>NC_091129.1:17947170-18547170 GCF_040183065.1 Periplaneta americana
AATTAAAAATGTATTATGAAACCTAAATGACCAGCACGTTAATGCTGTACGAGATTACGAAATTATAAGAACCCGTTGCTTGTCGGAATTGCAAGTGAGCAGAGATGAGGCTACAGGATCCGTGAAACAATTAAGGCAACATCTTGGGCACCGTGAATATAAAACCTGGTGTGGATACCCTCAGAAAGGAAAAGGAGTTGTATTGTTTGAAGAAGTACCTGCAGCCAACTCGTGGATCATCAAGCATGACGGATTATCAAGTTCTGAGTGGAGAGAAATGCTAAAAATGATTGCGATGGTGGCACCAGTACGTTCTCTCCCTGGTCGCTCTACAGGCACAACCCACTGTAGGCACTGCAGTTAGTATGAAACTTTACCACATGTGCTTGGGAGTTGCCCACAGGGAGAAATACTCAAAATAAAGCGTCATAACACCATACGTTCTAAGATCGCAGATGCACTTCGATCCAAGAGTCTAGACGTTCACGAGGAAGTTCATTGTATTGCTGATGGTGGGAGCAATCGTAGGATCGATATGATAGCTGTAAATAAGAATAAACGGACAGCCGAAGTAATTGATTCTACGATCAGATTTGAAATCTGTCACTCAACCATCTGAAGTGAACGAAGAGAAAAAGAAAATCTACGAGTCCACGATTCAGTGCCTATCGGCGAAATACAACATAGAAAAAATCACAGTCACCGGTCTCTTCTTCGGAGCGAGAGGCACCATTCCGAAAGCCTTCGTAAAGTGGAGGGAAAAATACAAGCTGATGAGAGATCTTCAAGATGCCATCGTCACCAGCATTAGAGTAAGGGAGGGTATTGTCGGATACCATTTTGATGTTTCAAAATAAAGGTAACTGAAAAAAGTTAGAACTGGAATTACTTAGTATTATAATAACCTCTTGGGGTTCCTGCAGATTGGGTACATAAGTATTAGGTAATTTACATAATATGTATTTGCTGTATAACTTGCAAAGGCAAAACAGAAATAATATCATCACTGACAGCATGGGAAGCTAATGTCGGATACATTAGACATTATTATGTAAGAGGTATGATAATGCATTTAAAATGATATATTGCATATCAGAAACTATTACAATAGTGTTCTGTTTAGCCAACTGATATGCAAGCCTTTTAACATCATTTCTGGTTCATCCAAAATATTTTCTCTCCATCATTAACACATAGTCAACTAGCTTCTCTTCAAGTGAAGCTGGGAGTATTGGTTTTCGTCCAAGTTTCGATTTAACGGCTTTGGTGGGCTCAGAGTTGGACCGTACATAAACAAATAATGTTGATCGAGGTACATTGAATCTTTTGGAAGCAGCAAGATAGCCCATTCTTTTCTCCCGTACTGCGACAATGGCATTTACCATATCTTCAGACTTCCATTTTTTTAGACTGAATCTCTTTTTTCTTTTACTTTAGGCATCTAAAAATATCAGAAGAAGAAACAATTCGTTACTTCATAATATTCGATTAATTAGGAAATTAATTACTTACATTAATTAAAAATACTCATGAGTAGAAATGTAGTGGTTTGTTATAGAAAACATATAAATGGGTTTAAGGCAGCTTTTATGTAGCGAGCAGCATTGAAAGACAGCCGACAATGCCCTCGGCTAGTATCCGACATTGCCCTCGGCTAGTATCCGACATTGGCCGACTCTTCACAAACAGTAAAACAAGCCAGCTGCATGAAACATGTTGTCGATAGCATTTCTGCATTTAGAGAATTAAGAAGCCTTATCTATGGTATATCAAACAGTGCATACCATGTTGTGTAAATATAAGAATAACTTGTAACGAATAAATCACATTACTTACCCTCAAAAAGTTTTTTTTTTTTTTTTTTTTTTTTGCAGAAACGTTGAAAACACGCTATTCACACACAGTGAAGCACTCAACAGTAATGGCTATTCATGCAGATGTTCGTCTACTTGTAGAGAACATAATGCATTATTTTCACATCAGATTGCACCATTCGATGGAAAAGAAATATGTTATCCGAGATTATCCGACATTACCAGACCTATCCGACAATCCCCTCCCTTACTCTATAAAATTTTCTGTAACGATATTTCGTCAGCATCTTTATGGTGTACATTCAATTTAAATTATACTCGATTCTATTTTTTTCTTATGTCTTAATCACTTTTGTCTGAAACCTGTTTATATAATTTTTCATTTTAAATTTTATTGTGAGCTATTCTGTGTCACAGGGCAAACCCAAAATATTAGGTCAGACCAAAAAATTAAATTGAGAATCTAGATGCGTTTTACTTATTCTGAGAATAGGCCAAGCTTCTGTTGGATATAAGAGTGGCTTTAGATAAATGTTCACTTTGTTATTAAATCCACATGACAGTAGGCCTATATTTTGTACGTGATTACTGAACTCATTGTTCACTGCCTATACGAATAAGCAGATGTAAACATACGAAACGGAGCTGGGAAACGGCTTCATTACAGCCTTGAACAGGTCTGACTCGCACAGCGAAGCAAGTATGATCCATGTACACCTAACTTGTACTCAGGGTAACCAAACGCAGGACTCTAGTATTATCACTAGACAGTGGATGCGGGATGACTTATCGTTGAATGTAGGTGCACATTTACTATATCTTACATTTTTTTTTTCATTCAGACCATTGACTCAACAGGTTTTAAACCTAAACAGACGACATCAACATGCTACTGTATATCCGTACAGTCAGAAGGAAAAGAAAAATAACGTACTGTAGTACATACCTTGCAAGGTTCAGTCCTCGTCATCATTGATGCAATTACCATCGTTGCAGTAAACGACGATATATTCTCGTAAGTTGTCGAAGCTGAATCGTCTTCGCCTATCGCTTAAATAGTTTTTGTATCGAGAGAACTTCTGAAGAAAACCTCTAAAATGGAGCTCACTCAATTTCTTTACAGGAATATTTGCACTGAGCATCATGTTGCACGTGTCGTTTAGACCCGCACAACTAGATGATGATGACAGTTCCTCAGATTTCATTTAAACGCATTTCCTGTGCGTTGCAATGTTTCTCTATAGCCTGAGTTGTTCTGGTTTGTATTTCAATTTTACATACATTACACACGATATTGTCTTCCTTAATACATAAAATGTCACTCTCATACTTCTTAATTGCATTTCTTATCTCTGAGCGGATTGAACGTATTGCCTTCGACATTATGAATGGAGCAGCACAACACTATTCAACTCTTACTAAATACTTGAGCAGGATAACACAACTGCACACATTGCGTTGCAATATTACTATGAACGGACAGGAGTTCCTTAGTTAGAGATGAGATGTTATGGCACCAATCTGAGCGAAGTTTTAAATTGCCGGCCGGCAGGGTAGAGGAGTGGGGGTTGTTTGGGTTACGGTTCTCAAGCTTAGAGAGGCAGGCATATCCGTTTCATCTCTTTCTAAAAACATTCGTCTTACATTAGTATCACCACTTTCCTACTCAAGAGTCCGAAGATAACTAACAAAATAATGCCCGCTATTCCATCTTTATATTCTTATTCTCCGTCCGAATCAGACGACTGATCTGTGCTGGAATCAGATGTCCCTAAGTTTATGGAAATGTTCTCCAAAATACTGTCCCTCACGTGCTCACTTTCAATGTATTGTTCTCTACTTTTTTCACGTATTCATATTCATTCTTGGAAGAAGCGATTGCAGAGTCGGCCTCTGCTTATGCGTAGCATAGAAATTATAGATGAGCCTTCTTAGAACTTCCTCATCAAAACTGTCTACAGCTGGAACAATCTTCTTCTTCGGCTGATTTTTCCGAACTAGAGAAAGAATCTGCTGTTCCTGCCTCAATATTTTTCCCTTCTTTCCTGATTCTTGCCAAGGTTCGCTTTGAAATACCAGTGGCAGCCAGTACTCCTGCACACACGCTTTTCAATGGAATTGGTATTTCATTTACAACCTCTTCTGACATGTATTTCCATACATTGTATGCTATTTCATGTCCTTGACTATGAACTACTCTATGATTTCAAACCTTAGACAATGCCATAATGAGGGCGCTCAGAAGGACAATGTTTTCAGTATTAGCAATAGCGGTAGTAGCAGAACGATCTGAACACTCGGAATGCTAGTAACCAACTAACCCAACACCCCTCCAGATGAGTGTGAGGGCGAGTCCAAGCAAACGAACTAAAATGCGTCCCTCGCGCTGGTGCCGTAACTTCTCATCCGAGGTCTATTGTATGTACTCTGCTGTACTCGCCAGGTATACAAAAGACGGACGACGCGGCACGTGCTATATACTCCGATACGAAACAACTTCACTTTTCCTTAAGTCATCCCGCATACACTGTCTGATTATCACTAAGTTCTTGACTCTCCGGATTTAGTGACGACATAGACTCGTTCTGTTATGAACTGAGCAGCACAGTTAGCTAGTTGGAGGGCAATTATCTTTGGGATATGATTAAACGCTAATGAGGCTAAGAGTGGCCCGCTGCTGCTGTTGGACACTCCTGCGGCGGTCTGATCCGCCTGCCGACGGATTGCGCTTTGGAACACGGCTGTAAATTGTGAAGTGGACATTTATTTATGACATGAAATCGATTGTGGGGGCAATTTCATCAGCTGCGGCTTGCAGGACATGGTCTGTCCGTGTCGAGGCAGTGTATGGTCGGACGGTAGGATCATGCTGGCATGTATATAGACTGGTGACCGATGCATCATCAGCATTATCAACCTTCGCGTGAAATCAAGTTGCAGACGACTTTAAAAGAGAAGAAATAATTAACAGAGATTACTCAATTTCATTTGCTACCGAAACAATAGTAAGACAATTTTTAGTAAAAAACATAAAATTACTTAGTCACACGTTAAAAAGTGTTAAAATTAAAAAAAAAACGGTGTATACCTTGGACAGACGGCCCGTTTCTACGTGATGTCACGTCTTCCTCAGTGTCTCCTGAACTACTGGTGATCTTGAATTCTGCGATGTGCATTTGTCAGTTGTAGGGGTGGGGGTGTGTTGCTCTTATGGTGGGGGCTGGTTGTTTGTTATGACGTATCATGACATCGAATAATGTGTGGGTATTGAACTGTAATTGTGTATTAAGTATATGTTGTGGGTATGTTATTATATGTTTATATATTTCGTATTGTTCTAAGATGTTTAACTGTGAACTTTTTGGTGTGATGTGTAAAATTTCCATATCTGTTTCTATATTATTGTAGTCATGATTATTGTTGATAATGTGGTCTGCATAATTTGATGTGATGTAGGCTTCTAGCTTTAATATGTTCATTATATCTTGTGTGAAAGGATCTTCCAGTCTGTCCTACGTAAAAATGTGGGCAACTATTGCATTTTAGTTTGTAAACTCCAGTTGAAATATATTTATTTGAATGTTTAATGTGATTATTTAGATATTTCTGTATTGTGTTATTTGTTTTGTATGCTATCTTGTATTTTAGTTTTCTGAATGAAGTTGCAATTTTGTGAGTATTGGTATTGTGATATGTTAATGTTATGTATTTATTCTCACGTGGTGTTTGTGTTGGTTTGTTCTGTTTTTGCTTTGCCTTTTTTATTAGTGTGTCTATCATGTTAGGGTTATATCCATTGTCTTGTGCTACATATTTTATTGTGTTTAATTCTTCAGTGTAGTTGTCATTGTTCATTGGTATATTAATTAATCTGTGTGTCATTGTTTGTTTTAACAAGCAAAGTGTTAACGTGAACTTTAATCAATGAATTTTTAGTTCATCAGTAAAATAGGTTAACAGTGATCATATTACTGTATCAGTTTTGCTTTAGGGGAGAGTTGGGTAGTATCGGACATCGGGTAATATCGGACAGTGCGTTTCTTTCATCTACCAACAGATGGTAGTACCTGCGACATTACAGAAACGCAACCATGTCATTCAGGTATTATCATCTGGTGGAAGATGAAAGAAATTCACTGTCTGATATTACCCGATGTCCGATACTACCCTACTCTCCCCTAATTGAAACAACAAAGAGAATATAATTTTCATAAATGCGATTCCTTCCAGTATTTAATGCTTATGGACCGACAAACCACTCAAAATTACATCGGATTGTAATAAAATATTTCCAATATACGTGGGTCATTCAGTAATTAGTGGCAACATTTGAATTAACAACAAAGAAAACATTTTTGGAACAATCACATTGTTGCAGTCAGATTGCTGCATTGGAGTTAAATCGCTCGCTTGAACTGCCGCACCCTCGAGTGAGATACGATCGGTCGTGATACGCTCGTAATAAATAGAAGCACAGTACAAGGTCATCTCACCCACATGTCTTTTCTTGTACGGAAGGCGACAGATAAGATACACTTATGTTTTGCTTACTCGGTAAAAATAAGGCTTTATTTTCTGCGTTTATGACAAACGTTTAATGGAACAGTCAATGGAACGTACCAAAACAGGAAAAATGAAGTTATAAATAAAATAGTATGAAAAACTTCGATATACAGTTATTATGGCTAATTAATAATTATTCAATATTTGATTTACCACATATATAATATGATAGGTCCATACATAGTGTTCCGCCTATATACTGCGACAATGTAGAAACGTTTTACAAAATATTATTGATATAGCAGTAGATTAATAACAATATTAGTACAGAGACAACGTTACAGAAATTATAATAAAACGAATAATCATCTGCACAACTGTTACAGACGCAAAGATTGATAGACTAATTATTAGAGATCGTTATTATTATTATTATTATTATTATTATTATTATTATTATTATTATTACTACTAGAAAACTTGATACAGTTCTTGCATTATCGTGACTGTGTTCTGCTTTTGTAGTTGTACTATGGAGAGGTTAGTTAAACACTGCAAAGTTTTGAAATGATAAACATCTATGATGTTGCTACACAGTTCATCACTGTAACAAGAACGAATGTCTAACGCCCAGCTTATACCGTTCGAGGATTTATCGCTCGTGACAATTTTACCCATCATGCATGTGCGCTACCTATCGGATTATGCTATGAACTATTTGGCGCTCGAGCGGAAACGTCCGATGCAGACCTCTTGTTGCAGTGCTCAGAGGTAATCTCCTCCAACATAAATAACCCGCCTCCACACCTCAGAGAGACGACGGATACCATCCGCAGCGTCTTGTTGTACTAATCTCCGAACAGACTTCTCTACTGCTGCTATAATTGCCTGTCTGGTTCTAAAGCGAACTCCTTTAAGTTGTAATTCCATTTTCGGGAAAAGGTCAAAATCACATGGACTCGTATCTGGAGAGTATGAAGGATGCTCCAGAATTTCCCAGTTCCATCTGCGAAGTAAATTAACCACAGGGGCAGCTATGTGGAGTAGTAGTCTATTTTGCCCGACTGATAGTAAATTTATGAGCAGAATTACGATGTAAAATTTTTGGTCCTACTGCACAATTAATAGATTGTAAGATAGACCGTTATTCGGCCCAACGCTTCAATGTAACACTCCCGCTAACCTGATCGCCTCACTAGCAGTGAATGGAGACTAGCTCTTAAAATTACAGCTATTGTTTGTCCGCTGCGTGCTATACCAGGAAGGTCCCGAGACGGAAACCACTGTCGTCGTTGCTTCAGAGAGATTGAAACTCTTGGCCACGTTTTGGGTGCCTGTCCTTTCAGCGAGACGCTGCGGAACTCTATACATCACATAATCAGGTCCATGGTTGCCGAAGCCTTGAGGAAGAAAAGTCTTACTGTACACGAAGAAGTCCATGGCATCTCTCAAGAGGGATCCTGTCGGCGAATTGACATGCTTGCCATTCCACCAGGCTCTACATCCGCCTACATTATCGACCCGACAGTCAGGTTCGAGGCACAGGAACAACAGCCCGCTGAAGTCCACTCAGAAAAGTGCAGAATTTATGAGCCCACAGTTCCATTCTATTTGGAGAAATATCACCTCACCTCCATTGAAGTAGTTGGGCTAATGGTTGGCGCTAGGGGCACAATACCTCGCCTCTTTGTCAGTTTCTGCAAGAAGTTCCAGCTGAACAACGACTTCATTCGTGATGTTTCCCTTACCGCTATCAGAGGATCACTTGCCATTTTAAAATACCACCTGTACTTTGTTTCCTAAAGAGGAAAACTTTGTTTGAACGTCTAATCCATTTGTTTATTATGTTTAGGCCTGTTATATGTATGATCTTATCTTTCCTTTACTTAATTTCCCTTTCTTGTTCGTTCCCCACATTTCCCTTTTGTGGTCTGTTTTTTTTTTTTTTCACTGTTTGTTATGCTTTGTCCAATGAGGCAGTCCAGTTATTGGGAAAGCTGAAAGCGTGTCTTTCTTCTTCTAATACATACATAGGTTGGATAATAAGTTATGGCAACACTGCTGTCATGTGACGATGGTGCGTTCGAGAGCTGGAAGCTGTGTGGACATGAACAAGGACTGCTAGATGAGTTTGTGCAGCCAGCGGCGACAGTACTCTGTCAATATACTGCAGTGTGTAGAACGTTGACTTTCATAGGGATAGTGCGAGCGCCCTAAGACCACGTTTACAAAACTAGAGCAACGTTCCTGAATCAAAATTGAAGTGACACGAGGTCGTAGTGC
The DNA here is from genome assembly GCF_040183065.1 of Periplaneta americana. Classification (NCBI taxonomy): domain Eukaryota; kingdom Metazoa; phylum Arthropoda; class Insecta; order Blattodea; family Blattidae; genus Periplaneta; species Periplaneta americana. The sequence goes on from NC_091129.1 coordinate 17,955,771, forward strand.
ACAAGAATGTTTTAAGGGACTGCATGATGCATGTGCCGATGCAGCGTTGCCATATCGCACAGTGGCACGATGGGTTAAAGCGTTCCGGGAAGGCAGGGATGCCTTTCAGGACAACCTCCGTACAGGACGACCCCGCGTGGAGGACAACACAGTTCAACTCCTTGCTTCCCTGTTGGATGCTGATCGCCGATGGACTGTGCGTGAGTTAGCAGCTTAAGTCGGATTGTCACAAAATTGTGCTCCACATTCTGCAAGACATTCTGGGTTACCGCAGAATTACAGGGCGTTGGATAACCCATGAAATTTCCTACGTATAACAATGGAACCGCTATGCAGTCGCACAGGCCTTGTTGGACCGGTACCAAAAGAAAGTTGACTACTTTCTTGGACGAATCGTCGCTATGGACGAAACCTGGGCTCGCTTATACGAACCAACCAAATTTGAAACGTCAATCAAATGAATGGAAGCATCCAGGTTATTCTCGTCCGAAGAAAGTGCGCCCTACAAAATGTGCTTTGAAGGTGATGTTCATTGTGGCGTATGACATTGATGGGGTAATACTGCACCACGCTGTACCTTCAAGGCAGACGGCAAACGCGGACTACTACTGCAGGTTCCTGCAGCACCACCTTCGTCCAGCCCTACGACACTTGATGGTACAGAATCCCATCATTCTTCATGATAATGCAAGGAGTCGCACCGCTGCTGCACCTTTTGCGCCGCTGGCAATGGAAGATTCTGGAACATCCACCGTACTCACCCGATGAGTCCATGCGATTACGATCTTTTCACCAAAGTGAAAGAACCACTGCGAGGGACCCGGTACAATACCAGAGATGAACTTATCCGTGCTATAGGGCGGTCAATACGAAACATCAACAAAGATGGACGCGCTGATGGTGTACGACGCCTTCCAAACATTTGGCAAAAGGTAATAAATAAGAGGGGCGACTATATAGAAGGTACTCTAATGTTGTACCCCTTTGAATAAAACCATGTCAGAAATATCGAACTGTTGCCATTACTTTTTATCCTGCCCTAGTATTAGGCCTAATTACGTTATGATAACTTACACTATTTTGTATTATTGTTAGAATGAATAGAATTTTATTGTTTTTTCTAACATTGTGATTAACAGAAGCATTTCAACCATTATAAGATTAAATCTAAATGCCAAGAAATAGAGTTGAATTTGAAGATAAAGTTTCTTTCCGATTTAAATAATTTCCTTGTTTAGTGTTTTCTCAGAGTTACTATCTTGAACAGATTTAAAAGTGAACATTTCCTGAGTGAAGAATCCACTTGATGTACAACACAGCAACTCAGGCTTTCTCCAGAAATGTCTGATATAAATTTGATAGTTTCCAATTTTAAAGCCGTCTGAATGCATTTGCCAGCTGACTAAGCAGATGCGCATTCATAGAGAATTCATAAAGAATGCGGAATCCGACAGACTGGTTTCTGTACTAAAGCCCTCTAATCTACCTCCATTTTCTTTTAAGCTGGTTGAATTGAGGCAGAGAACATTAGCGAATCCCAATTACTCACAAATGATTTCCTTTTGAACGCAAAACAGAACTGCACAGAACGCCAGTTCCACTCGTCTTCTGTATCAGTCCATAAAAATCATCTCAGCAGTGACTAAATTTGTACTTCGTTCTGTGCACGAATTAAATTAACCCTCGACCACGGAGGAGTTAAAAATTCATCATTTCGCAAGTCCGTTTCTGTGGTATTTCATTTTATTAGTACCGGCGGCCATGTAGAAACAAAACGTAGTACTGTAATCTGACAATAAGAGGTCCGTGCCTTCCATTTACCTGTAGGGTAAAGGTTGGTAAAATTGTGACAGAGTAATATTGTGATAGTTCTTTTTGAGAATTTATTACAATTTTATTGAGCGAGAGAAGGGCCGGTTTCATGCAGATACTTGTCCACGAACATTCCCTTATTACGTAATACATTGACGCAAAAAAAACGATCTTCTCGCTCAGTAAAATTGTAATCAATTCTCAAAAAGAACTGTCACAATATTACTCATACCACAATATTACCAACCTTTCCCCTACATCACAAGAATCTCCTTTCACTCCATTGATATCAAAGCAATCGCATTTTTCTGACCTTGACGTTGTGCGCGGACATCAAGCGCTGGGTATGAAGGGAGTAAGGATTATGTACAGTAGAGGCAAAAAACCGGACTTATCCTTGCAGCTGATTTCAGAGCCTTGGTCACTCCAGAGCACGATAGATTGGTAAGTAAGCCTTTCGTGGTTCGAATCCTGGTTAGGAAGGAAACTTTTTTTGTTCCTTATTCAAATTTATTCCCAATACTTTTCGATTGCAGCGATATTTTACCAGAACATGAATTTTACCAGCTTATTTTCTAATGGATTTCGAAATGGGCTACGTCAGCAGTCGAAACTACAAGAATTTCAATAGATTACTCGCTATCTTGTGAATGCGGGCGTGGCATGTGCAGTGGCTCATTTCGGGGACTTTGATTATTCCGTCGGTCCGGTATTTTTGCCACTACTGTACACATATGTATAAGCAGCCTGTTGAATTAAGAAAACAGTGGTGTACAAACTTCAAACGGAACGTGAAATTTTATGTCGTTATTTTTATATGGCTTATATCTGTTCGATATTATCTATATTAAGATATGTAAGACAAAAGTACTAACGCAAATTTCTTAATATTGCAGTTGTGTTTTAAATGTTAATAACATAATAAAGAGTTAATAAGGAATGATCGCATAAATTTCATAGTAGTACAATATACTGTACTAAGTGAATGAAACACATCATTCATAAAGAAAGTGTTATCCCAAAGAAAGAGACTAAGTATGACTTAATAAGTTGGAATTGATCTTGATGGTATCTTGAGCCTTATAAAAGTAATCAAAACAATATTGTAGTACAAAGCAAAGTTACCTAGGTTTATGTTTTATCTATAACTAATATTACATAACAAAACCGGGATGCAACGGAGACTAACGAACGATAGTACCTGTGAAAAAATAAGATTCAATATTGATGGCTCTTTCGTCACTGGAAAAAACGAACATATTTCTGGAACGTACAACACTCACTAACTCAGTAGGCTACTGTTTACTGTGACCGTAAGGTGACTTTGACTACATATGCTGCCTTGGTTCTGTGTGGAGGACGGTTGGACGTTTACTAGTAGAAGGGGTGGGAGTGAAGTACATTCAACAACTCAGGTACAATAAAAATTGAAGTAAAATTTAAATGATGTTTCTGTATAATACTAGTAGAGACAGAAAGTATCCGAACTCTGGGTGGCAACGCCATGATCTGTAGGCAACTTCTCTGCCTTGTCCGTGTAGTATGTGGTCTACTCTCCAGGCGTATAGACTCAGTGTGTCGACTGATTAAATGAGAAAGTAATGCTTGAAGTGTTCTTCGATATCCAAAATCTCGTGCATTTCAAATTTATTCCTGAGTGCCGAACTGTCAGTAAGGAGACGTATGTTGTAATTCTTCGAAGTCTTCTTGTTGCTGTTCGACGAAAATGACCCAATTTCTGGCTAAGACAATCATGACAATACCCAGCACATCAGTTGCCCTTGGTAAGCGATTTCCTCGCTGAGCACAAAATACCTGTCCACTCACAGCCACCATGCCCTCCAGAACTTACTCCAACAGATTTCTACTTATTTCCAAATTAAAATCCGTACTCAAGGAATGGGAGTTTGCGTCAGCTGAAGAGGTGAAAATTCATGCGACGCGCGCTCTGCGGCAAGTGACCAAACATGGGCTGCAGGATGTTTCGAGAATTGGTATGGACGCTGGCACAAGTGTGTCACTGCCTAGGGGACGCACATTGATGGTGGTGCTGTGTAAATGGTTACATGTCATCTGCAACAAAGGTATCTACAGGGACATCATTTTATTTTTACTAACATTTCTAATATTAACCTGCATATACCTTTGGATCAACGATTAAGAACCGGAAACACCCTTCCACGACTGGAGTTCGATGATACTGACGTAATATACAAACAAATCACTTTACTACTAGGTGTAGGAGGAAAGAAAAGTAGTTCATCCATTTACGTAAACTAGGAAATATCGCGATTTCGAGTTTGATAATTTTCATTAGGTTTTTGTTTAATAAAAATACAGTGCAGTATTTACAATGAGTGTTTTTACTCACGAACTGAGCTGTCCATGTGGTCGTATTCATTATGCAGTGTATATTATACTGTCTACAGCACATTAGCGTACACTATAGAGAATGAAGTTAAATTGAAAAATAATCATAATATGGATATCTAAACACATTTTGAAAATGGCGGCCGTTCATTTCGATACAGGCTTCAGTTCTAATGTGCATATTATCGCACTATAGACTATTGTACGTAATTCCAATTATCAGTTTGTACTTCGTATCAGTAACTCATGTTGAAATAAATCTGTACCTATTCTATAAAAGAGACCTTACGTACTGTAAATTAAATCTTCACTTCTACCCTATCCGAAAAGATAAAATTACTCATACATGCTATCTACTGTCCGTCCAAGTGGTTACGTCGCAGCGTCGTAGAAAGGGAGGAAATCACGTGACAGTTAATTACTTAACGAAGCCCTTTTATTTAAGTCATTTTAAACATTTGTAAAATATTAGGTAGACGTCCAATTCCTAACAGAATTTAATGTTCTCAGAAAAGATCTAAGACAGCCCAGCCACTAGCCTTTACAGAGAGGCGAATAGAAGCAGGTGGGGGAAACCGGGATGCGACGTAGGCAAATGGAAAATGATGCAATATTGAAAGGTCTTTCGTTACTGGAAAACACGAACATATTTATGGAACGTACTGTTTACTATGACCGTAAGGCTACTATGACTGTATGTGCGGTCTTGGATCTGTGTGGAGGACGGTTGAACTTCATTAGTAGAAGGGATGGGAGTGAAGTACATTAAAAAACTCAGGTGAAATAAAAATTGAAGTAAAAAAAATGATGTCCGTGTGCATAATATATACGGTTACTTCTGCACGTAGGTATGTGTGTATGTGTGTATATATGATGATGATATTCACTTACTTACAAATGGCTTTTAAAGAACCCGGAGGTTCATTCCCGCCCTCACATAAGCCAGCCATTGGTCCCTATCCTGAGCAAGATTAATCCAGTCCCTACCATGATATCCCACCTCCCTCAAATGCATTTTAATATTATCCTCTCATCTACGCCTTGGCCTCACCAAAGGTCTTTCAACTAACACTCCATATGTATTTCTAGATTCACCCATATATGCTGCATGCCCTGCCCATCTCAAACGTCTGGATATTAGGAGATGATGATACTGATGATGATGATACTGTGGTGATATATTGTTTTAGTATATAAATTGTGAAAACACCTGCTCAGTATACTGGGGTATGTAATCCTTTCGTAAATAAGTTTAATCCATTTCTTGGCGCATGGAGTATGAAAAAATTAAATTTCGTCTATCAATAGTGGGAAAACGTTACCTGTTATACAGGGACATCATTTTATTTTTACTAACATTTTTAATATTAACCTGTCTATACCTTTAGGGAACCGAAAACACCGCTTGCTCCCCCCTCCAAGACTAGAGTTCGATGATACTGGCGTAAAACACAAATCACTCTACTAGCTATAGGAAGGAAGAAAAGTAGTTCATCCATTTACGTAAACTAGGAAATATCGCGATTTTGAGTTTGATAATTTTCATTAGGTTTTTCTTTAATCAAAGTACAGTACTGTATTAAGAATATGTGTTTTTACTCACGAAGTGAGTTATCCATGCGAACGTATTCATGATGCAGTGTATATTATACTTTCTACAGCACATTAGCGTACAATATAGAGAAAGAAGTTAAATTGAAAAATAATCATAATATGGATATTTAAACACAATTTTGAAAATGGTGGCCGTTCATTTCGATACAGGCTTCAGTTCTTTTGTGCATATTATCGCACTATAGACTATTGCATCTAATTCCAATTGCCAGTTTCGTCCTTCGTACTAGTAACTCATGTTGAAATAATTCTGTACCTACTCTACGTACTGTAAATTCAATCTTCACTTCTGCCCGACCCGAAAATATAAAATTACTCAGACATGCTATCTACTGTCCGTCCAAGTGGTTATGCCGCAGGATTGTAGAAAGGGAGGAAATCACGTGACAGTTAATTACTTAACGAGGCCCTTTTATTTAAGTTAAATTAAACAGCTGTATAATATTACGTAAACGTCCAATTCTTAAGAGAAATTAATGTTTTCAGAAAAGAGCTAAGACAGCCCAGCTTTTACAGAGGGGCGAGCAGAAGCAGGTGGGGGAAATCTGGATGCGACGTAGGCAAACGGACAGTACCTGTGCGAAAATATGATTCAATATCGAAAGCGAACATATTTCTGGAACGTACTATACTCAGTAACTCAGTACTGCTTACTTTCTGCGGTCTTGGTTCTGTGTGGAGTTGGAACTTCCTTAGTAGAAGGGGTGGGAGTGAAGTACATTCAAAAACTCAGGTACAATAAAAATTGAAGTAAAAATAAAATGATGTCCCTGTATATGTTTAGAAACTAGAAGAATCACACTATAATATGAGGCAAGAAAGAAAATTTTTATTTTTTGAAGAAAAATTGCCATTCTAGCGGTCGATTCTTACTTTAAAGCAGCCGTAGCCGAGCACATCGTGGCTCGCAATGATAGCTGTGCATTTCTCTTGCTTCCTACCTCCACCAACTCCCACCCTCTCACTCACTGGAGTCAAACTCCGCTCCGTTGTATTTGTCTCCGACCTGCGATTGGCGTATCATCGAAATGTCTCTCTCTCGAAACCAAGTACCTCTACAAAAAGGAAAGTGTCAAGTAGGGAGAGGATGCATTTTTTTTTTTGCTGTCAATATGATGAGAATATTAAATTTATGATTTGTTCACAAGTATTACGAGGAAAACGGTTGTATAACATAAAACGGCATTATACTATAGGTCACTCATGAAACATTAAAAGGTTAAGTGTTGTTGTTATTATTATTATTATTATTATTATTATTATTATTATTATTATTATTATTATTATTATTATTATTATTATTATTATCTCTGTACGTCGGTCCTTTTTCAGCAGATGTACGAATAACGCTTTTAGATCTTCAATTTCTATTTTCAGTAGGTTATTTTACGACGCTTTATCAACAGCTCAGATTATTTAGCGTCTGAATGAGATGAAGGTGATAATGCCGGTGAAATGAGTCCGGGGTCCAGCACCGAAAGTTATCCAGCATTTGTTCATATTGGGTTGAGGGGAAAACCCCGGAAAAAACCTCAACCAGGTAACTTGCCCCGACCAGGGATCGAATCCGGGCCACCTGTTTTCGCGGCCAAACGTGCTAACCGTTACTCCACATCTTCAATTTAAACTCACAGATCTACAACGTGATGTGAAATGAAAGCTAGATGTAAGGACTTGACAAATGTTGAACGTTTCAAATCTTTGCCAAAAAATAAATATCCGAAGCTTCGTTGTTTCGCTTGCTCTGTTGAAGCCATGTTCGCTATTACTTACGTTTGTGAAAAATTATTTTCAACAATGAAGAAAGTAAAAACCAAATTTAGATCACGACTGACAGACAAATACCTTCGTGATCAACTACGACTGGCAGTAAGTGACATCATTCCTGATTTTGAAACTCTGTCGCTCAGTCATTCTGAAGTCAGTTAATTTTAGGTTGTGATAATGTGTCCTATGTTTTCTTATTCTTTTCTTTCTTCGTTACACGCACTAACACGTGTTCATAACGCTTTCGTCCGCTTCCTTTGTAATGTTCGATACTATGATCATATCTCACCTTCTTTCGAGAAGTTATCATAGCTTAGGTTACATGAGAGGAGAAATCTGCACTCACTTTCTCTCTTATATCGGATTATGCACACTTAATCCCCGTATTATTTATTCGCTCGTTTTCATACTATCTCTCGCTATCATAATATTAATACTCCATCACAACGCGATAACACGCTAGAAATTCCACTTCACACATCATCTCTGTATTCCTCATCTTTCATTGTTGCTACCTCTCGTCACTGGAACTCTCTGCCGCCTGAAATCAAGGGCTGCCGAACATTGAAATCTTTCAAATCCAAGTTAGAAAATTATCTTACGACGAGTTTCCAAACTAACTTACTATTATGACAAGTGTTGTATTGCATGTTTCTACGTATTCACAATTTTTATGTTCTAGTAATACTTACTTACTTACTGACTGGTTTTTAAGGAACCCGGAGGTTCATTGCCGCCCTCACATAAGCCCGCCATTGGTCCCTATGCTGAGAAAGATTAATCCAGTCTCTATCATCATATCCCATGTCCCTCAAATCCATTTTAATATTATCTTCTCATCTCTAGTTCTAGTAATATTTAACTTATTTTATATTTTTGTTTTCATATTTTCCGATAATGGTATATCTATAATGTGATAAGTTGAGCTATATATAATCATAATTTTCCTTACTGTATGTACCTAAAAATATTGTATTCATTGTATGCTTTGTACTGCACTATTTTTTACTACTATTATTATTATTATTATTATTATTTTATCATTAATATTATTATTATTATTTTATCATTAATATTATTATTATTATTTTATCATTATTATTATTATTATTATTTTATTATTTTATTATTATTATTATTATTATTATTTTATTATTATTATTATTATTTTATTATTATTATTATTATTTTATCATTATTATTATTTTATCATTATTATTATTATTTTATCATTATTATTATTATTTTATCATTATTATTATTATTTTATCATTATTATTATTATTATTATTATTATTATTATTATTATTATTATTTTATTATTATTATTATTTTATTATTATTATTATTTTATCATTATTATTATTATTTTATCATTATTATTATTTTATTATTATTATTATTTTATCATTATTATTATTATTTTATCATTATTATTATTATTATTATTATTATTTTATTATTATTATTATTATTTTATTATTATTATTATTATTTTATCATTATTATTATTTTATTATTATTATTATTTTATCAGTATCATTATTATTATTATTTTATTATTATTATTATTATTATTATTTTATTTTTATTATTATTATTATTATTATTATTTCATTATTATTATAATTATATTATTATTATTATTATTATTATTATTTTATCATTATTATTATTATTATTATTATTATTTTATCATTATTATTATTTTATCATTATTATTATTATTATTACTTTTTATCATTATTATTATTACTCTATTATTATTATTATTATTATTATTATTATTATTATTATCAATAATTGTCTTACTTTTTATACTTTGTATGTCTCATTTATTTTGACCTGCTGTTCACATTTTATTATGCTTTTTTTTTTTCTTTCTGTATGTTATATATTATGTCTGATTTCTACTTACTTGTTGTTTACATTTTATTATTATTATCTTATTCAGTTTTGTGTGTAAAATTGTAGTGTACTTTGTAAATTTGTAGTGTCTTATGTAACGTAGTTTTACTCCTGGTTGAGTGTTAGGGAAGGCCGCATTGCTTTAACTCTGCCAGGTTAAATAAATCATTATTATTATTATTATTATTATTATTATTATTATTATTATTATTATTATTATTATTATTATTATTATAAACATTAGTTTGTACCCTTCATCTGCATAAGATTATATTTAAGTGCCTGACTTAAGGAAAATGAAAATCCGTTAATAAGTCAGACAGTTGCTTCACTTCCCCTTCGGGTGTTCGCCTCCCTCCATAGGTGCTATGCACGTTGCAGGTTACACAGTGGCTCGGCGCACGATTACATTTTCGCCACGGATGCTTTAACGTATGTGAATGAACAAATATAGTAAGTAAGTGATTTCTGAGTATAATTTGTTGCAGAAAGTCTTCACCCTTCATAAGTTGTTACTTGTAGTTATAATTTGTCTTATTCTGTTCCATATATTGCAGCCCAGGATACATCGTTATGACTGGGGGAGTACTGGGTACAGTGAGACACAAAATATTAAGACATACTGAATGTATGCAAGTGATAATTCAAGTAATTTTAAAATCATGTGCAATAGAAATAGACATTAAAACATTGAGTATAATAATACATAAACAAAAATGTTAATAGATAAAGGACGTAATATACAATATGTGTTTGTCAAAAAAATGCAAATGTCTCACTGTTCCCATTCAGGAGGGTACAGTGAGACACCACAGTGTCTATTAACGGACATTGAAATGATTTACATTTATTTCAAAAGAAAGGAAAGCTTGCTGTCTCTTTATCTCGACATGTTCTGTAGGCTTATTTAGAACCATTTTGATGTCTGACTTCGAAAGTGTTGAAACATCTGGAACATTTAGAAAAGTGAATTTTCCATGACATTTCAAACTTTTGCGAAAAAATGAAATGATTTTTTTGGTGACAACAAAGCTTATAATTATAAGAAGTTAATGTAATTCTTTATTATTTTTTTAAAAATTCTTAAATTTTGTGAATAATTTTTTATTTATGAAACCATTAAAATGTAACGTATCCATTATTTTAAGCTACAGTTCCTAAATTGGTTACTAGTATGTTCATTTTTAATGTTAGTTACCGATAAATGTAATATAATTACAGTTTGATTTTGCAAATCATTGGTACATGGGAACAGTGAGACGTCTCAGTGTACCCTTCAATGGCATGTCACACTGTTCCCTTTACGCATAGTTAATTTAAAAATGACGCCATCACTTCAAAATTAAAACAAGAAAGACGAAACTTTGCCAAACATACTCTCAAATACCATAGTATTAGGTAACAAAACATTCCTATTTATATCTCATTTGTATATCCAATACACGTATAACTTTCATTAAACACAAACCAAAATTTTACTTCTAGAGTGAAAAATTACGAATTATTTTTTCATCACTCACCTTTATAACTATAATCAAATCGAGTATGAAAATACTGTTACTTTACTCATGCCATATACAACTCCACTGTTACCAACATATCAACATAAAAATTTACCATGTAATAAAAAATGTCTCACTGTTCTCCCGTCTTACTGTACCCACTTCTCCCCTACTCTATAGCACTTCCTCTATTGGTCTATGATATATGATTATCTTGGGAATATTTAATAAATATATAAACGCATTATAACAGCGTCGGAAAGGAAATAACTCGACAAACAAGCTAGCAAATGAAATTCGTTGATCTAGCATTTGCTACGTTTCTTCATCGGTGGGCTCCAGTAAAACGCCGGATGAATGAGGATCGCCCACGCTTCTCTTTTGGTGGCGGAATATCACTCCAACTATTTTCCTGTGCTTAATTCCATTGAATTCACTTATTCCTTTGTTGTTGTTAAAGACGTCCGGATGTGCCAATTTGCGCTCTGTGTTAATCATGATGACGCTTTGATTTGCCTGAAATCTGAAGACCCATTGTACGTGAATGTTGGCGTGGGTTGCGTACTTACAATGGAGCGTCAGTGACGAAGTCATGAAAGAAGCTTTCCTTGACGTTCGCTGCTTTTGGAGTTGTGTTGCTATAGAAGAAGACCAGGCGATGGGTTTCAGAAGCTTCTGAATAAATCATGGCGTCAGTTGCAGAAGACAGAAAATCTAAGTAACTGTTTTAGGTAAATAATCTAAAGTGTCTCTAAATAGGACAAATTAAGAGCAATTTTGTTTTCTAATAAACATTTATTAGTCTTGGATTTTAATTAGGCCTACCTGCAATAATATAGCCAAATATGTCTAAATATATTTTACGCAAAACAAAATAATAATAATAATAATATTAATAATAATAAAATAAGAGATATAAGTAAGACAAGTTAAACAAATGAAACTAGCTCAAATAAACGTAATGAGTGTATATACAGTATATTATTATTTTATATATTATTATTTTAATGTACCGAAGTACATATGATATTTCCATGCAGATTTTCTGCGTCATCATACCATGTAAGAGTAATGGAACGGAGAAAAATTCTCTCCGGCACCGGGATTTGAACCCGGGTTTTCAGCTCTACGTGCTGATGCTTTATCCACTAAGCCACACCGGATACCCATCTCGGTGTCGGACAGAATCGTCTCAGTATAAGTTCCAACTCAGCACGTAGAGCTGAAAACCCGGGTTCAAATCCCGGTGCCGGAGAGAATTTTTCTCCGTTCCATTACTCTTTCATCGTATGATGACGCAGAATATCTGCATGGAAATATCATATGTACTTCGGTACATTAAAATAATAATATATATGATATGCGTAAATCACTTCGTGATCTAAGACGGCGCTTATTCCGTCGGATCCCGGCCAACTAGTCACTCATAACGAGTGCCCCTCAGCACATGTGTGTGGACTTCAGTCCTACGTTCATAGACATCTATGACGTAGTGCAGAGGGCGGCCACTAGAGGGAACCCAAGAGTTGGAACTTAAACTGAGACGATTCTGTCCGACGCCGGGGTGGTATCCGGTGTGGCTTAGTGGATAAAGCATCAGCACGTAGACCTGAAAACCCGGGTTCAAATACCGGTGCCGGAGAGAATTTTTCTCCGTTCCACTACTCTTTTATCGTAATGAGTGAAGTTATCAGCAAATAAATTATTGACATAATGCTGCTTACATTCTGCTAAAAAAATAGTTTGGAAGAAATTATTAAGGCTATTACGCTTTTACTACGTCATAATACTTTTGAACAATAAAACGGTGCAGAACAACTTGTTTCAGCAAATTATTGCTGCTTAGCATACAATTTTTATCACCTCCCTAGCATTTATTTCTTTATTTGCCAACATTGTACTTTAAATAATAATTGTACACAATACATCTACATATGCCGAACACATAACTAATGCTAACCACACATACAATAACATAAATACAGACGTGGAAATTCTACACATACAACCCAAAAACCAAAAAACTCAACACACTAGAACAATATGAAATATACAAACACACTAAAACACACCCTGATCAAATTCTCAACACACAGATCAATTTCAGAACACACACTATTTGACACCACATTTCAACACTTTTCAACATTCGAACGCACCCACACAACAGGCAGCGAAGTTCGAGATGACGCCGAGATCTAGTAGGCTCTGAGGATGGTGTGAAGAAGCACCGAAAGAGCTGTAAGCCGCACATGCTTACACAATTAACACGAGTAAGATCGCCATTTAATCAATTATTCATATTAATTAGTTTTATTTTATTGTTGCTGAAAGATTTTTAAAATGTTTATTTTAAAATTTTTAGGTTTCTAAATTCAAAATAAATATATGTTAATAAGGGGTCTTTTTTTATTTGTAAATCATCTCGCGACCCCCTCAGCTCTTTACACGATTCCCCAGGGGGGTGTGACCCCGACTTTGGGGACCACTAGTTTAGGGCATCCATTTAAATAAACTGAAAATATAAGAATTCGTGATGGAAGAGTAGAATAAAACGACTTCGTACTTCTCGTTACAGCTAAAGGGGAGAGGATGGTATTTTTTGGTGAAAAATGAGTAAATTAAAAAAAAAATCTTTAAAATACTCTGTGATATGTGTGGAATGCATAGCATAACATTTTGTGGGTATTTGTGCCTTTATCGGATGTTGAATCGCCATTTTTTAATCTTCTTGCTTTATGGATTTTTAAGTCACTCGCCCACTTATTTTTTGTTTCCGGTAAATTAAATTTTCAAAAAACAATTTTTCTTTAAAATAATCTTTGATATGTGTGGAATGCATTGCATAACATTTTGTGGATATTTGTGCCCTTATGGGATGTTGAGTCGCTATTTTTAAACTTCCTGGGTTATGGATATTTAAATCACTCTCCCACTTTTATTGTTGTTTCGGGTAAATTAAATTAAAAAAAAAAAAAAACTTTTTATTCTTTAAAATACCCTTTGATATGTGTGGAATGCATTGCATAACATTTTGTGGGTATTTGTACTCTTATCGGGTGTTGAGACGTCATTTTTAAACTTCTTTCGCTATGGATTTTTTAATCACACGCCCGCTTTTATCGGTTTCAGTAACTTCATTTTTTTGCTACATTACCAGAAAGAAAATGGATATAATTTCTGAACTATTAAAGATACATGCGTGACATTTAGAACACACATTTTTAGACTATTAGGAAACTTTTCTCTGTAACAGAATTTTGTTAATTGAATTCATTTTAAAAATGCATCCGTTTTTTGTAAGAAATGAAATCAGAAAATTCTTATTAAAGGTTGATTGTTTATTTTACAAACATAGGGACTAATATCAAAATTCTGTTACAGGCAGTTTGTAGAACATGCTTTTGCAAATAAATTGCAAAAAATTGTTTGAATCTATCTTTAAAAATGGTTTAGATATATCGGTTTCAGTACAATCCTACATTGGGTATATATATTTTTTTTCTTCAAATTTGGGCCCCCAAATAATTTTTTTTAAATACTTTCATTTAGTTGAGTTACCACAGCTATGAGCTCTCTACATACAAAAAATTAATATTTTACAGCTAATAGGAAAATAGTACATTATGCAACGAGCCTATAATGATAATAATTAAGAAGCGAGTATGCATGTTTATGAAACGAGTGCAAGCGAGTTTCATAATTTTCATACGAGCTTCTTAATTACCATTATAGGCGAGTTTCATACAACTTTTTATGCTCGACCATATTTCTAACTTGAAATTATTCAGATGCATACATTTTATTTGTATCTGACAAGATCGGAAGTGACCTTGTTCTAGGTCGTGAATTGTGAGATGTGCAGAGACGCGAAAGTATTGATTTTTCCTAGGAACAATAATGTCGTTGACCTTGATGTAATCCCGTTAAACTTGCTATAACCTTGATTATTGAATTCGACATTGAAAAACGAGATGACAAATTGAATTTATTTGAATATTATTTACAATTAACGCTAATTATTATAGTAACAGAACATAACCTTCTGCGACAGTATTGGATTTCCAGCCTCCGTGACTTTTCGCTAATTCTCTTTCGATTGCATATCCGAGAATAATCGATACTTGCGGTTTTATAACGGTACAAAGCTGACTTGTCATTGGCTGAACACCTGTAAGCTGAGTTGTGATTGCCTGAAAACACCTGTACTTTAATGACATGCATTAATGTACTGCTACCAGGTGTATACAGAGGTGTGAAAATTATTAGAATAATCTTAATTTTAAAGGTTTTTTAATAGTTCCTTCACAAATATTAATTGAATTGATGAATATTGGTATATAATATTACTATACTGATGTAGGATATATTTACTACTAACAATGCCGGAAAGCATTGTTGTACATTGATATTTTTCTTATTTTACAATTGTTATCGGAATTCAGAAATTATTATATTATGTTGGCGGAATTGGAAACATAAAAAAATTAATTAAGAAATGATTGTTCTTTGCGTTTACATTGTTGTGAAGGTTCAAATGAACGTATACATCTGTTTTGTGCATATAATTTTTTTATGTTTCCAAATCCTCCAACATAATATAATAATTTCTGAATTCCCATAACAATTGTAAAATAAGAAAAATATCAATGCACAACAATGCTTTCCGGCATTGTTAGTTGTAAATATATCCTACATCAGTATAGTAATATATAGAGCCCGGACGAGAAGTTATGGCACCGGCGCGAGGAACGCGTTTTAGTTCGTTTGCTTGGACTCACCCTCACACTCAACTGGAGGGGTGTTGGGTTAGTTGGTTACTAGCATTCCGAGTGTTCAGATCGTTCTGCTACTACCGCTATTGCTAATACTGAAAACATTGTCCTTCTGAGCGCCCTCATTATGGCATTGTCTAAGGTGTGAAATCATAGAGTAGTTCATAGTCAAGGACATGAAATAGCATACAATGTATGGAAATTCATATCAAAAGAGGCTGTAAATGGAATACCAATTCCATTGAAAAGTGTGTGTGCAAGAGTACTGGCTGCCACTGGTATTTCAAAGCGAACCTTGGCAAGAATCAGGAAAGAAGGGAAAAATATTGCGGCAGGAACAGCAGATTCTTTCTCCAGTCCGGAAAAATCACAGCCGAAGAAGAAGATTGTTGCAACTGTAGACAGTTTTGATGAGGAAGTCCTAAGAAGACTCATCTATAATTTCTACGCTACGCATAAGCAGAGGCCGACTCTGCAATCGCTACTTCCAAGAATGGATATCAGTGTATGATTATGTGAAGAAAGTAGAGAACAATTACATTGAAAGTGAGCACGTGATGGACAGTATTTTGGAGAACATTTCCATAAACTTAGGGACATCTGATTCCAGCACAGATCAGTCATCTGATTCGGACGGAGAATAACAATATAAAGATGGAATAGCGGGCGTAATTTCATTAGGTACCTTCGGACTCTTGAGTAGGAAAGTGGTGATACTAAGGTAAGACGAATGTTTTTAGAAAGAGATGAAACAGATATGCCTGCCGCTCTGAGCTTGAGAACTGTAACCCAAACAACCCCCACTCCTCTGCCCTGCTGACCGACAACTTTTTTTTTTTTTTTTGGGCTTTTTTTTATTTATTTTTTTTTACACTGTTATATCATATCATCAATTTTAAACAATAACAAAGGTTTTTAAACTTCACATACTTTTTAACAGAAGCATAACAATATGAAAGAAGAAAGGAACAAATATATAGCTTAATACACCGGCAAATTTTTACCGAGGCACTTCTCCTCTGCCTTATAAATCTACATACATTCAATAATTATTCTACAAAATTAAGATGGTTAAGCAGACATTTTCTTCCCTTTGCTTGCATTTTATATTCCTCTGTCTTTATATATGTGATGTATTCTTCACATAGCAAATCTTCATGATTTATTATGAAGTGAGCGGTATGTCCAAGGATCCATATGAGAGCTTGATGTTTGTCACTGCTGGCAAGTAGAAAGTCCGGTCGTAGCCAAATATCTGGTGTAAACCAATAGTATTGTGTAATGTTCATCTTCTGTATATAACATTTCAATTGCTGCCAGACATCATGGGTCCTGGAGCATCGCCCCAGCTTGTGCGATAATGTATCAGGTTCATTACAGTATAGACAGTTAGGACTATTCAACATGTGTATACGATATTGACGATATCTAGTAGCTACTATATCGTGAACAATTAAAAACCAAGTAGATTTAATTGTAGCAGGAAGAATTTTGTGATTAATGTTTTTCCACAGTTGAGTAAAATTTGTATTTTCCGGCAGAATATTGACAATGCGCATTGGTAGGATTACTCTGTAATGTTGTAGACGAGAATAAAGTTCTTGTTTTGAAGGACAAGCCGAGGAATCATAGTAATTTTGGAGATAACTCCATTCTTGTAAATATACTCTTAAGTATTTCAGTTGAGAAGGTATTTGTCGAATATCCGTAGGACATCTTAGATCGAGATTGTGACGCCATTGTTGAAACCACACTTTACTGAGCGTTTCATTTTGAGATTCAATTATAAAATTTCTATAGAGAAATAAGGAGAGACATTTGTCCGAGACATCCCACAGTCCAAGTCCTCCCGCGGCTAGAGGAAGATGTAAGGTCGACAATGGCACTTTGAACAAACAACCTTTCCAAATGAACCATAGCACTGCACTAGAAATTTGTCGAGCATGACTAACTGTAATTGGTAAAACTTGTGCTACATACCATAACTTTGAGAGTATGAATGTATGGACGAACCAGACTCGTTCATACAGACTAAAAGACCTCCATTTATAGCTTTGTGCTAGTCCTTTAATGGACTGAACAACCATTTTCCAGTTCAAACACGACATGGTATTTGGAATCCTATGATAATAAATACCCAAAATTTTAACTTGTTCTACAATGGGTAATGTAGCTAAAAACGGTTCCGAGACCCAAACTCCAATGGGCAAAGCATGAGATTTATTTGTGTTTATTTGTAGACCAGATGCATTTGTAAAGGGTTGGAGAACCTCCCACATTTTTCGGGAATCTTCTTCATTAGCCAGTAATACATTGACATCATCGGAATATGCTGTTACTGCTATTCTAATATTTTCAAGCCGGATACCTGTAATCTGTTGATGTAATAAATAGAGTAATGGATTGAGAGCAAGGGCGAAAGGCACCATGGAGGCAGGACATCCTTGCCGAATGGACCGATTAACAGAAATGGGAGACGTCAAAAACCCATTAATTTGAATAATAACATCTATGTCAGTATATAAACATTTCAGGTATTTAATGAATTTCGGATTTAAGCCATGCCATTTCAGTACATTAAAGAGAAAGTTGTGGTTAATTGAATCAAAAGCACGTTGGAAATCAAGAGATACTAAAAAACCTTGCATTTGATTATAGAGACTGTAAGCAACCGCATCTCGTAGTTGACTTATAGCATTTACTATCGATCTGCCTGGAACTCCACAGTTCTGAGCGCTATGTATCAGGTGAGGGAGCAAACCTTTTATACGATTCGTTAATACTCTTGCAAACAATTTATAATCGTAGTTTAACAAAGTAATTGGTCTATAGTTTTTAATGTTCTTCTGGGATCCTTTTTTGTGAATGAGCACTAACACTCCTCGTCTCTGTGAAAGAGTAAGTTTCTGTCGCTGGAGAATAATATTGTAGATCTCTGTTAATATCGATCCAACGTACGGCCAAAATTGCTGATAAAATTCATGTGGCAGACCATCATTTCCAGGTGTCTTCGATTTTTGTCCTTGTTTCAGAGCGATGTAAATTTCCTGTTGCGTTATGGCCTGCTCGAGTTGTTTATTATCTTCATATGAAACGGGAGGAGGTGTGGGCAGTGAGAGTTCATCAAGAGTCTGGGAACACTGAATCTTTTCAGAAAAAATATCAGTGTAATATTCCCTAATAGTTTTAGAAATTTCATGCTGTGTTGACACTGTCTGTCCTCCATCAACCTCTAATTCAGTGATCATATTAGTTTTACGTCGTCGTGCAATTTTCGTGAGAAAATATAAATTTGCTCTTTCTTCATTTGTTGAATTAGATTCTCGACTTCTAACCTTCAAACCTTGCATTCGGCGACGGTATATTCCCTGTATTTTAGCCTTACAACGTGACATTGCTGCTCTCCTCTCCGGTGTCGGGAAATAATCATCGTGATATTCTCTAAGACATTTGTAATAAAAGTTTATTAATTTTTCTTCTTCTTCATATTTCTGGTAAGAGTGTTGTTTAAAAAAGCTACGAATTTTTGGCTTTGCATATAAGTCCCACCAATCTGCAATATCATGATATTTATCTCGTCGCTTTAGCCACATCTGCCATTGATGATGGAAATTTTCTCGGAGTTCAGAATCCCTAAGACATGAGACGTTGAGTTTCCAATATGATCGACCTATTGGAGGTATAAACGTATTTATAAGAAGATGTAGAACGATAGCCGAATGATCACTAAATGGTGCTGGTACTACCTCTATGGATTGTACCTGCGTTTTCAAAAAATGGGAAACATAAAATCTGTCCAATCGAGAGGCTGACTGTCCAGAAAAAAACGTGTACTGAACCTTCTTATGAATTAATGTCCAAGCATCACAAAGATTTAATTTGGTTATAAGCTGTTGTAGGCATTCGCTTGGAAGAAATTTGCTTGTAGTATCTTCTGGTCTCAGCACACAATTATAATCACCACCCAAAATTAATTTCTGAGGTAAAGAACGAATCAAATAAGGTAGTTCTTCATTGTAGAAAACATTACGCAATTGTCTCTTATTCGTGCCTGAAGGCGCATACAAATTAACAAGCGTATATTCTTTATATACACCACTGATTCCTCTGCCAGAGGGCAGTTTTTCTATAGAATGAAGCTCAATTCCTTTTCTCGTTAAGATTGCAGTTCCGAGAGATTCGCATCCAATATTTGTATATGAATTGTAGTTATATACAAGTGAGAAATCATCAGATCTAATTTCTTGTAGAAACATGATATCAATAGAGTTCTTCGTGAGGAAAGTATTCAATAATTTTATTTTAAGCGGTGATGAACTACCATTAAAATTTAGACTGGCCACTAAGATGGTTTGGGCCATTATAAATATGAGAGTCACAGACAACATAATATGGCGTACTGCTGAATTATTTCCCAGTTGATTTCAGTACAAGCAAAAACACTATTCATGTTTCCGAAGCAAGGGGAAGCCTAGTTTACTCTCCTCTGGTTTGTAAGGATGTGACCTATGTTTACTAATGGTCTTTACAGGCTTTACATTCTTTTCAGTTTGTTCCATTGTCGGTTGAGATCCCTCTACATCCGCTTGGATTAGTACCCCTGTTTTCTCACTTGCTGAAATATGCACCATCGAATTTGATTTGTTTGCTCTATTTAACTTTGGATCACGTTCATTTTGTTGGTCTTGACTAATTTCTGACGTTCCAGAATCTAATACATTTTCTTTCAGCAAAGACATTTGTGACACAATATTCCCTGACGGACGTAATCTGTTCCCTTTAGATTTCTTGGGCGTCGGTTCTAACTCATGACTGCGCTCGTTGTCATCAAAATCCTCAGCAGAATCTGTATCCGAATTATGTGTTTCCTCTTCTACAACCATTTCAGTTGCTGTTACTAACGGAGTTAGGTGTTCAATTGTAGGTTCCGCACTATGTTCTCGGCATTGTTCACTATCCATATGCGATACATTGACAGTAGTTTTATCAGACTCCACATCATGAGCACTTAAACCTTCGCGCAGGTTGGTGCCATAACAACTCGTCTCAGCTCTACCTATATTCATCAATTCAATTAACATTTGTGAAGGAACTATTAAAAAACTTTTAAAATCAAGATTATTCTAATAATTTTCACACCTCTGTAATTACATTTCGGCATGGTCGAGCATAAAATGTTAAAGAAATACCATCCTCTTCCCTTAGGATTCAAGGATGTTGGATATTGTTCATGAGAGATGAAGTTTCCAATAGTGTTTCGCAGAATATAACGGCACTATTCAGAATAACTGGAAACTTGGATGAACCTTTAATCACCTACTGTATTGATTGGAGGGCGCATGTGGAAACTAATTACAGGACCAAAATTCACGTTTTGTGTGATGGATACGTGGTAACCAATGAGGATGAAGCGAGGTAGTTCAGTGATAAGCTACTCCACCGCTTTGATCCTACGCGGAGCCCTTGTGCTATGTCGCGTCGACCCACTGCGAAGTGATTTATTCCGGGGAAATATTTTTGCAGTTGGAATGACAGCCCGTAATTGACAAGTTAAAATACGCGAATTATCTTCATGCACATGGAATGGCTGACGAGGCATGTAGACCTAAATCGCTCAATTCCAAAGTTCTCTTCTATCGACACGCATTTCGGATGTATCAAGGCACATACATAACGGTCCAATATATATGATCTGTCCGGTGCGCGCTTGTTTTACGGCCCACTGTTTGAAGAATGATGAAATAAATTGAAGGTATATTTGCCTGGTATTACCAACGTGTCTATTACAATAGATATTTCAGCAATAACAAACGATACAGGGTGCGCAACTGTCATAAGGGAATTGTTTATATAGAAAATAACAGCAAACGTGTCGTTGAGTAGGGCGTGTAGTAGCCCACTCGGGAGACAATTCTGGTACTTCAAATACACACAGACTTCAACGGAAGAGTACAGGTAGTTTCTATATATAAATTTGAAAACCAAGTTGGGTCTCATAAGCAGTTATAAACATATTCAAAGTTTTTATTGTAAAGATCGTTAAAATCATCAATTCAAAAATGTGATAAGCACAAAGATGCTATTTATTTCTTTAATTATTTATTTATTTCTTTAATTATTTATTTAACTATTCATTTATTTAATTATTTATTTAATTATTTATTTAACTATTTATTTATTTCTTTAGTCATTTATTTAACTATTCATTTAATTATTTATTTGTTTATTTAATTATTTATTTATTTAATTATTTATTTAACTATTTATTTATTTAAATAATTACTCATTTAAGTATTTATTTAATTATTTAATTAATTATTTACTTAATTAATTATTTATTTAATTATTTATTAATTTAATTATTTATTTAACTATATAATTATTTATTTGTTTAATTATCTATTTGTTTAATTATCTATTTGTTTATTATCTATTTGTTTAATTATTTATTTATTTATTTTAATATTTATTTATTTAAATATTTATTTAACTATTTAATTATTTATTTAACTATTTAATTATTTATTTAACTATTTATTTATTTAATTATTTATTTATTTAATTATTTATTTATTTAACTATTTAATTTAATTAATTAATTAATTAAATTATTTATTTAACTATTTATTTATTTGAATAATTACTCATTTAATTATTTATTGATTTAATTATTTATTTAACTATTTAATTATTTATTTGTTTAATTATCTATTTGTTTAATTATCTATTTGTTTAATTATCTATTTGTTTAATTATCTATTTGTTTAATTATTTATTTAATTATTTATTTATTTAACTATTTAATTATTTATTTATTTCAATATTTATTTATTTATTTAAATATTTATTTAAATATTTATTTATTTAACTATTTATTTTAATTAATTAATTAATTATTTATTTCATTATTGATTTATTTAATTATTTATTTATCTATGTATTTATTTAATGATGTATTTATTTAATCATTTAATTATTCATTTCTCTATTTATTTAATTAATTATTTATTTATCTATTAATTTATTGAATTATTTATGTATCTATTTATTTATTGAATTATTTATGTATCTATTTATTTATTGAATTATTTATTTATTTAATTATTTAATTAGTTAATCTTTTAATCTTTTAACCTTTAATAATTTATCCATTTAATTATTTAACTATTTAATCATTAGTCGTTTAATCAATCGTTTAGTCATTTAATCATTTAGTCAATTCAATTCGTCATTTAATCATTTCATCCTTCTAGTAAGTTTGAAATGAATACAAATTAATAAATACAATGAAAGATAAACTAGCCCACTCCTGAATGAGTTAGACTCGTGCTCAGGAGGGGATTCCAATACAGACAAAAATAAAATTAAAATTTAGAGTGATTACAGAATATATAGTGTTTAATATGTTTAAACCCAAACTATAAATCCAGTACATTTTTTTTATTAATTTGGAGAGGATTCGTGGTTGAAATATTATTGGAATAAAATTTGTTTAATAATCTGGGACCTTGACTCATGCTATGATAAAAAGCTGCATTGGTTTTACATTTTGGTTCAAACAAACGCAGAGAATTCATATTTTTAATTCTATATTTATGTATATACCTTTCAAAGTTATTAAAATTTCTATGAAAATATTTTAATAAAATAAATAATACATTTGTTTAATGTTGAAAACTTTGAAATTCAGTTGAGTAATCTTTCTGCTTTTTTAAACATTTTTAATACTTTTTTCTGTAGTAAAATTAAAGGATAAAGGTTGTATTTATAAGTTCACCCCAACATATTTACATAAAGAGATAGGCCTGGGTAGCGCAGTCGGTATAGCGCTGGCCTTCTGTGCTCGATGTTGCGGGTTCGATTCCGGTCCAGGTTGATGGCATTTAAGAGTGCTTAAAAGCGACAGGCTCATATCAATAGATTTACTGGCATGTTAAGGAACTCCTGCAAGACAAAATTCCGGCACAGCTGCGACTCTGATATAACCTCGGCAGTTGCGAGAATCGTTAAATAAACCATAATTTAATTTTACGTAAAGATGAATGTTTTCGGTTCCAATGAACCATCATCAGATGAATAAACAGACCTACAGGGTACTTTATGATACAAGCAAACAGTGAAGATATATATGAAGTAGAACGGAATACATGATGAAAGCAGAGATATACATAAAAATCACAAGTAAAAAGGGTGTTAAAATGGGTTAAAACATTAACAATAAAAGCTATATACAGAATGAATCACGAGGATTTACCATCACTTACGGAGCTTATATCCGAAGACATTCTGAGCAAAAAATATCATATAAACATTTGTCCTAATCTCAATATTTTCAGTGTTACACTAATTTGAATTTGTTAGTAAAACACCTTTTTCTTTGGTTATAAGGGTTTTGGTTTCAGCGCGTCTTGCCGCGAAACCAGGTGGCCTGGGTTCGGTTTCCGGTCGGGACAAGTTACCTGGTTGAGGTTTTTTTTCCGTGGTTTTCCCTCAACCTAATATGAGCTAATGCTGGGTAACTATCGGTGCTGAACTCCGGACTCATTTTACCGGCATTATCAACATCTCATTCAGACACTAGGTAACCTAAAATGTTGAAAATGCGTCGTAAAATAACCTATTAAAAATTCCAAAATTTCACAAAAACTAGTAATTTTGACACATTGTAAATTATAAATTCAAAGAAAATAGGAAAAAATAATAATCTGAGACAAGACAGCCCATGAAGTACCATGACCGACCAGACAGCTGCTGGCCTCATGTCCACATACCAAATCAGAGGTGGACGATCATCCAACCAGAATGGAGGTATCGGGGAGTTAGAACGATGATCACGCCAGCCGTTATAGTTGGCTTTCGTAACCGGTTTCGATACCTATCGTAGCTCCCCAAGTACATTACAATGCCGGATGAGCACCGATCCTATACACTGCGAAATTTCAGGCAGGATGCCTTAGATCACGACACCACGGCGCGGGAAAGAAAATGGGATAATTTGTTTAAATAGTGTTCTTATACTGTAAATATAGTATTTTAAAAGGATTAACAATACTATTGTTTTTTTTAAATTTGTAATTTGAAAAATAGAATAGGCTGTCAAATAGTGTTATACAATGCTTTTAAAAGATTCAACAATAGCGTAAGAAGTAAATGAAAAAAAAATATTTAATTTTTCATCAAAATGGCTAATGACTTCTATACAACCCGCTATATACAAGTGAAGGTATTAATATAGTATATAATGTAAGTTAGTTGCCATGGAAATATGACAAAATTGTCTCTACATGACTGAAAACCCACCGGAGGAGCAGAAATGAGACTGTCGAACGGGTCTATCGTAGAAAATATTGCCGGATGTAATATACTTTAGATGAAGAGGAGTAACAACAGCAGTTATGATATTAATAAAAAATATACTTGTTATGCAAGTGACGTGTACCAGGACTAATAATAACCTCAATTACTGCGAAAAGAAAGCAAGGCTTCATTATATAGATGCAATCAGTTCTAATCACTGAACACTTTATATATTGAGAAACCTGAGACAAAAGAAAGAGCTTTGATGACGAACACAGTGTGATGAGCAAAATTAATGAGCCTCACAACAAGTGACGAGCGCTGGGCGCCAGGGCCTTGGAAGTGAGTGTTGTGTTCACGGCTTACCTCCTCTCGAAGGTCGGGGTTCTCTGCAATATTGAGATAATTAGAAATGGCGTTTATCAAGTGGAACGCACCTCCCTTCTTGTATTAAAATTGTGGCGAGGTACCTTCGTCCGTCGCCATACATCTTGGTTTGTGCGAATAAACGTTACGAGATATTAACGTCGGTGTGGAACCACGTGAAAGGTGGTTTCCATGTTTACTGTCTTCAGTTTTAATCCCTGTGTTGAGAAATATTCAGAGATTTTGTCGTTAAAATTCCTCCAGAATGAAAGTTTATATAAACACTTATCGGCACCCATTCGTTACCATTTATCATCTAACAGAGAATCATCAATCATGTCCCATTATCCACGCTTCGACATCTGTTACCACGCGTCATCCATCTCTCACAATCTTCGTCTGTTATCTGCTATTTTTTTTATCCATATCTTCCACCATTATCCATAATTCACCATCAATACAAACAATCGCAATATACATAATGAAACATCACAAGCAATTATCCAACATCAGTATTTATAATTTATTTTATCTAGCGTTCACTAAAACCCATCTTAATTATTCATAATATGTCGTCCTGTCATCACCAACGTTTATCATCAGTGACAAATCATCACCATCATTACTCTCCATCAATGTCTCATCATAGTCATCTGTCATCAAACACCTGTCATTCGTCATCAGTCACACACAGCCTATCATAAATCAAGCATAATTCATTATCATTGATTAATCGTAAATGGTCTATAGTTCACGAATATTAATCATCTGACATCATTAATAATTCAGCATTCAGCATCATTAACCCATTATAACTCTTGTAACAAAGACAGCAGAGCAGGTTTAGCGTGGCTAAGATTGGGGGCATGGAAGGGTAATAAAATTGTCAACGAAGAAGGGGAGCGTCTTTGTCCGCTTTGCAAAGAAAAGGACTCTTATAAACATATTTTATTACAGTGTGTCGAATTGGAACATTTACGGAGAAAATATCTACCACACTCGTTGCTAAGTAATAATAGGATTTGCATGTCTTGACCTCATGGGGAATAGAGAATGGGAACAAAAGACTGGATTGTTCCTCTTGAAGGCGAGACAGATTAGAACTGCAGCTGTGGACGTTTGTGACGCGAACTGAGGAAGGGATAATAGTATCCACCCAACTGTACACTTTTATGTCTTTTAGGTTAGGATGTATTATATAATGTGTTTTATTGTGCCATTTTAATTTTAATATGTGTGTTCTTTTAGAGAGTAGTTGGATGTAATCATAGGTGGGGGGCCTACAAAGGAGGACTTGTTTTGGGTACAAAGCACGTATGATCAGAAGACCCGTGCATTGGATTTTAGAGAAAATCTGTATATATATATATATATATATATAATATAACTCAATAAATCAATGTTAATCATAATCCATTTTCATTCATCAACTACTGTATTATCTCAAATTATTCATACTTCGTCAAAAGTCGACATAATCAGCTATTAAGCATCTTTCTATGTAGCTAAACAGCTATATATGCAAAGGAGGGGAAAGGAACTAGCCACTCTACCTCATTCTCCTGGCCTAGTGGCCTCATAAGTGTGCCTTGTTGGTATCATTTGTACCAAAAAACAATTACTACTGTCTTGTCACTGTGTTGTTTAGAAACAAACACTGGTACAGAATCAAAACAAAAAAAACAATACAATAATATGATCAGCTACTTATGAAAACAAAAGTCACTATTAGTCTAATAAATGTTTTTCTTCAAATTTTCATATAAGGGATTGTTGTTCCTTTTTGTCCAGGAGCACGCTCACGCGTTTTTCAAACATACTTATGACTCATTCTGTATACAGAATGTTAAAAAGTATCCAATATAAAGAGTCCACTGCAAGAATGATGGATGTCATTTGGAATACATTTTGATGGAGAAGCAATTGAAAGTTTCAAATGCTTAGCGCTCAAAGCTTAACTATGATTTTCCGATCATTACTGGATAATGACTATCAGTGTTAATCATACGATGAAAGAGTAATGGAACGGAGAAAAATTCTCTCCAGCGCCGGGATTTGAACCCGGGTTTTCAGCTCTACGTGTTGATGCTTTATCCACTAAGCCACACCGGATACAACACCGGCGTCGGATAGAATCGTCTCAGATTAAGCTTCAACTCTTGTGTTCCCTCTAGTGGCCGCCCTCTGCACTACGTCATAGATGTCCATGAACGTAGGACCGAAGTCCACACATGTGCTGAGGTGCACTCGTTATGAGTGACTAGTTGGCCGGGATCCGACGGAATAAGCGCCCTCTTAAATCACGAAGTGATTTACGCATATCATACATATTATTTTAATGTACCGAAGTACATATGATATTTCCATGCAGATATTCTGCGTCATCATATGATGAAAGAGTAATGGAACGGAGAAAAATTCTCTCCGGCGCCGGGATTTGAACCCGGGTTTTCAGCTCTACTATGACGTAGTGCAGAGGGCGGCCACTAGAGGGAACCCAAGAGTTGGAGCTTAATCTGAGACGATTCTATCCGACGCCGGGGTTGTATCCGGTGTGGCTTAGTGGATAAAGCATCAGCACATAGAGCTGAAAACCCGGGTTCAAATCCCGGCGCCGGAGATAATTTTTCTCCGTTCCATTACTCTTTCATCGTATGATGACGCAGAATATCTGCATGGAAATATCATATGTACTTCGGTACATTAAAATAATATATATCAGTGTTAATGCCATATAACTGTGTATGTATATTCTATATGTCATAAGCTATGCAATGACAGTCTTGGTTCATTTTCGACAAGAAAGTGACATCCATCTTTCTTGCAGTGGACTCTTCATATTTCAGGAGGTGATAGTATGCATCAAAACAAGAAAAAAAGTCTCATAAACAAGGGTCCTACAATATATACTTTCTGAGATATGAACACTTCTTCATAGGAGCTGCTCAATGTGACGTCCATTTATGGGAATGCATTTTTCTGCCCTACAATATAACAGACTACCAGATAATCATAACGTAGTTGACACCCCTGGCAAGGAATGCTGATACGTCGCAAGAAAAAGAAAAGTCTGGTTGCAAATATGAGCGGGGTTCAGCAGAGATGGTGTTGTGAATTTTCGTAATCAGCATGCGTGGGCTGATTAAAATTCCCATGCAGTTGAAAAAGTAAGGCATCGGCACCGATTCTCAATCAGCGTATGGACTGACGTTCTTGGCAATAGATTAAGGGCCATACGTGCTACCATAGAGATTAACTGGGACTCGTTATTAGAACTTTCTTATTAACGTATTGCCTACCTTGGTGGAGTATGTGCCATGTCAGCAAAGACTGCAGATGTGGTTCATGCATGATGGCACACCAGCACATTTTTTCCGCAATGAGCGTGAACACTTGACGCTGACAATTCAGGACCGGTGGATTAATTGGGGAGGCACCACACCTTGGCCTGCTAGTTCCCCACATCTAAATCCCCTAGACTTATGGTTATCAAGAACAACCAGATCAGTTTCAAAGAGTGCGTGATTCCTTACTCCGAAGGGCAGAGGAATGTATTGCCATAAATGGACGTCACATTGAGCACCTCCTATGAACAAGTGTTCAGATCTCAGAAAGTATGTGTTGTAGGACTCATGTTGATTAGATATTATTTTGTTGTTTTGATGCACACTAGCACCTCCTAAAATATTGGATACTTCTTTCTTAACAGCCTGTATAGTCGGTAAATAACATTTAAAAATAAAAAAAAAATCATTTCTTCCTTACATTGCTACATTTTGTACTGCACGAAGATACAGCAACCATACACTCGACAGTTTAGACCAAACTGGACAGCATGCCATTCTAAAGAGAAATTGTGCTTAATATCTAGATGTTGAACTTAATATCTAGATGTTGAACTTAATATCTAGATGTTGAACTTAATATCTAGATGTTGAACTTCATATCTAGATGTTGAATTTGAGAATGTAATTGTTACCAACCTTAACAATGCATTCATTTTGTAATTTTATACAATTTAAAACAATTGAGACAGTGAAATAAAAACTCCAATAAACCAAATTTTACAGGAGAGAGAAAAAACTTATTATTTCTCTTACTAACTTTAAATATTATACAGGGACATCATTTTATTTTACCAACATTTTTAACATTAACCTGGCTATACTCGGAAACACTGTTGCTCCCTTCCATTACAGGAGTTTGATGTTACTAGTGCAATAAATATAAACAAATCATTTTACTAGGTATAGGAGGAGAGAAAAGTAGTGTATCCATTTATGTTGTAGGGAAATACGATATTACGATTTTCAGTTTGATCATCACTTTTACGGAATTGATCAAAATACAGTAGAGTAGTAACATTTTTTTTTTTCAAAAACTCAACTTTTCAGGCGGCTATGTTCGTTATGTAATGTCTACTTTATTTAGCATATCAATTATTGGTGTTAACATACAAAATAGAGAGTGCATTTAAATTGAGGGGGTCATAAGTAAAGGGCTGTAAGTGCACTTAAGTTACTTTTGAGAAAATGGAGTTTAAATATTTAAGTTTTTGTAAAATCAGTGAAATTTTTATTTAAAATTTAATGTGTGATGCGATTAAAATATCCCTTTTCCACTAAAATTTTAGATACTTTAGCTTACACTGGATGCACTTAACTCATGTTATTACAAATGTCACTAGCATTCCTTTGCTTCTAGCCACCTCAATTCAAAATAAGCTAATCTGAACTTTTAAACAAGTTGCTGAAAATGGTTGCAGTTCATTACAATGCAGGCTTCAATTCTTTTATGCATATTATTAAAAACATTTTGAAGCATATTCTCTGAAATAGAATTTATCGTTTCTTGAATATAATTTTTAGTACGATATTATTAATATAGGTTCTTTCTTCGATAGAAAACGCAACCATATTTCTGAAACACACTATACACTGCAGTGTTTACTTCAGTGCTTGAAGACTTTGAATGCAACAGCGGCCGTAAGTTTGTGTGTCTGACGGGCTCAAGGACATTAATGAAGGGGTGAGAGTGAAGTACATTCAGAAATGCAGGTACAATAAAAATGCAAGTAAAAATAAAATGATGTCCCTGTACATTTATCTATTAATACTGTGTAAAATTACATTCTTTATTAATTAAATACTTCAAAACCTAAATTTTTACATTATCTTACGCTACAGTTTCAAATAAACGCTGCTGGAGTTAGTGGTTTTCTGACTTTCACAGTATATGAATTAAGAAAAGTGAATAAATGTGAGCCATGTAAAGAGAAAAAGATAAGTATATCATAATTCCTTTATGAAATATTGGAATATACGAGAAAATGGAAGTTTATTATTAAGATTAACATTGCTACAATTTTTTTAAATTTCAAGTATATGAGACAGAAAATCACAAATTACCATAAAGCACTCAAAATTCACAAATAAAACCACAAACTATATTAAAATGTTAACACAGTCACATTCATGTTACAGATTGTGTTTTTTTCTCTCTCTCTCATGTTCTTCCTGTGCATCTAGATTCTAGATTATTACTGTCCGCAAACAGAGTTTGGTAATTCATCCTACTTCCCTTAGAAATAAACTGCATTAAATTTTGCAAGTCCTTTCGCTTTCTTCTTTCAATGGTAATGCTGAATTGTACTTTAGTTGACTGGGGAATGATACAACTGTATTGAGTTTCTGGAAGTTAATCGACTCGATATTGTGCCTTTAATAGTCTTACTTACATGGATTTCATAGATTTTTGTGACATTCTGAATACCGTATCGTATCACTTTAATAATAATAATAATAATAATAATAATAATAATAATAATAATAATAATGGTTTATTTTAACTGGCAGAGTTAAGGCCATTCGGCCTTCCCTTCCACTCAACCAGTATGGTAGAAAATTACTACAATGCTGTGAGTGTAACATAATTAATACAATACAATAAATACAATTGAAAGCAATACAATACTACATTACAAGACATACATAATTAATATAATACAATGACAATTCTTTTCAGCTTCACAACACCAATAAAATTATTATGTAATAATAATAATAATAATAATAATAATAATAGCAATAATAATAGTAATAGTAATGATAGTCATACCTAAATTAAATTAAATTATTCAACTCGATCACAATTATAACTTCAATTTGACTGCGCCCGTTAGAAATCGTTTAGCCTTTTCTTGAAAGTGGTTATTGTCTGGCAGCCCCTTATCTTCTGAGGTAGAGAATTCCATTCACGGGGGATTGAGACAGTAAAAGAGGATGAATAGTGGGATGTTCTGTGGGCAGGAATTGCTAGGATTTGGCTCTCCTGTGACCTGGTGTTTAGATTGTGATTGGAGGATAAGTAGTTAAACCGGGAACGAAGATAATTTGGTGTAGAAGTGTGGAGAACTCGAAACAGAAGAGAGAGCGGATGAAGTGTTCTACGATTACTAAGTTACAGCCAGGATAAAGATTTGAACGAGGGTGTAATGTGGTCAAATTTGTGAGCATTGCTAATGAATCTGACACACATATTGTGCACACGCTGCAGCTTGTTCGAAAGGTCAGTTGTCAAGTCTGTAAGTATTACGTCGCAATAGTCAAACAGTGGTAGTACGAGAGTTTGCACTAAAGTCTGTTTTAATTCTGGCGGAAGGACGTTTCTGAATGGGTTAAGAGAATGTATAGTATAGCACACTCTTTTGGATATTTCCTTTATTTGGCAATCCAAATTTAAATTTTCGTCCAAGAAAATGCCGAGGTTTCTGGCTCAGCTGGTTGAGCGATTGTGTTGCCACCTACAGGGAAATTAAGCTTGGAATGCAAAAACTCTGTTATTCTAGGGATTAAGTGGAGTTCTGACTTCCACGAGTTTTAAGACAACCCCCAGAATGCAGATGAATGCAGATATTAATGTATTCTTGCCTTCCACGCATGCGGGACAAATTAAAAAGCATCATCCAGCCCATAACACAATTTTGTCAAAAATTGGAGATAGTGGGTTTTTGATCTCCTTGTCTCAATTCTTTGAGTGTGTCATTAACGACCCCGTGGTCTGATATGCGTTAAGATTGAAGATTTAGTTCAACTACGCTCTCGACACAGTTTCAAAGTCTTTAACGATTGGTTAACTTCTATAATCGGTTAAATTACATTATCTAAATAGTTATCTTATTAGTGAATATAGAGTTTCCAAGGCAACAAGAAGGAACGAATAGAATTGAGAAGTAAATTAAGCGAAAGTCTCTGTAAAGAACTAAATATTTATACTTTAAAGTAGCTGTAATAAGTACCCTAATGCCCTTAGCCCTCTTGACTGAAAAAGAGATAAAAACCTTTTAAGTGTTCATTAAAAACTATCATAGGGAAATAAAGAGTTAGGGAGGGGAGACGGACGACGAGAGCTGAAAATTAAATCTTGCTTGATGGAAATAACTGTAGCAAAATTCTTAAAAGAAAATGCACAGTCCTTTCTTGAAACACTTGCCATAGTAAGAAAAAGGAAGGCTGTCATTAGCTAAAAAGCTTTTAGTGGGTAATGATACCAACGCATACACCCTCTTCCCCACTATAAAAACTAAATTATTATGTCAACGTCACGGTAAAACATCACGTCGCCTGAAGAATTGACATCAGTACTTTATATCGATTCTCTTTAATAATTATATTTCAGTGTTATTTCGTCCAGTAATGGGAGATTATGGACTTCACTTTTACCTATAGGTTCCATCACCTTTTCTTCATCAGAATTTTCAGAGCGACTGCCATGTCAGAGACAAACATGAAAATTCCAGTATGTAAATGCTATTGACAGCAGGGGCCTATTCCACAAATGTGCGGTGTTGTACGTTCAGCCTTGCCAACCCTCAGGCTTGACTGGATCGCAAGTTGGTTACAAATTATCCTACTTTATTATGAGAATCTTGAGAAAGGCTAGCCCCAAATCGAGGGAAATAGGATATATATATATATATATATATATATATATATATATATATATATATATATATATATATATATACTAGGTTCAAAAAGTTACCGGAATTTACTACCATTTTTCGTATTAATATATAACAAGGGATATTATACACTTGTTTTGTTGGTAACATTCAGGATGTCATTTCCTTAAAGTTTGTTGGTAATGGCGATTGTTGGTTTTGAGTTGTAGGCAATTGTTTATCATAGTGTTTTGTTTGTTCGTCGCATTTTGTGATTATGTCCACAGAGCAACGTACAAACATCAAGTTCTGTGTTTTGTTACACAAAACTCCTGCAGAGACATTAAGATTGTTGGAAGAAGCATATGGCGAAGCAGCAATGAAAAAAACTCAAGTGTATGCCTGGCATAAACGCTTTTCTGGTGGCCGCGATAGCACGCAGTGGCCGATCAACAACTGCAACAAATGAAGCAATCGCTCAGCGTGTGCGTAATGTTGTGAGGGACGACCGACGTAAAACCATAAAAGAGATAGCAGCAGAGGTCGGAATATCAGTTGGAAGTGTACACAATGTTCTTCACAAGCATCTCAACATGCATTACGTGTCTCAGAAGTTAGTTCCGAAAATGTTGTCGGCAGAACAGAAAGAAACAAGAATGACTCTTGCTGGGGACATGATCAGTATGGCTGATGAAGATTGTGATTTCTTAAACAAAATTATTGCTGGTGATGAAACTTGGTGCTACTTGTACGACCCAGTCCCTAAACGACAGTCATCTGAGTGGAAATCGAAAACATCTCCTCGGAAGCAAAAATTTCCTAGGGACACTTCCAAAGGCAAAGTTATGTTGGAAGTTTTCTTCGACTCTCAGGGTCTCATCCACCACGAGTTCATTCCAGAAGGTCGTACCGTAACGAAAGAATTGTAAGTAGAAATCCTCCGTCGCCTCCGGGACGCAGTGAGAAGGAAACGTCCAGAAAAGTGGGTAGAAAACAACTGGTTCCTTATGCATGACAATGCACCTGCTCATCGCGCAATTATTGTAAAGAATTTTCTTGCCAGGCACAACATAACTGCTTTGGATCATCCACCATACTCTCCTGATCTCTCACCACCTGATTACTTTCTGTTTCCCAGTCTGAAAAGTCATCTGAAAGGACGGAGATTCAATGCTGAAGAGGTTATCGCAAACGCGACGAGAGCACTAAGACGGGTTTCACAAAATGGCTTCCAGGCCTGCTTCCAGGAACTCTACACGCGTTGGCAAAAGTGTGTTGTAGCGGAAGGCAACTATTTTGAAGGGAATGCTGTAGAATAGTGTTTAAGGTACGTTGTTTCTATGATACTAGCAAATTCCGGGAACTTTTTGAACCTAGTAATATATATATATAACGTTAGTGCGACCGTTAATGGAATACGGAACTACATGTTGAGATCCCTATAGAATATATCAGGTAAATTCCTTAGAAATAATCCAGTATAGGGCAGCTAAATTTGTTAAAGGTAAAAGAGAAGATGGAAACGATATAATAAAAGAACTTAAATGGGAAACTTTGGAAAATAGACGTAGGAAAACTAGAATAACATCATTGTATAGAGCACATCTAGGTCAGAAAGCATGGGTAGACATAACGGCTCGGTTAGAAAAGCCAACGTACTATGGTAGGAACGATCATGACTTTAAAATCAAATGTAGGAAACAGAAAACGGATGTAGGTAAATTCTCATTTTTAAATAGAACTATAAATGATTGGAATGACCTGCCTGCAGCGGTCTTTGAGGGCTGTCCTTCCTTAAGGAGATTCAAGAATAACTTAAAAAGTTGTGTATAAAGTGCAAATTAAAATTAAGTTGACATTTAGCATTTAATTTTTAAGGTGGCATGCATTTATTTAGCCTGACGAGTTACTCCCTTGGTTTGAATTGTAAATTATTTAAAAATAGTGTGTAAGATGGTCTTAGACTAGAAATTCGTAGCTTAAATGTAGTTATGTTTATAAGTATGCATAAGGGTGTAATTATTTGTCTTATTTGAACTGTTGTATCAGTGAAGTGAGGCGAGTCAGTGAAGTTATGATTTTACAGTGTAGTGAATAGTTTCGATCAGTGATAATTTATAGCGTCAATGAAATGTGTTCTATAATATCAGTGTAATGTGTCCTTAAGTGTCAGTGAAATGCGTCATAGTGCCACTACAGTGAGTGAGATGAGAGTAAAGTGAATGACTATTGAAACTTATGTGCGGCATTGGTAAGAACTGTTCAGAAACAGTCTGGTCCAAGAACGGGACACATCAAGAAGACTGTAAATGTCTAGAAAGAAGAGCTTGAAATCAAAACAATGTAAATATGGAGAACCGAGCAAACGGCTCAAAAGTGGCTACTTATATTCGAGTCACTTAGTGTTTGGATTTGTTCTATGTTTCGTATAGTAAATTGTAGAGCGTACAGCGAATGTAAAGACAGAAGATAGAATTTAGTATGAAAGTCAAATGCGCTGACAGAGAGCAATATTAACCAGAGGCAGGAAGAGCAGGCAAAAATCTCAATTGGAAGGATTCGTCAATTGAGATTAATCGACGTTACAGGAATTTCATTGAGCTGTTCTTAATCTTAGGAGTTAGAAATTGAATACAGATCCAAAAGAAAGGGCTAGCAGACCCCCATTCCCCAGACCCAAAAAATAAGAGATTTCATAAGAGAAAGATGATGCTCCTTTTTGTAATTTACTAGCTAAGAAATTTGGTATTCCCAAGAAACTAGTTCGATTAATTAAAATGTGTCTCAGTGAAACATACAGCAGAGTCCGTATAGGTCAGTTTCTATCTGATCCTTTTCCAATTCACTGCGGGCTAAAGCAGGGAGATGCACTATCACCTTTACTTTTTAACTTCGCTTTAGAATATGCCATTAGGAAAGTTCAGGATAACAGGCAGGGTTTGGAATTGAACGGGCTACATCAGCTTCTTGTCTATGCAGATGACGTGAATATGTTAGGAGAAAATACACAAACGGTTAGGGAAAACACGGAAATTTTACTTGAAGCAAGTAAAGCGATCGGTTTGGAAGTAAATCCCGAAAAGACAAAGTATATGATTATGTCTCGTGACGGGAATATTGTACGAAATGGAAATATAAATATTGGAGATTTATCCTTCGAAGAGGTGGAAAAATTCAAATATCTTGGAGCAACAGTAACAAATATAAATGACACTCGGGAGGAAATTAAACGCAGAATAAATATGGGAAATGCGTGTTATTATTCGGTTGAGAAGCTCTTATCATCCAGTCTGCTGTCCAAAAATCTGAAAGTTAGAATTTATAAAACAGTTATATTACCGGTTCTTCTATATGGCTGTGAAACTTGGATTCTCACTCTGAGAGAAGAACATAGGTTAAGGGTGTTTGAGAATAAGGTGCTTAGGAAAATATTTGGGGCTAAGCGGGATGAAGTTACAGGAGAATGGAGAAAGTTACACAACACAGAACTGCACGCATTGTATTCTTCACCTGACATAATTAGGAACTTGAAATCCAGACGTTTGAGATGGGCAGGGCATGTAGCACGTATGGGCGAATCCAGAAATGCATATAGAGTTTTAGTTGGGAGACCGGAGGGAAAAAGACCTTTAGGGAGGCCGAGACGTAGATGGGAGGATAATATTAAAATGGATTTGAGGGAGGTGGGATATGATGATAGAGACTGGCTTAATCTTGCACAGGATAGGAACCGATGGCGGGCTTATGTGAGGGCGGCAATGAACCTTCGGGTTCCTTAAAAGCCATTTGTAAGTAAGTAAGTAAGTAACTAGCTAAGAAATTGAGTTGACAATGTAGCTGATGTAAGTAGCACAAATTCCATTGTAACATGCGCTATAAACCATAAAACAAAGATGCTGTTTGTTCCTTTGGTAAAAAAATAAAGAATATAATAGGGAGAACTTTAGCTTTATTGTTTCAGTCAGTAATATTGACCACGGCATTTTAATAATTCATATATCATAAAAAATTTATAGTCTTACTGGAATTTTTCCAAGTAAACGTAGAGAAATATGGCACCTGAATATTTCCCTTAAGTTGGCAATCATAAAAGGAAGTGTTTATTGCATCGACAAATTTGAAGACATTCGACAGGAGAAACAAACGAAGGAATATAAATAACCACATATAAATATCCCCTGTGCATCTTTTAGTGAAGTTAGAGGAACTTCAGTGTTAAAGACGATACATCGACATAATTTTATTCTGTTCATGTCTCATCCGTACACACAATTTATTACTGCGCTAATATACTCATTGCATGTAAATTAAAAAAAAAGTAATGTTTAAAACATCTGAGTTATAGGCTATGACTCAAATTTTAACTAAATTCGTTGAAATGCTTTTTAATATTCTAGCCACATAAAATAGCATATTCTATGTTTTAATTCATTAAAATTTTATTGGGTTATTTTACGACGCTGTATCAACATCTAGGTTATTTAGCGTCTGAATGATATGAAGGTGATAATGCCGGTGAAATGAGTCCGGGGTCCAGCACCGAAAGTTACCCAGCATTTGCTCGCATTGGGTTGAGTGAAAACCCCGGAAAAAACCTCAACCAGGTAACTTGCCCCGACCGGGATTCGAACCCGGACCACCTGGTTTCGCAGCCAGACGCGCTGACCGTTACTCCACAGGTGTGGACTCTTTCAAATTAACCAATGATAACCCTACAACACTGAAATAAGCAAACAAAAATATCTTGCATGTTATTCACAACACGAGAATCACACCTTCACTTCTACAATTCTCTCATTTTACGAAGGAAACTATACTTATATTTGGTGTGTGGATAAGCTTCAGGGCTTCTACCGCGTTGTCTTGGTGTTACTGGCTGACGTTTCGACCGCTGTGTTGTGGCCATCTTCAGAGCAGTTGTTGGATAAGGAAATAGTCTGCCAGTACCTATATAGTAGTCTCGATGGGGGAGGATTACTTGCTGTGATAGGTGGTAGGTTCTCCTTCTGGCATCTGATTGGTCCTACGTGGTCCAATCCGGTTGAGGTCTGTATGAAGGGGAGAATTCATATTAAATACTGGCCCTCATAAGGTCCTCCCTAACAATATCTACTTTTGTTGATCGATGGAACTATCATAGAGCCAATGGGCTAGTATATATCCATCGATTCATAGAGTCATTCAACCTAAGAGCCAACTGGCTAGTCTCTGATATTGAGACAACTCATCCTGCCTAAGGGTTTTCCGTGGTTTTCCTAAGGCGCTAAGACAAATGTCGGGATGAGCCCTAAAAGAAATGGGCCACGGACCTGCTCTCATATCCCCATTAATCTCCCTAATTACTTTAAATTAATTAACTAATTACATCTCTCCCCCCACTTTGTAATTGAGCCATCATATAGCCAAATGGCTTGTCTCAAAATTGAGATGATTCAACAAGGCTCATGACAACAATCACCTCCTACATAATAGCCAAATTGGCTAGTCTCTTATACATGAGACAACTCTTCTTGCCTAAGGTATTCCGTGGTTTTCCTCAGGCGTAAGACAAATGTCTGGATGAGCCCTATAATAAATTGGCCGCGGACCTATATGGCCTTTCCCATATATATTCCCCCCTTATTATAAACGACGTATGCCCTAGTTCAGATACTATAAATTGTCTATTAAATATACGAAGTCACTCAATTAGTCGCAAATTGAAAGGACAGGGACCTCTCAAATTGCAGATTTAGATTTCACGGCGCTTCTTCCGACGGCCTTCACATGCTTTGTCATCGAACAACAGATGACAGCGTCTTGCCATCCTAACGGCAAACACCAGCCAACTCCTCCTCGCCCCGTTCCGTGATCACTTGATCAAATCTCAGTCCCCCTCTTGTATGTGGTACCTAAGAGGTTACGTCCAATTTCGGCTTCCCCTTCAAAATTTTCTAGAGCTCCTTCAGTGGAGCAGCGTAACCCGGAGTGAGACTAGTGGCCAACAGACTTGGAGCTCACATACTTAGTTTTGTACAGCCCCCAACCTCTTGCAAGGATGCGTTTTGCGTACCTTTTAAATTTGTCCTCCCAATTCTCTTTCGATTTTTCGTTCATTTTTCGAATTCCTTATCCAACAACTGCTCTGAAGATGGCCACAACACAGCGGTCGAAACGTCAGCCACCAACACCAAGACAACGCGGTAGAAGCCCTGAAGCTTATCCACACACCATGTACACCAGCCGCGGAAGCCTACGCGAACACTATACTTATATTTAATTTACATTATATGGTATACCCCCTGAGCACGAGTATGTAAGTTACTCTTCCTGGGGGTGATAGAGTGTTTTATATAAAAAAGAAATATGTACCTTTGTTCTGACAATGCAGTATTATTATGATCATTATCATTATCATTATTATTACTTACTTACTTACAAGTGGCTTTTAAGAAACCCGGAGGTTCATTGCCGCCCTCACATAAGCCCGCCATTGGTCCCTATCCTGAGCAAGGTTAAACCACTCCCTACCATCATATCCCAACTTCCTCAAATCCATTTTAATATTATCCTCCCATCTACGTTTCGGCATCCGCAAAGGTCTTTTTCCCTCCGGTCTCCCAACTAACACTCTATATCCATTTCTGGATTCGCCCATACGTGCTACATACCCTGCTCATCTCAAACGTCTGGATTTAATGTTCCTAATTATGTCAGGTGAAGAATACAATGCGTGACGTTCTGCGTTGTGTAACTTTCTCCATTCCCCTGTAACTTCATCCCTCTTAGGCCCAAATATTTTCCTAAGAATCTTATTCTCAGATATCCTTAATCTCTGTTCCTCTCTCAAAGTGAGAGTCCAAGTTTCATAACCATACAGAACAATCGGTAATATAACTGTTTTATAAATTCTAACTTTCAGATTTTTTGACAGCAGACTGGATGACAAAAGCTTCTCAACCGAATGATAACACGCATTTCCCATATTTATTCTGTGTTTAATTTCCTCTCGAGTGTCATTTATATTTGTTACTGTTGCTCCAAGATATTTGAATTTTCCACCTCTTCGAAGGATAAATCTCCAATTATTATATTTCCATTTCGTACTATATTTTGGTCACGAGATATAATCATATACTTTGTCTTTTCGGGATTTATTTCTAAACCGATCGCTTTACTTGCTTCAAGTAAAATTTCCGTGTTTTTCCTAATCGTTTGTGGATTTTGTCGTAACATATTCACGTCATTCGCTTATTATTATTATTTTCCAATCGATTATTTACTACACAAACAATAGTCACAGACGCGCTTCGACACAATTCTTACGTAACTGATGGGACGTTTTGTACAACTGGCTTCCCACGCTGCGGTCGGGAGAGAAGAAAGTTGGCCGACGGCGAATGATGGGGAAGTTTCCTCGAAAAATGAGAGCTCCCTATTTAAATATGCACGAGATTCTTTTTAAAGTATAGATCTTGGCATATCTACTAATGTGGATAAATATGATTTGCACTGCCGAGCAAAAAACCCAACACTTGAATAAATATGAAATATCAAACCTTAATACAAATTATAATATTACTTTGTCCTTCTATGGAATTGTTTGTGTCAGGCAAGTGTTAATTCATGTTTTGGGAAGGTAAGTAGGGGAAGGTGTTGTACCTTGGGTCATTTTTACATTTAATTTCTATTTTTACCATATTATGATTATTAGGTTGTCCAAATTATAAAATAAGATGAAGCTACTCTTTGAGATATCATTGGTAATCTTTATTTACGGATTTAATTACTCTGATAATTTTTATATTCAATTAAATGTATACAAGTATAATGGACCAAGGTACAACATGAGGTTTGTACCTTGGGTCACCCGATGTTATACCTTGGGTCACATTATAAATTTAGCCTACAAGAAAAGAAACAAGAATACAAATTGTGGATAAACATAAATATGAATGCAAAGTGTACATATTATCTAAAAATCACGAAACTTCTGGAATATAATAGGAAACAAATTAAAGATACAATTCCTTTGCAACATGTTCATGCAATAATGCATTTGAAGCAGATAACAAACACAAAATCGATCTACTTAACATCATAACTACTGAAATCACCTGCGAATTGTAGTTGGGAAGTTTGTCTCTTAGATTAACCTTGTTGGTAGGGAGGTGGTAGTTTCATGACTAAGCCACATGTCGCCAGCATTTTTCTCGATTTTCCAGTTCTCTGGAATAGCCAAATTCTTTTCATATCCATACTGATATGCAAGTTTCAGAACTCCATTTATATTTAGACCGTAATGTAGCCTTGCTGCCTGTTTCAAATACTGTACTAATTCAATCTCTTGTGGCAAAGTAAACACTTTCTTCACATCATTGTTAGCTCTGTACACAAACTCATTTTCATTAGAATCCTGCATATTTTTTAAGTGCCTAGACAACGTAGTTTTCGAAATATCAAAATTTTTGGCAGCAGTCGCACTTTAGTTCCATTAGTTAACACATCCTTTATAGCCATGCGAAGTGCTTCTACATCTACTTTTTCCCGCTTTTTTTCCATTCTTGCTTCTTGGCAAGGTTTTATAAAAATAAAAGTATGACGATATAATATTTCCAACATATTGAGCAATAAACTATATTAAATGAACTAATAATTTATAATGATTTGTACACTTCTGCTCATCATTAGTTCAGTGCTGTACCTTGGGTCGACCCAAGGTACAACGCTTCAAGTGGACCGAGGTACAACTGTGAACTGAACATCATGTTTCAAAAGTTAGGTTATATTCTAACAATAACCTAATATACCATTCGAACAAGAAAGAAACAAAGATCTTACCTTACTATTGGAAATGTCTTGAATTATAACACAGCCCCGTAAAAAATAAAGAACACACTACAAACAAAATACTTTCTGAGATCAAAAACAAATTTCTTCACAAAGAAAGCAAACCACTGTATCTGAAGATCACCAAGCGTTGTGAGAGGACTCTTGTGTACGAATATGTAACTTGATTGTAATACTTCATTTTTCAAAACACAGACGGCAGAGAAATGATGAATGACCCAAGGTACAACACCTTCCTCTATACACTCTATATTTATTGCTGTGCCATTAAAATTTACAATCCTAAACAGAAGCAGCTAAAACAAAGTTACAACATTATTATTTTCTTTTTTCTTGTCGAGAAGGATGGGTTTTGGAGACCTGATTTTGTTCCATGCCATTTTTACTGTTCTTTTGATATCCTCGTCTGATCTTTCTTGCGTGGTTATGAATTGGTCTTGGTTAGAGCCCGGATGTTTGGCAAAATGCCTTTTTTTACTGGGTGGAAGTAAATCATCATTTTCATAGATATAAATGTGATTTGGAGTAAATCAAGGGTATATGGCCAATTTTTATTTTGCCTATTTTGCCTTTTTAAGGTGTCTCTTCCTAATTCAATAATAAATATATTTTCTTGTTATTTTGAGGCAATATTTGTTTATTTGCAATTTTCTAATTAATTGTAATGTAATGTGTATGATATTTAAAGAAAGGGCTATTCAAAAAGAAAGAGCAGATTTCAAATATTTATTTTAAACGAAGTATAAGCGCTAGAAGCATTTACCGCACACCAATAGATAGAGGAAGGTTCAATTTTTTTTTTAACGTTTGGTTACACGCGATGCTCGATCCTGGGCCATAAGCAAAGCGGAAACAGCAACAGCCTGTCCGCCTCAGTTACTCGCCAGTCCGAATTTGAGGGACTGAAAATACTTGCGCAGTCGTCGAACGTGCAAGAACTCACCGAAGGTGAATGTTTTTTGCACCGTTTCTGTAAAAGTGTATGAATTTTTTTTTTAGTGGAGCATTATCCGAACGACACCATTCCAGGACGTTGGATTGGAAGAGCTGGAGAAGATCGTGTACATGATGTGTGGCCTCCCAGTTCCCCCGACCTTACCCCCTGTGGTTTTTTATTTTATTTTTTTTATTTTAGTTGGTTATTTAACGACGCTGTATCAACTACTAGGTTATTTAGCGTCGATGAGATTGGTGATAGCGAGATGATATTTGGCGAAATGAAGCCGAGGGTTTGCCATAGATTACCTTTCATTCACATTACGGTTGGGGAAAACCTCGGAAAAAACCCAACCATGCAGTCAGCCCAAGCGGGGATCGAACCCGCGCCCGGACGCAACTTCAAGCGCCTTAACCGACTGAGCCACGCCGGTGGCCCCCCTGTGGTTTTATCTGTGGTGTACATAAAAGACAGGGTGTTTGCACCACACCTCCCTGCTATTCTTCAAGATGCACAACATCGAATTATTGGAGCCGTGAATTCCATAACTAGGGACCAGTTGATTCTTGTGTGGCAAGATATGGGCCTCCATTTTGAAGTTTGTCGCGCAACGCATGATGCGCATGTTGACTGCTTGCAACCTCATGGACTATAAAACTTTAAACCTTTCTCTATCCAATGATGTGAGGCAAGTGTTTCTACTGTTCATAGTTTGTTTAAAATAAATATTTGAAATCTGCTCTTTCTTCTTGAATAACCCTGTATATGAAACAATGACTCAAGTTACTAACAATAGT
Source organism: Periplaneta americana (assembly GCF_040183065.1). Classification (NCBI taxonomy): domain Eukaryota; kingdom Metazoa; phylum Arthropoda; class Insecta; order Blattodea; family Blattidae; genus Periplaneta; species Periplaneta americana. The sequence goes on from NC_091129.1 coordinate 17,999,687, forward strand.
AAATAAAAGTAATTTATTTCGGTGCTTAATCTGCTAATAATCGTGCTTTAATACTATTGGTGTAATATAAATAATGATCGACAATCCACGGTTACTAATATAATAATTGTCATGTCTTGACGATACCAACAATCAGCTTTATAATAATTTTAAATATTAAGCACGTTCTCATAGAAGTTGTAACGTTGCATTTTCAATTGTTTGCTTTCAGATCGGTTAGCTAGAATGCCTAAATTCAGTAAATCATTGAAAAGTAAACTTCATGCTTACGTTAGTGAATTTGGTGCCCATGTATTTTCAACCGATGGAACAGTTTTGTTATGTAAGGTTTGTGAAAAGACAGTTAATCACAAAAAAAAAGAGTATTTTATGAGTCGGTATGTGTCAACTACGAAGTAAAAATATGAGATATCTTGATATAATTTAAATTTATTGCTAAAATATTTTATGTCTTTTTAAATTCGTCTTTTTCAAAATTTATTGTGATTTTTTAAAGTTTTATTGTCTTTTTTCCTGCCTATTTTAACTGTTAGCTTATAAATGCCTAAACATCCGGGCTCTAGTCATTGTATACAATAAACAGTTATAATACCATAGTTAGTCACAGACTAGTTATCTTCCACAAAATAATAGTAATATGCGTTACAAGAGCGGTATTTTGAAGTTTTCATGTTCGAGGAAAAGTTTGAAAAAGCGAAACGTTTGGTTATAGTTGCAATGAAATCTCCATCTTGATTTCTGTTCAATGACTGAAAATTTGCAAAACAAACATATCTATCTTCAACATTGTTGCTTTAAAATGTTTTCTGTGTTTACTATACTCCAGCAGGCCGTGATATACGTCTGTCTTTTTTTCCCCCCGGTCTATGGAATCTTGTTGATTTTTTCACGGCTTCCTTAATGTTACTTGGGTCATGAATGCAGTAACTTTAGTGGAGTTGTAGAGTTTGCTTAATTTTTGCAAATATTTAAAAACAATAATTAACAGTGCAGTTTAGGTGAAATTGCAGTGGTAAGTTTCCAATTTATAATTATTAATATATTGAACGTCTCTATAAATAATATGTTAAAAGCCCAAAGCAGTAAAATATGTCACTTAAGCGGCAAGAAGAGGGAAATTGTTGTGTGTGTTAGGTTGGGAATACTGAATGTGGAATTTCAGACTTTCCGCGTATTGGTTTTGTGCGGAAATCAAACAAATACGCACGATCTCGCACAAACGGTATTTTCGCGTCTTTTGAGTATGTTCTTAGGTCTTATGATTGAAACAATAACGTTGCGAAGATCAGCTTAATAAACAGTAGAATGTGCTTACTTATAATATTATCTCGTATGTTTTGCTTGGATATTAACCTATTAGTATTACGGGTTTTCTTGTAATTTTTCAATTGGTTTATTTTATGACGCTTTATCAACTACTATGATTATCTAGCGTCTGAGTGAAATGAAGTGATAATACCAACGAAATTAGTACAGGGTTCAGCGCCGAAAATTAGCCAGCATTTACTCTTAATGAGTTGAGAAGAAACCTCAAATATGTAACTCAGTCATGCCAACTGATTCCCATATAGGCAAGCGCGCTTTAGAGCTCAGGAGAGCCTGAGCGCTTTACAGCGGAAAGGAAAGAGACAGACGAGAGAGGTGGTATATGCCGCTTGGTCAATCTATGTACGGAGATGGCCAGCACTGATTCAATAGATAAAGAGAAAAGAGCTTATTAAAATTGTATCCATGTTAATTTTTAGATTCGTCTGTAAGTGCATTATAAGAATTTAGGTTTGAATTATAATGCTCAGTTTTCACGAGTTTCCTGTTTATTCAAAAGCAGATTTTTCTTATATTTTTGCAGATGAAATTTTCAGATATGTTTACTTAGTAGCCTTACAGGTGCTGAAACAATGTGTTATGTATATGTATGTATATATATATATATATATATATATATATATATATATATATATATATATATATATATTGTGAATTTTATTAGTAACAACAATGTAATTTATTCGTCACAACAATAATTCCTTTCTACAATTCGCCTTAAACGCTCTCCGTCAACAATTGGATTTTCACTCAACACAGTATTCGTTATAGCACTCCACCGACGACAATGACAATTTACTTGGACTATTACGCACAACAATGAACTGTTAATCTTAACTAATATTTACAAAGCACTATTTACAAATCAGAACTATCAGTTCTCAGTTCACAGTTCTTCTAACTCAGTCACTCGAGTTCACAGTATCTCGAACCACAGACCTTCAGAGACAGTTCACTGTACTCGAACTCGGGTCCCTCCAACTGCGGTCCACTGCACTCGAACTCAGGTCCCTCCAACTGCGGTCCACTGCACTCGAACTCAGGCCTTCGGATGCTGACGCAGATGCGGACGCACACTCGAGTCGAACTCCGGCACACAAGTCTGGCTTGCTTGCTCTGGCTTACTCACTGACTGAATAACTGAAAACTCTGAAAACTCTACTCGAGTTCGCTGGCGCTTCTTCTTTTATAGCAAAATCATAGTTGCGAGAAATTTCTACAGGTGTGTAGAGAATTATCTCGATATCTCCACTTCGACGGACTTCTGGAATAGTCGGGAAGGTCGTTCCACATTCACTGCGTTAAGTAGCAGCTGCGCGCGCAGCCTCCCCTCTCGTGTAGGCCCCTTTCCCCTTTCCCCGTGAAGCCCGCGCGCCATCCCAAAGTGCTCCGCGCGATCTTCTCTCTTGTGGGACGCTGGTCGTGAGTTCGAATCTCACGTCGCTGTCACAATATATATATATATATATATATATATATATATATATATATATATATATATATATCGTAAATATGTATTACTGAAGATACAGTACGTATTGAAAATTTTAAAAATATTCGCATTGAAAATGTTTGTAAGGAAATGAATTAACAAAGGAAGTACTGTTACATCATGAACAAAGATATGTGCCCATGTGTTGTAAAAACGTCAGCTCTATAGCTTCAGCAGATTTCGAGAAAATAATTTAATATTCTGATGATAGGAAGTTGCCCAAAAATAACACCTTAAAAGCATAATGCGATAAGAGTTTTGTTACGTAATATTAGTCACAGTTGAAACATATACCTAGGTAACTTTGCTTTGTACTGTAATATTGTTTTGATCAGTTTATTGATTACTTTTATAAGGCTAAAGATACCATCAATATCAATTCCATCTTATCATGTCATACTTAATCTCTTTCTATGGGATATCACTTTCTTTATGAATGATGTTTCATTCACTTAATATAATATAGTTTTAGTACTATGAAATTTATGTGAATATTCCGTTGCAACTCTTTACTATGTTATTAACTGCAATATTAAGAAACTGGTGTTAGTACTTTGTTTTACAGACAATATAACTTGGCTAATATCAAACAGCAAATAGTCATATAAAATAACGATATAAAATTTCACGTTCTGTTTGAAGTTTGTGCACCACTGTTTTCTTAATCCAACAGGCTCCTTATTCATATACAGAATCCTTGCTCCTTCCATACCTAGCGCTTGACGCCCGCGCACGACGTCAGAAAAATGCGCTTGCTTTGACATCAATGATGTAACTTGTCCCAACCAGGTTTTGAACCCGGGTCTGCTCGTTTCACGTTCAGATGTATTAACTGTTTTTCTACAGCTCTGGACTAATATTATAGTAAAATTATTGGATATTTATTTTCGAAAAAATCTGTAACCGTTTCAGAGAATTCCTATGCAGATATCGAGCTGTAGAGCCCGCTGACCCAATTATGTTAACAAATTAAACGCTGAATATTATATTATTAATGACACTTTTAGCGCTGTGCGTGATGGGTAATGATAGATTAACACGCAAATGCTGAGGGAAATTAATTTCCCTGGAGTATTATAAAATGTTAAACGAACGTTCGTGTAAGTTTAATATATGGGTAATGCTATATTTCGAATATCTCTTTTTACAGTTCCATAATATTGGAATAAGAACTGATTGAGGCGTAGTACAGTAATTTACAATTCATGTTGGAAAATGTTCAGCTAAGCCTCGTGTTAATAACAAATATCAAAATATGATTAATTATTATTCAGTCAGTATGGCTTAAACATTGAATTACATATGAGAGAAAAACTTATGAGAAAAAATATTGATGTGTTACATCCTATTTAATCTTGATACAAACGTTTTCGCCCCTAATGGGGCATCTTCAGGTAAAAATGTAAGTAGGGTAAACTAGGTAGTTATTGACCAGTATACGGTGATTGACCAGTTCCTTTTTTCAAGCATATTGTGAATAAACTACGATCGTGATTTCACTTTTTGCTGCATATACCCCTAGTAACAACCCTTATTTGTGGTTAGTTGTCGCTGTTCATCCCACTGAGTTAGTGTCTGTTGTCTGAGAGGACTGAAATCGATTGGAGATGCAACTGAACGTAAGCAATTGTAAGTAACTAGAGAAATTGCTAAGAATAATGCACGCAATAATTTATTTATTCTGCAAAGAATACATAAATTCTGGTGCTTGTTTTTACACTCACAGTGTGAGAAAAGGTATAAGGTTTCCGTCCACAGAATATTATTTTGTTAAAGTTTTTATATGACATAAAAATGCCCCGTGGTCAATCACTATAAAGTGTATGTCCGCAAACTACAGTGATTGGTCGTTCATAAATTATTTGTTAGAATAATGACCAATTTGCTCCAATTCTATATATGTTATCGGTTAAATGATGGGGATTTTTACAGGACTGATACTATATTATAATGCCTAAGCCAGGTAAAGCGCATTATACAGGGGAAGCTTTACGAAACGCTACAGAACCTGTCCGCAGTGGATTTGGTTTAAATGAAGCTGCCAAGAAGTTTGGTGTCCTAAAAGCAACCTTAGCGTCCAAAAACAAATATCCCGTTGAAGGAAAAGTGTTCTTTGGTCCTCGTCCAGTGCTGAGTGAAGCCATTTGTAATAACATCAGAGAAATGACACACACTTGCTTCTGATAAGGCACAAAAGAGAAAAATGGAAGAATAGGCAAGAGAAGAAAGGAAGCGAATAAGAAATGAAAGAAAAGGCAAGAAGAATTCTTTTCTTATTTTTTTTAACTTGGTTATTTAACGACACTGTATCAACTACGAGGTTATTTAGCGTCGATGGGATTGATGATAGCGAGATGGTATTTGAAGAGATGAGGCCGAGGATTCGTCATAGATTACCTGACATTTGCCTTACGGTTTGGCAAAACCTCGAAAAAACCGAACCAGGTAATCAGCCCAAGCGGGAATTGAACCCGCGCCCGAACGAAACTCCGGATCGGCAGGCAAACACCTTTGCCGATAGAGCTACGCCGGTGGCGAATAGTTTTTAATGAGAAAGATCAGAAGAAGAGAAACGAAACAGACAAGAAAAAAGTGAAAATTGTGAAAATGTGTTGTTCAATCACTAATAAATGAGTATTCAATAACTGTGCAGTAGACGGTCAATCACTAATAAGCGTGTGGTCAATAACTGTGCAGTAGACGGTCAATCACTAACAAGTGTGTGGTCAATAACTGTGCAGTAGACGGTCAATCACTAATAAGTGTGTGGTCAATAACTGTGCAGTAGACGGTCAATCACTAACAAGTGTGTGGTCAATAACTGTGCAGTAGACGGTCAATCACTAACAAGTGTGTGGTCAATAACTGTGCAGTAGACGGTCAATCACTAACAAGTGTGTGGTCAATAACTGTGCAGTAGACGGTCAATCACTAATAAGTGTGTGGTCAATAACTGTGCAGTAGACGGTCAATCACTAACAAGTGTGTGGTCAATAACTGTGCAGTAGACGGTCAATCACTAACAAGTGTGTGGTCAATAACTGTGCAGTAGACGGTCAATCACTAACAAGTGTGTGGTCAATAACTGTGCAGTAGACGGTCAATCACTAACAAGTGTGTGGTCAATAACTGTGCAGTAGACGGTCAATCACTAACAAGTGTGTGGTCAATAACTGTGCAGTAGACGGTCAATCACTAACAAGTGTGTGGTCAATAACTGTGCAGTAGACGGTCAATCACTAACAAGTGTGTGGTCAATAACTGTGCAATAGACGGTCAATCACTAATAAGTGTGTGGTCAATAACTGTGCAGTAGACGGTCAATCACTAACTGTGCAGTAGACGGTCAATCACTAATAAGTGTGTGGTCTATAACTGTGCAGTAGACGGTCAATCACTAACAAGTGTGTGGTCAATAACTGTGCAGTAGACGGTCAATCACTAACAAGTGTGTGGTCAATAACTGTGCAGTAGACGGTCAATCACTAATAAGTGTGTGGTCAATAACTGTGCAGTAGACCGTCAATCACTAACAAGTGTGTGGTCAATAACTGTGCAGTAGACGGTCAATCACTAACAAGTGTGTGGTCAATAACTGTGCAGTAGACGGTCAATCACTAACAAGTGTGTGGTCAATAACTGTGCAGTAGACGGTCAATCACTAACAAGTGTGTGGTCAATAACTGTGCAGTAGACGGTCAATCACTAACAAGTGTGTGGTCAATAACTGTGCAGTAGACGGTCAATCACTAACAAGTGTGTGGTCAATAACTGTGCAGTAGACGGTCAATCACTAACAAGTGTGTGGTCAATAACTGTGCAGTAGACGGTCAATCACTAACAAGTGTGTGGTCAATAACTGTGCAGTAGACGGTCAATCACTAACAAGTGTGTGGTCAATAACTGTGCAGTAGACGGTCAATCACTAACAAGTGTGTGGTCAATAACTGTGCAGTAGACGGTCAATCACTAATAAGTGTGTGGTCAATAACTGTGCAGTAGACGGTCAATCACTAACAAGTGTGTGGTCAATAACTGTGCAGTAGACGGTCAATCACTAACAAGTGTGTGGTCAATAACTGTGCAGTAGACGGTCAATCACTAACAAGTGTGTGGTCAATAACTGTGCAGTAGACGGTCAATCACTAATAAGTGTGTGGTCAATAACTGTGCAGTAGACGGTCAATCACTAACAAGTGTGTGGTCAATAACTGTGCAGTAGACGGTCAATCACTAATAAGTGTGTGGTCAATAACTGTGCAGTAGACGGTCAATCACTAACAAGTGTGTGGTCAATAACCGTGTAGTAGATGGTCAATAACTGTAAAAGTGGACTTGTTGTGTTTATTTAATTTATCTTTGCATTAAAATTTTATTTTTTCTTTTGTTTATTGATTTTGATTTGTTTCTGAATCTTCACTTGACCCAATGCCTTTAAAATTCTCTCAATAAGTTACCACTGTTTTCCGCTATTTCATTGTTTTATTATTCATTAGCTTAAGTGGTCAATCACTATACAGTTTACCCTATCATCTAAAATCAATTACAATACAAGCTTTACATTTGAAACTGCCTTGACTAGAATAAAATATGACATAGTGACAGTATTATCTATACCAGCATTAAATGTCCTATCAAAATATTAAAAACAAATTTAATTTAAAACAATGTGAATTTGCTTAGCAATACAAAGTAAATCCCCTTGTATGGTGTCTCAAATATATTGTGTTGTTGTGAATAAAGTCATTAAAATACTAAAACAATACAAAATTTAAACATAATATTATCAAATGTGGAGTCATAAAAGCGTGCATAACTAATTTCGTAGAGCGATTGGAATTCTTGTTAAATGTTCAATGCTCTCGTATCTGAAAACAAACATATAGCCTATCTGTGATAGGTGAAATAGAGATTATTTTGAAATACCATGTGAAGGTATGAAATTACTTACAACATCATGCGAATCTAATCATCTTACACGGGTTGTTGAACAGAAGGGATGTTTTTTGCCCGTAATCGATCTAATTGAATAAACTGCAATCCGATGACAAGTTGTTTGTATTCATTTTAATCTGCAACATATGTTTTTATATTATAAAATGAAAGATTTGAAAAGGGGGATCAAAAGAATGTCTAAAAATGTACTTACGTACAGAGCAATAGAACCGTGTGCAGTTGTAGGCTTGGGTGTTTTATTACAACTGACCAAGATTAAAGTATTATGACGGTTCGTGTATCAGCGAGTAATCTGAAGGGATGAAAGAGGGAACTATATGGTTGTGATTGTGAATTAGATTGTCATTGATTATAGTGCCTTATTGTAATTTTTGTTTGGTAATATATAACTCCTCCGCACTGTTTATTAATTTAACGTCAGAGCATGCACAAGGGGGATCCAGGAAATAACGACTGTTTTGTTGTAATAATTAAAAAAATATATTTATTTGAAAAAACAAAGTTTGTTACATAACTGAAGCTTCCTTTACTTCTCTACATAATCACCACCTACATTTAAACATTTGTCGTATCTGTTCACTAGCTTTAGAATTCCCGTGTTATACTCCTCTGCCGCCAGTTCATTAAGCCAGGTGTTCACTGTCTTCTTCAACTCTTCATCACTTCCAAAACGCGTACCACCCAGAAAGTCTTTCAGCTTAGTGAAAAGGTGAAAATCGCTAGGAGCAAGGCTGGACTATAGGGCGGATGATCAAAGATTTCCCAACCGAATTGATCCAGCAATTCTCGAGTTGAAGCAGCAGTGTGCGGGCGGGCGTTGTCGTGAAGAAGCACAACTCCTCTCGAAAGCATTCCTCGCCTCTTGTTTTGGATGGCTCGCCGTAGTTTTCGTAAAGTCTCACAATAACGATTTGCATTGATCGTAGTGCCTTTTGGCATGAAATCCAGCAAAAGAACACCTTTGCGATACCAAAAGACAGTAGCCATGACTTTTTGTGTTGAGAGAGTCTGTTTGAATTTTCTCGGTTTCTTGGATGATGAGGGATGATGCCACTGACGTGATTGGCGCTTGGTCTCTAGGGTGTTGTGAGACACCCAGGTCTCATCACCAGTCACAATTTGATCAAGAAAGGCGTCTCCATCTGTGTGATATCGCATCAAGAATGTCAATGCTGAGGCCATTCTCTGAGTTTTGTGTTGGTCACTCAGTTGCCGTGGAACCCATCGTGCACAGATTTTGTGGTAGCCAAGATGTTGCGACACAATTTCACCAAGCAAAGAACGAGAAATGTCAGGAAAGGCAATATGCAATTCGTCGAGTGATGTGCGCCTGTCTTGCAAGATTCTGTCGTTCACTTTAGTCTTCAGGTCTTCTGTGATGAGTGATGGGCGTCCGGGTCGAGTTTCATCGTGGACATTTGTTCGCCCATTGTTGAACATTTCGCACCATTTTCTCACATTTCTTTAATTCATTACAGTATCACCATACACTTCTTTCAATTGCCGGTAAATTTCTGCAGGTTTCAAATGTCGGGCATTCAAAAATCGAATCACACTCCTCACCTCACAGTCGGCGGGATTATCAATCACGTCGTTCATTTTGAAGTAACACAAAATGCACAATGGCGACTTGTTGTAACCAGTACTCACAACATGATGAGAACACATGTTAAGGAAGCCAGTTGACCTTCAAACAAGGAAGGGGAGTCAGCTGCGCGGCGGGTATGCGCGAACGGTCGTTATTTCCTGGATCGCCCTCGTATTTAAGATTTTGAATGTGTCTTTTCTAAACCCTAATTCATGTCAAGATTAAATAGGATGTAACACATCAATATTTTTTCTCATAGGTTTTTCTTTCATATGTAGGGGAGAGTCGGGTAGTATCGGACAGCGGGTAATATCGGACAGTGAGTTTCTTTCATCTACCACACGATGATAGTACCTGATTGACATGGTTACGTTTCTGTGATGTCGCATAGAGGAACGTAACCATGTCATTCAGGTACTACCATATGGTGGTAGATGAAAGAAACGCACTGTCCGATACTACCCGACTCTCCCCTAATTCAATGCTTAAGCCGTATTGACGGAATAGTTAATTATATTTTGATATATGTATTAGTAGTACAGTAAGGTTCAAAATCTATTGTAGACCTAATTACCAGTCGACTTGCGTCGATCTAGAATCAGACAGTGCCAAGAACGTGGGTTCATCGGAAGCGAATTTGTCTGTCGATCAGGAGCTGCGTTCGGGCTTGGGTTCGATTCCCCCTTGGGTATATCAGGCCTACCTGGTTGGGTTTTTCTTGTTTTCTCCATCTGTAAGACGTATGTCAGGCAATCACATCTCATCTCGCTAACACCATCTCGCTGTCACCAGTTTCACCGAAGCTAAATGACGTAGTAGCCTAATTCATATATGCAACAGATAGGTCATAGCTATGTTAAAATCGTTTGCACTTTGAAGAGAACAACCGCCAGGATAGCCGCCGTAAACGAACACGAGATGGCAGTACAGTCGCTAATGCAATTCAAATGGGAATTATGACGTGACTCCTTATGTAACAACTAGATGGCAGTGTAGTAAACCTGACAAAAGTTGTTAACGTCAAAGCCTATAAGGCCAACCTATCTGGGGTATATATGATCGAGGGAAGTAGTTGCTAGAATGTTGAGGGTGTCCCGGCAAGAAAGTGCAAATCCATACTTTTGGCTAAATTGAATTAAACATGCCATCTCATAGGAAATAATATATTTAAAATTATGGTGTCAAGACACGATCGCCAAACATCTGCGTAATTAATTGTTTTGCAGAGATAAAGATGTGGGGTGGAGCGCCATCTTGCAAGAAGATTATGTTTTCCATATCGTGATTCCTGAGTCTAGGGACGACGAAGTTCTGTAACATGCTGTAATAGCGCTTCCCGTTTACTGTAAATCTGTCTTCTTCCATTATTGTCCACATATCTGGAGCAACTGATAGTCCAATCCCCGGCTCTATAAATAAGGACAAGCAACCAGTCAGGTTATCAGTTGCTACAGGTATTCCGAGCAGAAGACTTCGACCAGGATACCTAACCACTGAAGATGTCTGCCGCAGTAGTAGACGAAACGTCTGGTAACATCTGCACCAGTAGACCACGGCATCTTAGCCCGAAACACCGTTTCAACTAGACACCGGGCGTGAACGCCTGCATTCTAAGAAGGTGACAATGCAGGTGAAATGAGTCCGAGGTCCAGCACCGAAAGTTACCCAGCATCTGCTCATATTGGGCTGAGGGAAAACCCCGGAAAAAACTTCAATCACGTAACTTGCCCCGACCGGGAATCGAATCCGGGCCACCTGGTTTCCCGGCCAGACGTAGTAAATATGCACCCATAGATAATTGATAAACATTAGGATCGTTACTATCGCCTCATCACAGACAATGCGAAATAGTACCTGCACAGTCTGTTGTTCCTAGCACCCTCATAAAATCAAGCTTCGTGACTGTATATGAATGGGTTATTTATGAAAGGGCCTAAGTCTTGAATCCTAAATTGTTAGCAACTTAAGAAAAACTGCTTACAGGCCGAAAAGTTTGAAATTAAGGCTGAAATAAAAATTGTATCATAAATTCTACAAAGCATTAGAGTGTGAAACTTAGTCCTCTTCATATCAAATCGAAGTATCTACACCCAAAGAGCAGTTATTACATTACAAACTCATTTTCACAGAATAATGACTTAGGCCCTTTCATAAATAACCCATTCATATGCTATACTGTTTTAATAGATGCAGTGTTTTTAGACTTACTTTTGTTTTATAGAGATTAGAAAACATGTACATGAATGTCCGATATAATTATTGATTACGTCGCTATAGTGATCATTCTTGCCTTAATATTAACACGTTCCAGAATCATAATTTGTACAACAGCAACTTCAGCTTGTTAGATATCATTATAGCTTTTCACTGTAGGTAGCGAACGTTATTTGGAAAATTGAGGAAAAATCAAAAGAGGAACAGATTTAAATTTTCATAATCAGTAAGGGCGAAGACACGCACGATAATTAGCAATTCTTTTTTTAGTATTCTGAATTTCTGAAACGCTTGGCGTGATAGGTAAATATTGATATACCTGCAAATCAAGATTTTCAGGTATAACTCCCTGTAAAGTTGATTTGAATAATTTCGAGGGAAAAATTGTTCCGGAGCCGGGTATCGAACCCGGGACCTTTGGTTTAACGTACCAACGCTCTACCACTGAGCTACTCGGGAACTCTAACCGACACCGATCCAATTCTTCCCTCTATAAGTTGGTTGCTTGACGGTTGTCAGCCCTCTTTGAGGTCTGTGGATATAGAGGGAAGAATTGAAGAATTGGATCGGTGTCGGTTAGAGTTCCCGAGTAGCTCAGTGGTAGAGCGTTGGTACGTTAAACCAAAGGTCCCGGGTTCGATACCCGGCTCCGGAACAATTTTTCCCTCGAAATTATTCAAATCAACTTTACAGGGAGTTATACCTGAAAATCTTGATTTGCATAATACACGTCACTGTTCGTTAACAGAAAACCACAATTTAAGTCACACGGAGTTAGTGTGCACTCGAAGTTGGTTGCTTGACGGTTGTCAGCCCTCTTTGAGGTCTGTGGATATAGAGGGAAGAATTGGATCGGTGTCGGTTAGAGTTCCCGAGTAGCTCAGTGGTAGACCGTTGGTACGTTAAACCAAAGGTCCCGGGTTCGATACCCGGCTCCGGAACAATTTTTCCCTCGAAATTATTCAAATCTTGATTTGCATAATACACGTTACTGTTCGCTAACAGAAAACCACAATTTAAGTCACACGGAGTTAGTGTGCACTCGAAGTTGGTTGCTTGACGGTTGTCAGCCCTCTTTGAGGTCTGTGGATATAGAGGGAAGAATTGGATCGGTGTCGGTTAGAGTTCCCGAGTAGCTCAGTGGTAGAGCGTTGGTACGTTAAACCAAAGGTCCCGGGTTCGATACCCGGCTCCGGAACAATTTTTCCCTCGAAATTATTCATTGATATACCTGTGTTCACGCCATCTCAGTTGAAAGTATAAGCAGGTGTTTCTCACCTGAAACAGGAAAGAAAAAAGCTCTAAAACAAACACCAGTGTAATTCTAACAGGTTCGAACTGACATGCTTATATTTGTCTCTCTAATGGTTAATATTCTACAATATTCTTGTAAATACAAGTATAGAGGAAGCGGATGAACAATGTAATGTTTCTGATATTCTATTATCAACGTGTTTTTATGACACGCTATTGAAATTTAAACAAAGGGAAGTCATCTAGACTCTCGCACATACTTCAAACGAAAATATTGATGCCAAATGGCTGTCACTTTATGAATAATCCATTAGCTTTCGGTGGTGAATTAATAAACAGATTCCCATTTGCATCGCTGGTATGTGTTAAGGGGAATAAAACTACATTGTATCATAAATTCGTTTAAGGCAGCATTGCCATTACAACCAGATACCAAATAAGGGTTGTCCAATCGTGTTGGATGCTGATAGATGCGATCAAATACGGAAAAGAAGTGCTAGGATATTAAGAGTGTAATTAAGTGCTGGGAATTTAAGGTAATAAACAGTAAGTAGAAGTAGTTCATGGCAAATAATACGTATTTTTTCCTTTTTGTTACAGGTAAGACCATTGAGAAGTTTTTACTGCATGAACTGAGACTGTTCAGTATGAATTTGGTAAGTTAAAAAATTTCAGTATTAAATCAATTATTATCAAAGCTCGGAACTTGGGGACTTGTGTGTCGTGTGCATGAGTAAGGTTACAGGTACAACGTATACAAAGCTCACGCTGTAAGAGCTCAAGGACAGTCGTATGTACTAAGAAAGAGGTCACATCTACGCACGAGGAAACTGTGTCATGTTGAAGCCAATGACAATCGGAGAATTACAAATAAACGGTCTATTAGAGGAATTAGAAAATACGTGTTATTCGAATGGGTATTATAGAAGTTTGAAAATACATTTTTTTTAAATTTTAGGTACAGAATTTCGTGGAGAAATTCGGAGGAGATACATTATTTTCTACGAATGGAGAGTTTATATTTTGTAAGTTGTGCCACACACAAACTAAAGGCTGGAAACGGCATTCATTGAAAGACATTGCAGTCCCTTAAATCGGTGGAAAATTTGTCCACAGCCATGGATCAAGTCGTAGAGGGATCTGCCCTAGTAGTGACACACAAATTGGAAACTATTTTCGAGAACAATTTAGGATATACTCACAGTCTACTATATACAGTCACGAAGCTTGGGGTGATTTTTTGCAAATCTCGCGATAGTTGCTAACCGCTTGGAGCGCTGTGAGTACTAGGAACAGCCACAGCCATCGTGACCTAATACAGGCCATGTAACTCGCTTAACCCGATCACGAAGGGCGGCGTTTCAACCATATAAATTAATTGGAATACATAAACAGTGACATATGTTTCTCTAAAATGTAGTGTAATTCCATTAATAAAATTTAAAACAATAATTGTAAGACACTTCAGACATAATTTACTTGCGAGGTAAGATGTAATATTATTTATAGTGTGAAAATTACGTAGTTCGTATGTGTAATACCTGCCTTTATTTCGATTAAATATTGCGAAATTCTTGTACATTCATTTATGCACGATTTAATAATTTTCAATTGGACTGCACGGATATTTAGATATGTTGAAATTATAGGTTATGTTTACTGTACCAGTTGCCCCTTTCTGTCTAAATTTAGTGATCTCCAATGCCTTGCCATTCATATGAAAATTTAAGGAAGGTAGATGTGCTAAATTGAAATCCCAATATGAATTCATTTTTATTAAATCTCAAAATAGCTTCCATTCTAAACTTGAAATGTTGACGCGAACAGATTATGTTAACATGTAAAATTCTCTTCACATTAAAATAACACAGTTTTCTAATTATTTCTGCAACATATTATGCAACAAGAAGTAAACGGAACTTGTAACACATTACACTAAATGAAGCTTAGCAATGATAAGCAATAAAGTTATAATATTTCACTGAGCTCCATACACTGAAATAGAAAACCCGAACAAACATTACGGCCTGGTCTAGATCGAAAAAGCATTGACAGTGCCGTATTTCGCATTTTTGTGAAAAGTTCATTATCGGTTGTAATAACTGTAAATGGCTAAAATACAATAATTTGAATAATAACATGGGGCAAGGAGACGTTTGTAGTACTATAAATTGTAAGAAAAATAGGTTAGAGTTATCCTTCCGAAAGATCCAGGAAGGTGAGTTTATAGAATATAATATATATTTTATGAAAATAATATATAAACCTTATGTATTTCATATTTCAATAGTGGAAGGAAGGTGTTAATTTTTTCAAAAGAACACGATATCGAAAGTGCAATACACTTTATGGTCTGTTAGGAAAGTCTCTGTGATGAGGCGATAGTAGCGATCCTGGTGGCGAGCAACTATCTATGGATGCATATTTCAACTGTTTACGTTTGCATATTTAGTAAGTATTAAGCTTCGTGACTGTATATACTAGACTGTGATATACTTATCTTTCTCAGATAAGAGATCAGCTAGCAACTGCTGAAAATCGAAAAAAAAACAGTAACAGTTAAAACATTTATTTTAAGTTTACTCCCGTCATTTCATGTGACGTGGAAATAAGTTTTTCCCGTTTCAAATCATGTTTAACTCACTGACGAAGAAGTTATGGATTCGAAAATCTTCGAATGTAAGTAGTCATACACTGTAATATAATGTACAGAGCAGAACAGTAAATTTGATATATTGCTGATGTTTATTTTTATTATATGCTATAAAATTACGTGTTTCAACCTACCACAATACTATCAATATGTTGCTTCACCCAGAAACCACTTTTATAGCAGACCTGACAGTACCTTTCGTCTCGTTTCTCTTATCTATACTCTAACCACGACGTAAATACCAGATCACTTATCTGTGGCACGCTAAGTATACCTCTTCATAGAACATCTTGTTATTCATTATCTTTTACAATATCCACCTCGCGTCAATGGAATTCCTTGTCACAAAGTATTAGGGGCTGCAAGACAATAAACACCTTTAAGAACAGCTTAAAAGATAACCTTATTAGCATTTCACTCCAATCATACTGATTTAAACTATCACTGACTACATTGTTACTTTTTTCTTTAGACATCATCCTGATTGTGCTGTATTTTAATTGTCTCGTAATAATCTCTTTCTATTATCTAATATTATTTGAAATATATTAACATTCTATGTATTTTAGTTTAATTCTGCTACACAGTTTATTTCAGTGTTTAATTAATAGTTCATAGTATTTTGTTGTTTAATTTGTAAATAACTTTTGTATACATGTAACTCTCATCTAAATCAAATTGTTGGATTCTTTGTAAGTTCATGCATATGTATATACACTTTTTGCTGGTTGAGTGGAAGAGAAGGCCTTACGGCCTTAACTCTGCCAGCTAAAATAAATTATTATTATTATTATTATTATTATTATTATTATTATTATTATTATTATTATTATTATTATTATTATTATTACCTCCGTACTGGAAGCGGGAGTTTGTTGACATTGAAGTCCATCGCTTAGCCACGTGCAAAGACACAAGTCCCCAAGTTCCGAGCTTTGATTATTACAACGAAGAAAACTTACGCGAATAATATTTCATTTGTCGTTTTTATATCAACTTACTTCTTCCCCGAATTTTGTTAATAACTTCTTTTCAAGTTTTCCTTTTTAACCAACGTCAGCAACGTTAGTTCGTCTAATTTTACTTTCACTCTTAGAACAGTTTTGTTATAATAATCTCACTAGAGGTTTTGATTTATCTAGAGAAAAAATTCGAGTGGGATTTAATTCATTATTACACGATTAGAAGAAAGTATAAAGATGAGAAGAAATATACTACTCTAATACAATAAAATAATGATTGACTTATTAAAATACTAAACTGTGTTGAAAATGTATTATTGTACCATCTCACCATTACAAATATCCAGCTAGATGGCAGTAGTGTGTTATGATGAACTGTTTCCTTCAACGAGTTAGAAAGAGAAAGATATAGATTGGTCATTGCGCCGCCATGTTTGAAGAAAATTGAACGACCGTAGGTAATGAACTTATGCGCCCAAAACAAAGTGGGCGTGGTGATAACTGACATTAGAATCGTCAGCTGTCTTAATTTCGTTTGCATAAATCAGTTAAACTGAAGTGGAAAAACCTAGTATTTCGTCAAATACGTGCTAGGAACTTAATCTAAACTTATGTACGCTAAATTTAAAACACTTGAGCTATTCCTAGAAGGAATGCTTAAAAGAATAACCTAAGCAAAATTATCATGTAGTATGACAAGAAGTCCTAGCAAATATACTGAAGAAAATGTTAATATTCCTAGGTTCTTTTAAATGCGACCTGCAAGATTGCTTATAAAATGAACGAGTATGATTCGCATGATTTTATTAAATTGTTTTCCCAGTCTCTACACGTTGCAAAACTATTTACTATACCATAAGATATAGAATGAAAGTAGGCCCTATCTGTAGTAAACAACCTTTACCTCCAAGCTTGTAACGTGGGTGAAACGTGACAAAACACGCTTTCAGTTTTTTTGTTACAGTAAAGTATAATTATTATCGAAATGTGAACGTGAGGCCAACAGCCGGCTGGTCTGTCTGAGCCTTTCAAGGGCTGTGGCACCACAGATAATTATTAGTGTATAATTGAGCACCCACGTACAATAATGGGGTAAGTAGTTACGAAATATATTCATACTTACCCCATTATTGCACGTGGGTGCTCAATTATGTTCTTTCATGTCCTTCCAGTCAAAATACTAACAACAATATGACCTACCCCATTAAATAACGGAAAGTAAATTTCCGGTTAATTTTCACCAAAGCATTAAGTACATAATTATGACCGCGTTGCAGTTTTATTTGTGGTCTAGACAAAATACCTAGCCTTTTACAAAAAAAAAAAAAAAACTTTTAGGGGCCATGAAATTATTCACCGCTTTAATTATATTACCGTCTATCAATATTACGAAACAAAAACTGTCATAAAGGCCATGACCGATTAGAAACATCGATACCGAAGAGATAAATCCATTTGGCCGTGATGGAACAAAAGAAAATGCGAGAGAGATTTTAGTTCGAGATAAAATGGACACACAATTTTGATAACCATACTGTTAGTAACTGGAGATCGCTTGTAAGTCTGTCTTAATCATCTATGTAGAAACGTCGTCCAAGCAAATTGGTGGTCCAGGGAAAAATCATTGCAATAGATGAGAGTAACAGGGATGCTATCTCTCAGTAATGTTGAGAACGAAGGAGGTAGAGAGAGAAAAAGAAACACACCACAGATCAAAATCATGTTCTTATGTTGGCAACATTGTGTATGTAATTAAATTTGGTGGTAAACGTAACGGCACGGTTCAAAGCTACTGTAGTAATTCTCCAGTTTAGCGTTTAAGTTTTTTTGGTGCGTATTTGTGAGATTACGTACAGGAGGTCGGGATCGTTTGTTGCGTTTGGCAGACATCAGGAAAAGTTGAGCTTTCCTCTCTGCACAACTCAGTAGGAAGGGAGTTTGAGCGTATACCTTCACTTACCCTACATCAGCCGTGGCGAAAATGCGACTCACGAGCACATTGTGGCTCGCAATGATAGCTGTGCATTTCCATTGCTTCCTACCTTCCCCAACCCCCAACCTCTCACTCACTGGAATCAAACTCCGTTCCATTTGTATTTGTCTCTGACCTGCGAGTGGCGTATCGTCGCATTGTCTCTCTCTAAACCATGTACCTCTATAAAAACGAAAGTTTCAAGTAGGATGGGAGGACGCATTTTTAGCTGCCAATATGATGAGAATATTAAATGTATGATTTGTTCACAAGTATTACGAGGAAAACGGTTGTATAACATAAAACGGCATTATAATTTACTACATGTTACTGATGAAACATTAAAAGGTTGTGTTATCATCATCATCATCATCATCATCATCATCATCATCATCATCATCATCATCATCATCATCATCATCATCATCATCTCTGTACGTCGATCCTTTTTCAGCAGATGTACGAATAATGCGGTTAGATCTTCAATATAAACGCACAGATTTACAATGTGATATTAAATGAAAGCTAGATGTAAGGACTTGACAAATGTTGAACTTTTCAAATCTTTGCGAAAAAATAAATATCCGAAATTTCGTTCTTTCTCTTGCTCTTTTGAAGCCACGTTCGCTACAACGTACGTTTGTGAAAAAATATTTTGAACAATGAAAATAGTAGAAACCAAATTTAGATCACGACTGACAGACAAATACCTTTGTAATCAACTACGACTGGCAGTAAGTGAGATAATTCCTGATTTTGAAACTGTCGCAGAGACATTCTGAAGACAGTTAATTTTAGGTTGTGATAATTTGTCCTATGTTTTCTTGTTCATTTCTTTCTTCGTTACACGTACTAAACATTAGTTTGTAGCCTTGTACTTTATAAAGTTATATTTAAGTGCTTGACGTAAGGAAAATGAAAATCCGTTAACAAGTCAGACAGTTGCTTCACTTCCCCTTCGGGTATCCGCCTCCCTCCATAGGTGCTATGCACGTTGCAGGTTACACAGTGGCTCTGCGCACGATCGCATTTTCGCCACGGCTGCCCTACATCATTCCGTCAACATTTCTCCATTCCGTCATAGCATTTCCAGAACGCAGGCTGGCGACACACGGAGAAACTAGCTCCTAGAGACGAGTGGGTACGCAGCGAACTTTAGTGTAGTCAGCCGTGTGGGTTTGAGAATGCGCCTAACTTGAGGGTCAGCGCAATAGAATTTGAAAGGTCGAAGTGCTGGGTCGTAGTGCTCTTCTGCGATAAATTCAATTCAATTAAAACCTTTTGATGCGCTACGTATTGTAGTCGTGTATCATTCAGTTAATTGTACATTATTCAGAGTCTGCTGGTAGTAATCTACGCTAAGCTAGTTTTAATAGCTAGTTTTTATGTTTATCAATATTGGAATTTTGTGCTTATTTAATGGAAGTCAATTATTCTACTGTGGAAACGGCGGACATGCGTTTGGACTAGGGGAAATGGTTACAAAATAACGCTTGTACAGACAAAGGTATTCACAGCGTATAATCCTTACCAAAAAATTATTTATCCTAGAGTATAAGTAGTACAGCCCTGTATGCATTATATTTAATCTATTTTAATCAGGGTATAAGCTAGAAAATAAATAATTGACGCAAAAATACACAAATTAAAATTACATTTGTGCAAATTGCGAAATGCTTGTGCAATATATAAATGATTGTGCAAAAAGATAAAATTAATAAATATGCACAAACAAAAAGTTATGTGATTTGTTTCTTGGAGTTTTATTATTTTCAATCCGCCTTATCACACTCTAGATATACTTATGTAAGTGAATCATTAGATGTAGGTATGTTTTGAAACAATTACTGCTGAATTTACATCACATTAAAATGCGCCATTTTATGGGCACTCTAAACATTGAAAATAATTACTTATACAAATAAGTATTTAGTATTTATTTATTTAACCTGGTAGCGATAAGGCCATCAGGCCTTCTCTGCCCCTCTACCAGGGGATTACAACTATAACATGAACAATAAAATTATAATTAATATTAAATTTACAATTACAATTACAATAAAAATTAAAGTACGACAAGAATACCTGATTAATGAAAGCTAGACATTTATCATAGAAGTTAAGAACAAAGAATATTTTTGTATTTTCTGAATTACAAATTAAACCTACAATAACAAAATTCTATAGTGATGAAATTACCATATATTGAAATATTTTGTGATAGATTAAGAGAACTATTTACAAGAAACCATGTCTGAACGAGTCTCAATTACTGACCAAGTGCCTAGTAAGTTTGCGTTTGAATTCAATTTTATTTCGACAGTCCCTGATGCTAGCAGGTAACGAATTCCAGAGTCTTGGTAGGGCTATTGCGAAAGAGGATGAGTATGAGGAGGTGCGATGGGATGGTATTGTTAGTATTGTTTCATGGCGAGAGCGTGTGTTCAGATTGTGGTGGGAAGAAAGGTAAGTGAAGCGAGACGACAGGTACGAAGGAATAGAAGAGTTCAAGATTTCGAAGAGAAGGAGAAGTGAATGTAAATTTCTTTTCTTATCTAGTTTAAGCCAACCTATTGCTTCCAGGGATGGGGTAATGTGACCATATTTACGAACATTGCTTACAAAACGTACACACAAATTATGAGCACGTTGAAGTTTCGTTTTGTTGTCGCTGGAAAGGTCAGTCAGTAAAATGTCAGCATAGTCAAAATAGGGAAATACAAGGGACTGCACAAGGGACTTTTTTTAAGCAAGAGGGAAGATGAACATTTATCCTTTTTAGCACATGGATAATAGAATATACTTTTCTGCAGGTTTCTGTGATTTGCAGGTCCCAGTTGAGATTATTATCCATGTGAATGCCAAGATTTTTTACCGAAGAACTGAAAGGGATATGCACTGTACTTACTTTAACGGGGGTATTTTAGATATCTAAATGAGTAAATATAACAAAGAAAATACTTGTGAAAACTTTCGCGAGTATCGCTATTACCGTAAATTACTGTCTCTGAAATATATGTTATTTTGTATTTAAGTAGAAAGGCATTAAATCCATTTTCGTACCCTTTCGTCCGTCACGTATTTAAATTGAGCAGAATTTTGTGCTGATATTTATAGTTTGATGTTCGTAGCCATATTCATTATCATAGGAATCGAAAATTTAAGAGTACAGGGTAGTGCTGTTTGCACTATTTTCGCGTATAAATATGAACATGTAAAATATTTTTCCTCTGGTTCTATCAAACACAGATTAATTACCTTTACACAGTGTGATAAACAAATATTGATGAGTTGTGAGCTGGCGACGGAAATAAACTATTTTTCATTGTTTTAATATAGGCATGGCAGAAAAAAGTATTGAAAAAAAATTGTATTTGTCAACAGTTAGGAACATCCAGTAAGGGAAGTGAGACGGTATGCGCCGGTATGGAATACCGCCATTGATTTCTGTGGCCAGAAAACATACCGTTAGTGAAAAACGACATACCGTCACTGAAAAAAATATGATCCATAAAAATGTTTATATTTGTCTTTACAGCAAAGAGTACTGTCTGATTGCTTCGTAAATTTAAACCACAGCCTTCTGGAACTGTATTTAACGTGTATTTAGACAAGTTTATTGATAAGTCAATCCCTGGAATGCTTAAGGCCCGCTCTTAGCGGAATCGAATCGAACAGAATTTCTCTTCACAATGTATTTCAATGGAAGATAACAGAAAGCGGCGCGTCGAATCGAATCGAATCGAAGCGAATCGAACAGAACAGAATTCATGAGCTAGAACATTTATTCCACTGCCGGAATAGAATTTCTTGTTTCGAGTATGATCGTAAGTTCTCGTGAAGCCTTCGTGAAAAAACAAATGAACCACATCCATTCTTGGCGACTTAATTTGTTTACTATTGAAAGTTATTTCTGAAATAGTACGCATACAAAAATAACAGTGTAATATGAACGAAGAAAAATTAATAAATCTTGTGTAGAATTATTCTCGTGTGTATGACAAAACACAAAAGTACTGTTCGGTTCGATTCCACTAGATGTGAGCGGCATCAGACTTTCCGTTTCGATTCGATTCAGTTCGATTCCGCTAAGTGAGAGCGGCCTTTACAAGGGTAGTATTTCAAGTATAGAAGGCTGTGGTCTGTAGTTTGTGGTGGTCATTGTTGCCTATTTAGTGACTGGTCATTTTTGTTATTGTTGTTATACTTTTTATTAATAAAGTAGGAACTTTGATGCTTTAACATTATTTTAAATGATAAGTCTCAAATGCTATGTTTTATTTAACGACGCTCGCAATTGCAGAGGTTATATCAGCGTCGCCGGATGTGCCGGAATTTTGTCCCGCAGGAGTTTTTTTATATGCCAGTAAATCTACTGACATGAGCCTGTCGCATTTAAGCATACTTAAATGCCATCGACCTGCAACCTTGGGCATAGAAGGCCAGCGCTATACCAACTCGCCAATCAGGTCGACGATAAGTCTCAATGGACATTGCAAAATAATCTAGTAAATAACTGAAGTAACTTGAAATTATTTTATTAAGAAATTTAATTTGTCGCGTAAACTTCAAGGATTCGCTTTATTAATGCATGAAACAATTTATTGTATACATCACGTATATGTATGTTGTAAGAGAGGGGGTGTGTCTTTTTTTAAATTGGGGTACACCAGAGGAAAATCTTGGGGCGGCATTCCGCCTCTGGGTTTTTTTTTTTTTTTTGGCACTTCCCTCACTGGGAACATCTATTACAAAACTTTTAAATCCAACAATTTTGAAACTTTCCCCGTTTCAAAAACATATTATTTGAGAAAATGATTGGAATGAATATAATACTTTTTAAATTACACAAATCTCCATACATTTATTTTGTCCTATACTTACTTACTTACAAATGGCTTTTAAGGAACCCGAAGGTTCATTGCCGCCCTCACATAAGCCCGCCATCGGTCCCTATCCTGTGCAAGATTAATCCAGTCTCTATCATCACACCCCAACCTCCCTCAAATCCATTTTAATATTACCTTCCCATCTACGTCTCGGCCTCCCTAAAGGTCTTTTTCCCTTCCGGTCTCCCAACTAACACTCTATATGCATTTATGGATTCGCCCATACGTGCTACATGCCCTGCCCATCTCAAACGTCTGGATTTTAAGTTCCTAATTATGTTAGGTGAAGAATACAATGCGTGCAGTTCTGTGTTGTGTAACTTTCTCCATTCTCCTGTAACTTCATCCCGCTTAGCCCCAAATATTTTCCTAAGTACCTTATTCTCAAACACCCTTAACCTATGTTCCTCTCCCAGAGTGAGAGTCCAAGTTTCACAACCTTACAGAAGAACCGGTAATAGAACTGTTTTATAAATTCTTACTTTCAGATTTTTGGACAGCAGACTAGATGATAAAAGCTTCTCAACCGAATAATAACAGGCATTTCCCATATTTATTCTGCGTTTAATTTCCTCCCGAGTGTCATTTATATTTGTTACTGTTGCTCCAAGATATTTGAATTTTTCCACCTCTTCGAAGCCTAAATCTCCAATTTTTATATTTCCATTTCGTACAATATTCTGGTCACGAGACATAATCATATACTTTGTCTTTTCGGGATTTACTTCCAAACCGATGGCTTTACTTGCTTCAAGTAAAATTTCCGTGTTTTCCTTAATCGTTTGTGTATTTTCTCCTAACATATTCACGTCATCCGCATAGACAAGGAGCTTATGTAACCCGTTCAATTCCAAACCCTGCCTGTTATCCTGAACTTTCCTAATGGCATATTCTAGAGCGAAGTTAAAAAGTAAAGGTGATAGTGCATCTCCCTGCTTTAGCCCGCAGTGAATTGGAAAAGCATCTGATAGAAACTGACCTATACGGACTCTGCTGTATGTTTCACTGAGACACATTTTAATTAATCGAACTAGTTTCTTGGGAATACCAAATTCAATAAGAATATCATATAATACTTCCCTCTTAACCGAGTCATATGCCTTTTTGAAATCTATGAATAACTGATGTACTGTACCCTTATACTCCCATTTTTTCTCCATTATCTGTCGAATACAAAAAATCTGATCAGTAGTCGATCTATTACGCCGAAAACCGCATTGAATATGAAATGTCTCTCAACATTTTCACTACTTGAATTAAATATTTTACACTAAAATAGTAGTCCATTCAGTTTTAAGAAGTATATAGTTTACATTAACATATAAAATATCGGTCCTTTATCTTAAGTAGTTTCTGAGTAAATGGTTCTTGTATTTAGAAATATAAAAAGTATTAATTTTTCAATACTATTTTCTTTCTACAATTCCTGCATTAAAACAATGAAAGGTAATTTGTTTCTGTGGCCAACATTTGTTTATGCTCGACCATGCCGAAATGCAGTAATTATACACCTGGTAGCAGCCCTTTAATGGACTTCATTAAAGTACACCTGTTCATTAAAGTTCAGGTGTTCCACCAATCAGAAAATACCATTGTAGCAATGTGAAAGCTCAAGTATCGATTATTCTCGGATATGCAATCGAAAGACAACTAGCGAAACGTCGCGGAGGCTGGAAATCCAATACTGTCGCAGAAGGTTATGTTCTGTTACTATAATAATTAGCATTAATTCTAAATGATATTCAAATAAATTCAATTTGTCATCTCGTTTTTCAATATCTAAATCAATTTCAAGGTTATATGAAGATTAACCCAGATTTTCCCACCGTCCTTTTTTTAAGGACAGTTGCAGTGTCTTCGGATATTATGTCATTGTTGGTGTTAGGGACATTTTATAAGTTGTGCGATAATGTTGGTAGTATTTGTTAGCTTTAGAAAATATACGTTCCTTGTTTCAGTTTATTTCAACATCATTTAACCGATTTTTGAGAGTAACTAATGTGCTACTGTATTTTTATCACAAAAAATATTTTTGGCTTATCTGGGTTAATGTTTATTTTACTCTCTAGATTATATCAAGATCAATGACATTTGTTTCTCGGAAAAAATCAATACTTTCGCGTCTGCGCACATCTTACAATTTACGAGATATTGCACAAGGTCAGTTCCTCTCCCCAGTCAGATAAGAATAACATGAATACTTATGAATAATTTCTAGTTAGGAATATGGTCGAGCATAAAAAGTCGTATGAAACTTGCGCTCGTTTCATAAACATACTCGCGTCTTAATTACTACCATTATAGGCTAGTTGCATAATAAACTATTATCACACGGTGCAAATGACATTAGTCTGTGTTTGATAGAAACAGAGGAGAAAAAATATTTTATATATTCATATTGATACGCGAAAATACTGTTAACAGCTCTACCCAGTACCTTTAACTAACTGATAACGAGGAGAGAGAATTGAGCGATTAGCATACATCTTAATGGTGTAACGAAATGGAATTGAACTCTTCAGGTCTTTCGTGATATCTTTAAACCTAAGAATGTTTAGAAACTTTAAATGGCTTTAGTAAGTGATTCAGTTTCCTAAAGACAAATTGTTTGCTATTAAGACTGTTTCAAAGTTGTTGAATATCCTTGTAAAGGATTAACGATTTAATGGGTGAAGTTTACTTATTCAAAGAGTGTTCCGTGTTGTCTGCACATTCTCTTTAATTACAGCCAGTCTCAGCCCCATGTAAGTTTAAGGAAGCTGCAAGTGCATTTGTTGCTACAATTGCTGTGGGAGTTGCTCCATTTACTTCTCGAAACCGCACGTTGATTTTGTTTTCTTCTCATATATTTCACAGCGTTTAAACCATTCCCGCTTAAGTGCAAGTCCTTGAGTGTAACATACAACACAAACGTTCTTGGACTTATAAGTGGACACAACATAGCAGGAAAATGTAAACTATATGGGACAAAGATTTTTGGGCTTATGACTAGCGAGACTCGTTTGTACAATGGGTTCAAATCCCGCTTGTACTCATCTGATTGGACTTTTCCCGAAGTTTACCTCAAACTGTTAGATAAATAAATAAATGAATAAATAAATAAGTAAATAAGTAAATAAGTAAGTAAGTAAATAATTAAGTAAGTAAATAATTAAGTAAGTAAATAATTAAGTAAGTAAATAATTAAGTAAGTAAATAATTAAATAAGTAAGTAAATAATTAAATAAGTGAATAATTAAATAAGTAAGTAAATAATTAAATAACTAAGTAAATAATTAAATAAGCAAGTAAGTAAATAATTAAATAAGTAAATAATTAAATAAGTAAGTAAATAATTAAATAAGTAAATAATTAAATAAGTAAATAATTAAATAAGTAAGTAAATAATTAAATAAGTAAGTAAATAATTAAATAAGTAAATAATTAAATAATAAGTAAGTAAATAATTAAATAATAAGTAAGTAAATAATTAAATAATAAGTAAGTAAATAATTAAATAAGTAAGTAAGTAAATAATTAAATAAGTAAATAATTAAATAAGTAAGTAAATAATTAAATAATAAGTAAGTAAATAATTAAATAAGTAAGTAAGTAAATAATTAAATAAGTAAGTAAGTAAATAATTAAATAAGTAAGTAAATAATTAAATAAGTAAGTAAGTAAATAATTAAATATGTAAGTAAATTATTAAATAAGTAAGTAAGTAAATAATTAAATAAGTAAATAATTAAATAAGTAAGTAAATAATTAAATAAGTAAATAATTAAATAAGTAAATAATTAAATAAGTAAATAATTAAATAAGTAAATAAGTAAGTAATTAAATAAGTAAATAATTAAATAAGTAAATAATTAAGTAAGTAAATTAAATTAGTAAGTAAATAATTAAATTAGTAAGTAAGTAAATAATTAAATAAGTAAGTAAGTAAATAATTAAATAAGTAAGTAAGTAAATAATTAAATAAGTAAGTAAGTAAATAATTAAATAAGTAAGTAAGTAAATAATTAAATAAGTAAGTAAGTAAATAATTAAATAAGTAAGTAAGTAAATAATTAAATAAGTAAGTAAGTAAATAATTAAATAAGTAAGTAAGTAAATAATTAAATAAGTAAGTAAATAATTACATAAGTAAATAAATAAGTAAATAAATAAGTAAACAAGTAAATAAATAAGTAAATAAGTAAATAAATAAATAAATGTCGGATAATACCATAGGACAGCCTTGGCGAGAACGTGACTCGCGAGACATTGTGGCTCGCAGTGATAGCTGTGCATTTTGTTTGCTTCTAACCTCCGCCAACCCCACCCTCTCACTCACTGGAGTCAAACTCCGTTCCATTTATATTTGTCTCTGACCTGCGAGTGGCATAGGCCTATGTCTCTCTCGAAACCATGTACGAAAGTTCCAAGTAGGATGGGAGGACGCTAGCTAGCAATTCAGTGTCAAGACTGGAGGAGGATGAACATGGTATGAAATAACTTTCTTGATATTTTGGAATATAATAGCCTGCTCCTGATGTCCCATTATTAGAATTTAGAGATTCATCTGTATAAATTTGAAGGTGATCCTTATATGTGCTGCAGAGTAGTTCCATGATGTCTAACTTAAGAATGTATGGACGATCAGAAAATTGTAATATATAAAATTGCAAAATTGTAATTGTAATCTCGTAAAATTATGACTTGTTCCACATCTTAAAGCTTCATTGCTAATGTAAGATCTATGGAATATAATAAATGAAATAAAAAATATCATAATGTCATCTATCATCTGATATCTTCTTCTGCTCCGAACTCTTCTCCCGTTCACTATTTTTTTCCAGTGCATCGTTCAGAAGACAGTTTCTTCTCAACCAGCTACCACAAGGTGATATGAATGGGATATTTGTAAATACCACCATTGTCCTAGTTGGACAATGACTTTTCACAAAAAAATATCTTTGGACTATTGTTGTTTTATGAAAACCATTGAAAATTTGCACTCCTATAACATAGGCATATGGCGTTTTTTCCCGAACAATTAATTCCGTAGATGGCCGCTATAACACGTTCATCATATACTAAATACACTGCCTGCTGGATCATATCCTATGGCTGCTTACACTACCTGCCCAATCAACGATTATGCGCGAGTAGCCGCTAGGTGGCTTCTAGGTTATAAGGTCCATAACAAAATGTCCACAAGTACAAAAGGTCCACATAAAAATGTCAACAAACTAAATAGTCCAACACTTAAAGTACTACATATAATTTGTCCAAGAAGTGAAAATGCCCAACATCTATGTGGTCCACCATATTATAAAGCCCATCATACGAAAAGGTCCATCACAGTGTTGCCAACATAGTAATAATATATACAAAGTTGTTCAACAGAGATGAGTTACTAACTGTAATAATCTGTTGGGAATAACAATAGCAATTTGTTTGGGATTTATTAAATGAAAGATTTGTGCACGATATCTTGGACTTAGCATTCTACATTGAAATTACATATATTACTGGTCATCCGGCAAGAGAGCGAAGACACAGCAGTTCCTCCTAGATTTTCTCCTGAGACATGGAACGTTTATGAATTAGTAATTAATAGCAGACTGCGTACGAATAATGTGGTTGAAGGATTCCACTCTCAATTCCAACGACTTGTGGTGGCACATCATGTGAACATTTGGAGATTTATTAGGCATTTGCAACAACGACTTGTGGTGGCACATCACGTGAACATTTGGAGATTCATTAGGCATTTGCAACAACGACTTGTGGTGGCACATCACGTGAACATTTGGAGATTCATTAGGCATTTGCAATAACGACTTGTAGTGGCACATCACGTGAATATTTGGAGATTCATTAGGCATTTGCAACGACGACTTGTAGTGGCACATCACGTGAACATTTGGAGATTCATTAGCCATTTGCAACAACGACTTGTGGTGGCACATCACGTGAACATTTGGAGATTCATTAGGCATTTGCAACAACGACTTGTGGTGGCACATCACGTGAATATTTGGAGATTCATCAGGCATTTGCAACAACGACTTGTAGTGGCAGATCACGTGAACATTTGGAGATTCATTAGGCATTTGCAACAACGACTTGTGGGGGCACATCACGTGAACATTTGGAGATTCATTAGGCATTTGCAACAACGACTTGTGGTGGCACATCACGTTAAAATTTGGAGATTCATTAGGCATTTGCAACAACGACTTGTGGTGGCACATCACGTGAACATTTGGAGATTCATTAGGCATTTGCAACAACGACTTGTCGTGGCACATCACGTGAACATTTGGAGATTCATTAGGCATTTGCAACAACGACTTGTGGCGGCACATCACGTGAACATTTCGAGATTCATTAGGCATTTGCAACAACAGCAAGTTGAAACAGAACATTTAGTAACCCAGGTCCTTCCTTGGTGGGCATACAAATATTAAGCGGCCAGTAAATAAACGGTATATATCAATCGTTAATCAAACGAGAATTTTCAACATTGTCGGTAATTACAAAGATTACAAAGGTAGGAATGAAATTTTTCGATATCTTAGAGCGATATCATACCATTTGAAATTATATAGTGACCCTCAAGATGAACAACAGACGTATATTTTGTAATTATGTAATATGTATAACAATTGAAATGACAATAAATTCCTCGGAACTTTCCTTACAGTTTTCCTTGTCGGACATTTTAGGGAAATGGACGAATTTATTTGTGGACATTTTTAAGTGTAGGACATTTTCAAGAAGAGGACTTGTTGACAGTGGACCTTTTCAGGTAAGGACATTTTTATGGCGTGGACGAATTTTCTATATGGACATTTCTAAACGTTGGACATTTTCGTAGAGACGACCTATTGCAAAGTGGACCACATCTCACTTAACCGCTAGGTGGCAGGTAGTGACTGTGCATATAGGCCTACTGATAATATTAATAGCTGTGGACACTGTCTGCCCCTAGCGCAAAATAACTTTGATTGAGTAGGCAGTTTACACAGCTATAGGATGCGATCCAGCAGGCAGTGGCTAAATATCTCAAATTTTTTAGACTGTAGTTCTTTTTTAATAGGAAAGACTGGAAATTCTGGGTTTGTAGTGAAAGACCTGCCCTTCGGCAGAACACTATGAATGAGTGAATGAATGAATGAATGAATGAATGAATGAATTTTTTTTCAAGAAACCCTTCGACTTACGTCGAAGAGGGTGTAGTGGATGAAATTTGTCGCCGAATTGTGAAGGTAACTCCGCATTGCAGAATTTTCGAGTCACTTCTGAGACATTAGCCAACAGTCCATTAAATTACTATGTACTACAATGTGGCCAGCTCTCTGTGCTGTTTTGTTTCTATTCTGTAGCATATAAGGGACTTCAGCAACATGCAATGTAATAATTTTCAGGTGGCGTTGTTTATGAATTATTAAATATCTCCGTTATTGTTGTGACACACGGAGAGCCATCACCATTAATACAAGAGCTGTCATTTCCCATTCAATGCAGAGCAACTAGACAGTTGTTCTTTCCTTATTATTCTGTCCCAATTTTTCTATCGCAGACATAAATGAACTGACTGATGTAATAATTTATAGCTGACTTTAATTTCATCAGTAACTGAATTGTCTTCTAACACATTAAAGAGTACTGATGATGTAGAAAATACAGGTTTCTGTTAGTTGACCCACTTCTATTGATATAGGTATGATTCTTGTTAAAATAACTATATATTAATACAAATATGGTGAATGTTACTTATATCCAGACCACCACAGGAACTTGATAAAAATACCTTCAAAATGCCTTGGATTGAAAGTATTGAGTAGTGGATAATTGATGTGATCATTGGGAGAGTTGTAACCCCACGCATCCCGCCCTAAATATGTAGCATACCTTACTTACATACGAATATCGTCGTGCGTGAATGAAGAATACGGCCATATTTCTTTAATGTAACAGTGGGTTTCAGTGTTGCCAACATAGTAATAATATACACACATAATCAAACCTTACCTAACCTTTCTCATAATACTACATACCTAATCAAACCTAATCTAACCTGTCACATAATACACACCTAATCAAATCTAACCTAACCAGTCACATAATACACACCTAATCAAATATTACCTAACCTTTCTCATAATGCTATACACCTAATCAAACCTAACCTAACCTGTTACATAATACACACCTAATCAAATCTAACCTAACGAGTCACATAATACACACCTAATAAAACCTCACCTAACCTGTCACATAATACACACCTAATCAAATCTAACCTAACCTGTCACATAATACACACCTAATAAAACCTAACCTAACCTGTCACATAATACACACCTAATCAAATCTAACCTAACTAGTCCACATAATACACACCTAATAAAACCTAACCTAACCTGTCACATAATACACACCTAATCAAATCTAACCTAACCTGTCACATAATACACACCTAATCAAATCTTACCTAACCTGTCACATAATACACACCTAATCAATCTAACCTAACCTGTCACATAATACACACCTAATCAAATCGTACCTAACCTTTCTCATAATACTACATACCTAATCAAACCTAATCTAACCTGTCACATAATACACACCTAATCAAATCTAACCTAACCAGTCACGTAATACACACCTAATAAAACCTAAGCTAACCTGTCACATAATACACACCTAATCAAATCTAACCTAACCTGTCACATAATACACACCTAATCAAATCTTACCTAACCTTTCTCATAATACTACATACCTAATCAAACCTAATCTAACCTGTCACATAATACACACCTAATCAAATCTAACCTAACCAGTCACATAATACACACCTAATAAAACCTAACCTAACCTGTCACATAATACACACCTAATCAAACCCAACCTAACGTGTCACATAATACACACATAATTAAATCTAACCTAACCTGTCACATAATACCTACCTAATCAAACCTAACCAAACCTGTCACATAATACACACCTAATCAAACCTTACCTAACCTTTCTCATAATGCTATACACCTAATCAAGCCTAACCTAACCTAACCTGTCACATAACACACCTAATCAAATCTTACCTAACCTTTCTCATAATGCTATACACCTAATCAAACCTAACCTGACCTGTCAGATAATACACACCTAATCAAACCTAAGCTAACCTAAGCTGTCACATAATGCACACCTAATCAAACCTAAGCTAACCTGTCACATAATACACTCATAATCAAACCTAACCTAACCTGTCACATAATACACACCTAATCAAGCCTAACGTAACCTGTCCCACAATACACACCTAATCAAGCCTAACCTAACCTGTCACATAATACACACCTAATCAAACCTAACCTAACCTGTCACATGAATACACCTAATCAAACGTAACCTAACCTGTCACATAATACACCTAATCAAACCTAACCTAACCTGTCACATAATACCCATCTAATGAAGCTTAACCCTACCTGTCACATAATACTACACCTGTAGTAACATTGCTCACACTTAGTATCATTTTGTTTTCATATATTGCCGGCTCTGCCAATCGTGTCGGTTTCCATCTAGTAGAAGTGGATCGTATTAATACCACTAATTTGAAGTAGAAACAATGGCGACTTTCATAATAATTACATTTTACATGTTTCATGATATACTAAATGTGTTGATGTAGTAATAATTCTCTACATATGGTACAGTCAGATTTTAAATGTGTTGTGGTTGTGTTAAAAGTATTGAGAATTGGTTTATAGCGCCACATTGGCAGTGATAAAAGTGTGCAATATTCGTTCAGTGGCCGGTTGATGCTCTACATTGACCAAAAATATTAATTTAATATTGAATATCCCTCAACTTAGTGAGGTTGCCAAAGACAAAAAATTTTAAACAGTAACATTTAAGATGACCTTAAAAATGTCATACAAAACAGTCTATGGAACTCAGTTTTCCTTCTTACAATTTATTTTTTCGTAAATGATTTCATTTATTTATTGCTTACCACATTTGATCCTTTATTTATCTCTAAATTTCTTCTCTTTGTCTTCCCATTTTTTATTTCTTATATTCTTTAATTGTACATTCATTCTTTCTTAGTTTGGTCTGTTTTGCTTGTCTGTAGTAATTTCACGAGTGATGTTTCATCTTATCGATGAAACTACAGGGACATCATTTTATTTCTACTAACATTTTTAATATTAACTTGCCTATACCTCTGGATCAACGCCGTTTGCTACACCCTTCTACGACTGGAGTTCG
The DNA here is from genome assembly GCF_040183065.1 of Periplaneta americana. Lineage (NCBI taxonomy): Eukaryota > Metazoa > Arthropoda > Insecta > Blattodea > Blattidae > Periplaneta > Periplaneta americana. Next base: position 18,033,259 of record NC_091129.1, read on the forward strand.
ATGATACTGGCGTAATATACAAGGTATAAGAGGGAAGAAAAGTAGTTCATCCATATACATAAACTAGGAAATATTGCGCTTATGAGTTTGATCATTTTCGTTAGGTTTTCGTTTAATCAAAATACAGTACAGTATTAACAATGAGTGTTTTTACTCACGAACTGAGCTGTCCATGCGGACGTATTCATTATGCAGTGTATATTATACTGTCTACAGCACATTAGAGTACACTATAGAGAATGAAGTTAAATTGAAAAATAATCGTAATAAGAATATTTAAACAGATTTTTGAAAATGGAGGCCGTTCATTTCGATACAGTCTTCAGTACTAATGTGCATATTATCGCACTATAGGCTATTGTACCTGATCCCAATTACCAGTTTCGTTCTTCGTACTAGTAACTCATGTTGAAATAATTCTGTACCTACTTTATAAAAGAGTACCTTACGTTCTGTAAAGTCAATCTTCACTTCTGCCCGATCGGAAAAGATAAAATCACTCAGACATACTATCTACTGTCCGTCCAAGTGGTTATGTCGTAGTGTCGTAGAAAAGGAGGAAATCACGTGACAGTCAATTACTTAACGAGGCCCTTTTATTTAAGTTATTTTAAATAGTTTACGTCCAATTCCTAACAGAAATTAATGTTCTCAGAAAAGAGCTAAGACAGCCCAGCCACTAGCTGGCGAATAAAAGCTGGTGGGGGAAACCGGGATACGACCTAGGCAAGTGGACAACAGTACCTGTGCGAAAATAATTCAATATTGAAAGCTCTTTCGTCACTGGAAAACGCGAACATATTTTTGGAACGTACTGTTTACTATGACCGTAAGGCTACTATGACTGTATATGCGGTCTTGGATTTGTGTGGAGGACGGTTGAACTCCATTAGTAGAAGGGGTGGGAGTGAAGTACATTAAAATACTCAGGTACAATAAAAATTGAAATAAAAATAAAATGATGTCCCTGTACGAGTACAGTTTAATGAAATTATTCAACGAATAAAATTAAATAACTTGCAAAATCCAATTACTTACGTAAATAATAATAATAAGAATAATAATAATAATACTAATAATAATAATAATAATAATAATACTTTATTGCCAGAACAAAATGCATATTGATTTTTTATAAGAACTCTCTAGCACCCCCAGAAAGAGTAAGTTACATACTCGTGCTCAAGGGGGCATTCCACATAATGTTAAGACATTTTATTGAATAACAGAGCAAAAAGTAATAAAAGGAAAAAAGGAGAAAAACACATATCAAAATAATTGAAATTAAAATTTGCTCTGTTAAGAACAATTTTTAATAGATCTTTTGAAATAAGGAGCATTAGCAAATTGTATTTTTGGGAATTTATCTATTATCGTGTTATAAAGCCTTGGACCGAAGTTGCTATTTTTAAACGACAAAAGATACTTGGTGTAGACGTAATCTAAGCTAGGAGATGTTTCCCTGGCAAATTGGTCAGCCTTTTCATTACCGGTAGCTCCACATCCTCGTACTAGTGTCATTCATATCTGACCTGAGTGGTGTTTATTGATAATTCTAATGCTAACCGAAATTGGATTTAACTTAAACCTATCGTTTATCGAACTAAGCATAGCTTATGAATGATTAAACGTTCGGGCGCTGTATTTTGTTGCCACTCTACCATTAAACTGCCTTCTGAATCGTGATTCAGCATGGAAAACAGAGTACGAGGAAACAAGCTTGAATTGCTGTGCTTTCACTTCATTATCAACAGTAATCTCACTAGAGATTTTGATTTATCTAGAGAAGATCAAAACTCGAGTGGGATTTAATTGACTATTACACGGTTAGAAGAAAGTATATTAAGATTAGAAGAAATAAAGTACAGTGGACTCTCCGAAGTTCAGCTGAACAGAATTGAGAGTTCAGTTCAATAAGGGTAGCCAGTGTGGCAGGTGAAATAAATACAAATTCTCATTGGTTATCCATCAACGAATACAGTACTATACTTGCATTTCCTGCCCGCCCCGAGACTTGTGTATGCGCTTCTACTGCGTGTTCAGTTCAAAGTGTGTCATGGCTCGCTGTATGATGTCATGTGGCTAGCCGATGAGCCTAGACAATTCAATCTTCCTACACTTCCGCAGAGGCGTATTACCTATGTGCCAGAGAAGTTGCCTAGCAAGTACGGCGTTCATTCCGAAGAGTATTTACCGATATGTGCGGTAACGCCGTTAGTGGCAGGAATGTGAACAGTTTGGAAACACGTACTGAGGTGAGTTTTTTTCTTACTGTCGGGATATGGGGAGAGGGTTAAGACGACAGTATTTGTTGACATTAACTTGGACGGTCAACATGGACACGGAGCATTTGATTTTTCTTGTGGATGTTGCCGTACGCAACCGATGATAACAACTACCCTGCGTACGACTTGCCCGCGCAAAACACAGTTCGAAAGAGGTTATGGTAGCACACAGATCATACAGACCGCCATCTGTTGCTACGACGTTCAAGTTATACCGTACACGTTCTCAAGTTCAGATTGAACGCGTTGAATAATATGCAACTTCTATGACATAAAAGCTGAAACTCGCTTCAAATCCTTGACTCACAACAGTGACGTCATGACACACTTTGAAATGAACACCCAGTATTACCATAGTGGGTTTCGACAGTTCCGTCTCACAAACGGCACAATTCTCAAATAGAAAAAGAAGAGATCATTAATTTAAAACCAGTGATTAAAAATTAATATCCTAAACAATAAAAATTTTGTTTTCCTTTAACAAAAGTATCACTACAAAACACAAGACGAATTCCCATTCAAATGGCAAACCCAATTCTTAGTACCCGTATAGGGGCGTGTCTAATTCGCCTACTAAGCAGTCGAACTATAGGATGTCGAACTTGTTTTCTGTCGAACTTAACAGCTTGCACTCTACTCTAATAGAACAAAATATTAATTGACTCAATAAATTCTATTTCGCCGGGACGGAATAAGCGTCGTCTTAAATCACAAAGTGATTATTTTTCGCATATCATATATATTTCGTCGGATCCCGGCCACTTAGTCACTCATAACGAGTGCATCTCTGCACATGAGTGGACATTGTGCCACTGCCATACATCTATGACGCAGTGCATGAGGGTAGGCCGCTAGAGGGAACCCAAGAGGTGGTACTTAAACTGAGTGGATTCGATCCGATATCGGGATGGGAATCCGGTGTGGCTGAGTGGATAAAGCGTTAGCACGTAGAGGTGAAAACCCGGGTTCAAATCCCGGTGCCGGAGAGAATTTTTCTCTGTGCCACTCTTCCACCATCATATGATGACGCAGAATTTCTGCACTGAAATATCGTATGTACAGGGACATAATTTTATTTTTACTAACATTTTTAATATTAACCTGGCTATACCTTTGAATTAACGGATCGAGAACCGGAAACACCGTTTGCTACCCCATTCCACGACTAGAGTTCGATGATACTGGCGTAAAATACTAGGTACAGGAGGGAAGAAAAGTAGTTCATCCATTTACGTAAACTAGGAAATATCACAATTTTGAGTTTGATAATTTTCAGTAGGTTTTTGTTTAATCAAAATACAGTACTGTATTAACAATAAGTGTTTTTACTCACGAACTGAGCTATCCATGTGAATGCATTCATTATGCAGTGTATATTGTACTGTCTACAGAACATTAACTACAATATAGAGAATGAAGTTAAATTGAAAAATAATCATAATATGGATATTTAAACACATTTTTGAAACTGGTGGCGGTTCATTTCGATACAGGCTTCAGTTCTAATGTATGTAATTCCAATTACCAGTTTCATCCTTCGTACTAGTAGCTCATGTTGAAATAATTCTGTATCTACTCTATAAAAGAGTACCTTACGTACTGTAAATTCAATCTTCACTTCTGCCCGACCCGCACAGATAAAATTATTTAGACATGCTATCTGCTGTCCTCCAAGTGGTTATGTCCCAGGATCGTAGAAAGGGAGAAAATCACGTGATAGTTAATTACTCAACAAAACTCTTTTAAGTTATTTTAAACGTTGTATAATATTACGTAGACGTCCAATTACTAACAGAAATTATTGTTTTCAGAAAATATCTAAGACAGCCCAGCCACTAGTCATTACAGAGGGGCGAGCAGAAGCAAGTGGGGGAAATCGGGATGCGACGTAGGCAAACGGACTACAGTACCTGTGCGAAAATAAGATTCAATATTGAAAGCTCTTTCGTCACTGGAAAACGCGAACATATTTCTGGAACATACTATGCTCACTAACTCACTGCGGTTTTGGTTCTGTGAGGAGGACAGTTGGAACTACATTAATAGAAGCGGTGGGAGTGAAGTACATTAAAAAACTCAGGTACAATAAAAATTGAAGTAAAAATAAAATGATGTCCCTGTACTTCGGTACATCGTTATATATTATACTTAGCAGCTCGTTCGAAATTAGACCATTAACCTCTTTGGTTCTGTATTTCGTAGTTAAATAGATATCTGGATTTAGGGGTGAAATTTCTCGGCTATTTGTGATTTCTGTAACAGTTTGTGGTTAGAAAACGTGCCCGCATCGCTGACAAACCAGTCCATCACATGCGGCGTCAGTGATGTAGAGAATACATTGACATAAAAAACTTTATGAAATTTCACGCCTGCATATTGCTATGTGGCCATCATCGAGTGTATTTAACTGACGATCACAACATGAATGGAAACAGATTTGTCAAATATTGTAGTTAATTGGACTCGTCCATTCTTCATGCTTAAGCGTTAATGCCCCCAGTTGTAAGCAATGGCTTGCCTTGTATGTCTTTGCATACCGCTTCTGTAATATTGAGAGCATCTTCAAATTCACAAGTTGGTTAGTGTGTTACATATACAGGGACATAATTTTATTTTTACTAACATTTTTAATATTAACCTGTCTATACCTTTAGAGAACCGGAAACACCGCTTGCTCCCCCCTCCAAGACTGGAGTTCGATGATACTGGCGTAAAACACAAATCACTATACTAGGTATAGGAAGGAAGAAAAGTAGTTCATCCATTTACGTAAACTAGGAAATATCGCGATTTTGAGTTTGATAATTTTCATTAGGTTTTTCTTTAATCAAAGTACAGTACTGTATTAAGAATAAGTGTTTTTACTCACGAAGTGAGTTATCCATGCGAACGTATTCATTATGCAGTGTATATTATACTGTCTACAGCACATTTGCGTACAATATAGAGAAAGAAGTTAAATTGAAAAATAATCATAATATGAATATTTAAACACAATTTTGAAAATGGTGGCCGTTCATTTCGATGCAGGCTTCAGTTCTTTTGTGCATATTATCGCACTATAGACTATTGCATCTAATTCCAATTGCCAGTTTCGTCCTTCGTACTAGTAACTCATGTTGAAATAATTCTGCACCTCCTCTACGTACTGCAAATTCAATCTTCACTTCTGCCCGACCCGAAAATATATCTATCTACTGTCCGTCCAAGTGGTTATGCCGCAGGATTGTAGAAGGGAAGAAATCACGTGACAGTTAATTACTTAACGAGGCCCTTTTATTTAAGTTAAATTATACAGCTGTATAATATTACGTAAACTTCCAGTTCCTAAGAGAAATTAATGTTTTCAGAAAAGGGCTAAGACAGCCCAGCTATTACAGAGGGGCGAACGGAAGCAGGTGGGGGAAATCGGGATGCGACGTAGGCAAACGGACAGTACCTGTGCGAAAATATGATTCAATATTGAAATCTCTTTCGTCACTGGAAAACGCGAACATATTTCTGGAACGTATTATACTCAGTAACTCAGTACTGCTTCTTATTTGCGGTCTTGGTTCTTTGTGGAGTTGGAACTTCCTTAGTAGAAGGGGTGGGAGTGAAGTACATTCAAAAACTCAGGTACAATAAAAATTGAAGTAAAAATAAAATGATGTCCCTGTACAAGGTGATTCACGAAGAAAGGTAAAAAATTTACGATGTGAATTCTGAAGTCATTCTGAGTCAGAAAGATCATATGAATATAGGTCCGTTTTCGAACATTTACGGAGATATGGTTCTTTGATTTCACATAAACTTCCAAGATTCTATTTTACTAACTCGCATTTAGAGACAGATAACGGACAAATTTAAAGTTTATATTCATGTATGCATACATACCTAATATTCTAGACGTCGGGGTCGATGTTTTCGCACATTTTCAAAGATACCTCTTTCTGCGTCAATGCACTGTTGCGCTCGGGCGTGAATCGCGCTAATCGCTCGGGAGAGTTGCACGTGGCTGTTCTCTATGCCGCATCCAAAATAGGTCGATTAGCGCCTCTCTCGTTTCCCCCTTCCTTTGCTATACCAAGTCTTTCATCCAACACCATAAACAGTAAGTACTCTTCGATATGGTACCCTTCTGTTCGGAAAGCGTTGTTCATATTCAGCTACGGCACGCAAGGAACTTCCATCACACAAACCATAAACATACACAATATCGGCGTATTCTATAGTCGAAAATTTATAAGGCATCTTGAAAAACACAACTTAACACTTCCGATAACTGTACCTGTATAACTACTGTACTGTAGGTAGCTGACTGGACTGCTATGAATTGATGATACTGTAGGCTATTTGTGTTATCTGTGGGTTCTGTGTCATTACATCAGACAAGGGCAGGCGATTGGACATTTGTAATTCCTCACCACCCGGTTTCTTCCTCTTATGTACATCGTTCACAATGCAGATTCCAATGTTACGTCATTCATTGTGACCTTGACCTCGTCTCACGTCAGCAGCATATGGTAACGTTTGATTCACATTGGAGTGAGACGTTTTACCAAAAAAATGCATCTAGCTCCGCCATCGTTCGAAAATGGACCTATGTTCATATGAACTTTTCCCCTCAAAATGGCCTAAGATATCGTATCCTAATTTTTTTACCTTTCCTCGTGAATCACCCTGTATAGACTAATATCGAATTATGAGCAAATTTCAAGCAAATGTGCAATATAATCATTCTGTTGGCGGATAAAATATTTATTGACAATAAACAGCGTCACAAAATTTCCGATGTAATAGGGGATCCTTCCCGTGAAATTGGTCTTAAGTTATCAATATTAATTTTGTTGCATTTGTAATAAACTTGTAGACATGATGCTTTCTTCATTTTAACCCAAGAATTGTAATGTATTACTGTTTTTTTAAACGAACTTCGAATTGTAGCCTACATGTTAGGGACCATAAGTGCCATGCGAAACATTTTTTTTACAGTCTTCATACATCGATTTAGTATCGGATTTAGTAATCCCTGAGTATACATAATAATCCTTTCGACCGATTTGTAGCACATTCAAATTAATTCCCCACATAGGTTGGGGAAATAAATTAAACATAATTTTGACATGCTCAAAATATGTTTAGATATCTTCAATGGCAGATTTAGGATTATATATATTAGTGTGTGTGTATATATACAAGGTGTTTCCGAGGTGGTGTTACAAACTTTCATGGATGATGGCGAAAGGCACATCTGAGCCTATCAGTTTGAGATAAGGAACCACGGTCCGGAAATGACTGAGTCGAAAGTTATAAGCAAAAATATTTGTGTGGAAATGAAATTTTAATTTGGCACCACGTGTCCTTCTTCCCTTAACCTTTGGAACAGTCGTGGGAACATGGTATGGTCCGGATGTCTCCGACGTGGGTACTTTGCCCGATACAATCTGTGAGCTTGTCTACTGTTCCCATTGGCTCATCCGTATTCGAAAATCAGGTTTTCTTATTCCACTCACGTGTACTTCTCCATTTCACAGAACTGATCGACTGGACACTGCAACTTGTACACATACACTGCTGTCTACAGACGTGCATATCAGGACCGACCATGTCCGTTACACATTACGCTATCTGTATTGCTTTAGTGTAGTTTACTGTCCCCACCTCTCAGACAGCGCACTGAATGGAATACTGTAAGTAGTCAACGTAAACAACGTCAGATGAATACAGTATGTGTAAGGTGTACAGATAAATATACATAAATAAGGTGTACGGAGGAATAAAATTATTTAATTTCCACACAACTATTTTTGCTTGTAACTTTCGACTCAGTCATTTCCGTACCAGGGTTCCTTATCTCAAATTGATACATGTGCCCTTTCCCATCATCCCTGAAAGTTTGTAACACTAGCCCGGAAACACCCTGTATTTATTCATGTAGTACTCCTACAGTTATAATACCCCTGTTATTACTCCCAACCCACAACATTGAAAAGCATTGAAATATTTAATTCACTTCCAATTTCTCTCTCTTCCACTTCACATTTGTTCAGATGTTTATAAAAGTCTATTACTTATACCAGCCGTGGCGAAAATTTGTTCATGCGCCGAGCCTGTGTGTAACCTGCAAAGTACATAGCACATATGGAGGAAGGCGGACGCCCGAAGGGGAAGTGAAGCAATTGTCTGACTTATTAACGTATTTTCACTTTCTGCACATCAAGCACATAAATATAATTTTATACAGTATAAGGTTAAAAACGAATGTTTAGTACGTGTAACGAAGAAAGAAATGAACAAGAAAACATTGGACACATTATCACAACCTAAAATTAACCGTCTTCAGAATGTCTCTGCGACAGAGTTTCAAAATCAGGAATTATATTACTTACCTCCAGTCGTAGTTGATCACGAATGTAACTGTCTATCAGTCGTGATTTAAATTTGGTTTTTACTATTTTCATTGTTGAAAATAATTTTTCAGGAACATAAGTTGTAGCGAACATGGCTTCAACAGAACAAGTGAAAAAATGAAGCTTCGGACATTTACTTTTTGGCAAAGATTTGAAAAGTTCAATATCTGTCAAGTCCTTACATCTAGCTTTCATTTAACATCATATTGTAAATCTGTGAGATTAAATTGAAGACCTAACCGCATTATTCGTACATCTGCTGAAAAAGGATCGACGTACAGAGGAGATAATAATAATAATAATAATAATAATAATAATAATAATAATAATAATAATAATAATAATAATAATAATACTTAACCTTTTAATGTTTCATGAGTGACATGTAGTAACTTATAATGCCGTTTTATGTTGTACAACCGTTTTCCTCGTAATACTTGTGAACAAATCATACATTTATTATTCTCATCACATTGGCAGCAAAAATATGCGTCCTCCCATCCTACTTGAAACTTTCGTTTTTGTAGAGGTACATGGTTTCGAGAGAGAGACATTGGACGACATGCCATTCGCAGGTCAGAGACAAATACAAATGGAACGGAATTTGACTCCAGTGAGTGAAAGGGTTGGGGTTTGGGAAGGTAGGAAGCAAGAGAAATGCACAGCTATCATTGCGAGCCACAATATGCTCGTGAGTCACATTTTCGCCATGGCTGATATATACCATAATTTTTCTTCATTTGCATCTTTTATAACTTCTGAGAAAAGAGAATCCAAAATTGAGGAATGTAGCATTGTAATACATGGAAGTAAGATCTTCGCCACTGGACGTAACACCTTATTTTGCGTTACTTGCAATGGTCGCAGTGTTGAACTGTTGACGTAAGCCCATACTGGAGTCGCATACGTGACGACAGGCATTACAAAAGATAGGTAAACATGTAACTATCTCTTGAGTGTTATATCAGGACACTTGAGCAACAGAAAAAGTTGAATTATTCTACACATTGCTTTTCATTTTATCTTCAATATACAGGGTGTTTCAAAAATAGAGGGCATAATTTTAAATATGTATTCCCCATATGTAGACAATACAAAAAGTTCATTACAAGATGTGTCCGGAAATGCTTGGTTTCCGAGTTATGGCCTTCAAAACAGTGATATTCACCGGAACGTTTTTCTTCCCGCAGGTAGGTGTCGTGACAGAAGATATAAACAGAGCACACTCTGACAGTTCATTCCGAGACGAAGGATACATTGAGTGTTGTGTTTGGCGTCGTACTGTGCGACATGTACTCAAATCAGGTGGCAGAAGTGCATTTCATGTACGGTAAGGCGGACGGCAATGCTGCGCTGGCTCATCGTTCATACCAGAAGAAGTACCCTGATCGACGGATAGGTAGAGGTGGCCCAATTGCTTGGCCTCCACGCTCACCTGATTTGAACCCTATCGATTTCTATTTGTGGGGCTATTTAAAATCATTGGTGTATTCGTCTCCGGTGCCCGACATGGAATCCCTTCGGAATCGAATTGTGGCAGATTGTGAGGAAATACGCAATACTCCTGGAATTTGGGATCGTGTTCGCAGGACCATGAGACATCGATATGAGACCTGTATTCAAGCAGGAGGTGGACATTTTGAACATCTGCTGTAAAGGCAACTAACTGCGGAAAGAAAACCTTTCCGGTGAATATCACTGTTTTGAAGGCCATAACTCGGAAATGAAGCATTTCCGGACACATATTGTAATGAACTATTTTCATTGTCTACATGTGGGAAATACATACCTGAAATTATGCCCCGTATTTTTGGAACACCCTGTATATATAATACATGGCTACTACAATATGAACAAATGTAAAAAAAAAATAAAAAATAAATATACAATCACCAGATAATCACAAAAACAGGTTAAACTTTTAAAAGAAATAGTACAAAATCAGGTTAAAATGTACAGATTTGTCAATTACATGAGGTTAAAACAAATAGTACGTAAAAAGTAATATTGCTAAAATCATTGACGCTGTAGAGTGGATTTGCCATCAATGTCTTTCTCACCATCCTCCTGGAAGTAAAATATGACGTGTTTCTTATATGCAATGGTAAAGAGTTACAAAGTTTATAAGATATGGAAATAAAACTATTGCTTGTAGTACTATATTTGTACTAGGTGAAATATATGTCAAGTCTGGAAAGGGTAGAATATTCCTATAGTACTCCTACAGTCACATTTCCCCCTGTTATTAATCCCAACCCAAAACATTGAAAAGCATTGAAATATTTAATTCACTTAATTACACTTCCAATTTCTCTCTCTTCCAGTTCGTTCAGATGTTTATAAAAGTATATTACATATTCCATATTTTTTATGCATTTGTATCTTTTATAACTTCTGAGAAAAGAGCACCCAAAATTGGGGAATTTAGCATTGTAATATGTGGGAGTAAAATCTTCGCCACTGGACTTAACTTATTTTGCATTACTTGCAATGGTCGAAGTTTTGAACTGTTGACGTAAGCCCATGTTGGAGCCGCATACGTGTCAACATGCATTACAAAAGATCGGTAAAGATGTGCCCATCTCTTGAGTATTGTAGTATGAGACTTGAGCATCAGAAAAAGTTGAATTATTCTACATATTGCTTTTCATTTTGTCTTCAATGTATGTTTATGCCAGATCAGTCTTTGTGCAAACCAGAATTTGAGTAATACTGATGTAAGTTCACTTAACAGATGTCGCAAAAACAGAAAATTATCCATGATCTAATAAGTTGCAGTAATTTTCATGTAGCTCAGCGTTGTTTCTTAACATTTTTCGTGTAATTTTTATCCGCATTTTTGTGTTAATCTAATAGCTTAATTTATAGGCTTTGTTTCACGTAATTTAAATAATACGATTGTACAGGAAATGTGTGCTCCGTCTGTGCGAAGGGAGGATCCATCACTGGAACTCGGTGCGTACATCGCTCTATTGAATTTCCATGATAGATTGACTCGATACAGAATTAATTATACCATCGACTTGTTTTATTTTTATCATGGAGTTCGGCTGAGATAACGAATCGAGCCCCATTATACATTATCGTAATATTTACATGCGATCCTGTTTAAAATAAATAGATAGCGGCCGTCCATTTTCATTATTTGATTAGTAATCTGTGCCAGTTTCCGACGGTGTATGGAAATTAGCAATGTAGTTAATTTTACATATTATCTTCTCCGTTACTCGTTTCAATTCCATCATAACCAATAGCTCTTCGTATATTCCGCCGTAACAAGTGACGAGTGAACGAGTGAACGAGTGCGAGCTCTGTAATTTATTGTAACAGTTTACTTGCAACATACAGTATGCAATACGAAGCCATAAGTGTTCTTTTTCATGCACAACGCACTAAAAAGTGTAAAACAAAACTAACGTAACTTTGTCATCGTTATCATCAATAACCGCGATCAAATCAAGCCCTTGGCAGTGATATTTTAACATTCTGGTAAGTAGTCTTGTGTTTGGTTACTTTGAGTACAAGTTGGGTGTACATTAGAGACCGGCAAATCAGACAAGACTCACGCCCGTACCTGCTTGCCGTCAGGCTTGGGTTCCGGTGACGCTACAAAGCAAGTTAACGTTTAGCCTGAACCCATTCAGCCCGGGTTTTACAGGTTCAGTCCAGGCGGGACCCAAGAAAGCCTGCCTATTTGCTCCTATTTTAAGGTAGAGTGACTTGCATTCACGGAAGCCAGTCTGCACTGGTTAAGATGAAACAGTACTAGTTTGAAACCTAAGTTCGTTGATATTTAATCTCTTCAAAAAATCTTTATCTTATGTTCCAACACGGCAGATATTTCTTGATTAGAGAAACTCAGTTTTACGATTTATTGCGCTACAGAATTCATAAAGTAATAAGACAATATTATACATTTCATATTCCTGCAAAGTGCATCTGATTCAACAAAATAGTAAGATTTCGTAACTTGTGACTAGTTGAGGAGAGGAGAGGAGAGGAGAGGAGAGGACAGGAGAGGAGAGGACAGGAGAGGAGAGGAGAGGAGAGGAGAGGAGAGGAGAGGAGAGGAGAGGAGAAGGAAATATGTTGAAAAGATATTGGTAACAATTATTCTGAATATCAACAACTATTATAGAAAAATATTTCATTTTAACTTTTCCCTTATCAACAATTAAAAGCCTCATGAATACCTGTAAAATGTATAAAAGTTTTTCGTTCTTCAGAATATTGATTTGCTATTTAACTTCTGAGGGACAGATTTCTTTTTGTTTATGAAGCTGAAAATTTGAATGGTTTGCATTAAATTTATATTACTACGATGAAAAGAAATGTGTAAGTAATTTATAATAACTGTTGGCATTTAATGAATATTATGTTGACGAGAAATAGTTTTCTTTGTCTTTATTAACGTACGTTTCAGAAGACAACAAATTAAGTTTTTAGTAGTTTGTCTATATCTGTAGGCTTCTTGTCAGGTTTGAATGACTTGGTTGATATTTATCATGCATCTGAAAGCAGCAGTCTGCTGCAGATCGGCGGAACCCAACAGTCCTTTCGGGTCACTCGTAGGACTGTTTGGGAGTCACGTGCAACCACACTGCCTGCCTGCTTGAAAGGGAAGGTTGCAGGCAGGCGAACGATACGAAGCTTAAGCTCGCTCACGGACGTAAACAGTCATGGGCAAGCCTGATCGACAGTTTGCCTGTCTCTGGTGTACATGGATCATACTAGTTTCGCTATGTTCAAGACTATAATGAAGTCTTCTCCCAGCTTCGTTTTGTGTATTTACATCTACTTATTCGTGTTTGAACAGCGAGAATGGTATTCACGTACAAAATATACTCTCACATGAATTTAATAAAAAACCAAATATTAATTTAAAGTCATTTTATGGACTACAGAAGATTATTCTCACATTAAGTGAAACGCATCTACATTCTATATACTTTCTCTTTCATAATACATTTTTCATCTAAAAAGTAAAAGCCAATGCTCATTATTTTTCTATTATTTACAGAGTTTTGAATATTCCAATTGCACTTTTTAAAAGAGAGAGACAATATATTTTATCCAAGTGAAAATGAGTCTAGAAGTAACTAAATGATACAAGCTAATGGAAGGTTTGAAATTTAAATATTCACAATTGAAAATGAGATAATATTCAAATATAATAAAATACATTTCAACTTTCGTTCATTTAGAACTGTTTGTAGGTTTTCTTCGTCTCCATGTATTACGGATTGTAGGTATTAATTATGAATACTTGTTTTACACATGAACGTAGTAACTGAACACAGCCTACGTTTGTATACATCTGTAAATAAATAAATAAATGAATGAATAAATAAATAAATGAATAAATGAATAAATGAATAAATAAATACATAGATAGATAGATACATAGATAAATAGGTAAAGAGAGAGAGAAAGACATAGAGAAATAGAGAAATAAATAAATAAATACAGAGAGAAAGAGAGAGAGAAATAAAAAGAGAAAGAGAGAAAGGAAGGAAGATAGGAAGGAAGAAAGATAGGACGATAGAAAGGAAGATAGGAAGGAAGATAAGAAGGTAGGAAGTTAGGAAGGAAGATAAGAAGATAGAAAGAAAGATAGGAAGGAAGATAGAAAGAAAGATAGGAAGGAAGATAGAAAGAAAGATAGGAAGGAAGATAGAAAGGAAGATAGGAGGATAGAAATGAAGATAGGAGGATAGAAATGAAGATAGGAAGATAGAAAGGAAGGAAGATAGGAAGATAAGAAAATAGAAAGAAAGAAAGGAAGGAAGATAGAAAGGAAGATAGGAAGATAGAAATGAAGATAGGAAGGAAGATACGAAGATAGAAAGGAAGGAAAATAGGAAGATAAGAAGATAGAAAGAAAGATAGGAAGGACGATAGAAAGGAAGATAGGAAGATAGAAATGAAGATAGGAAGGAAGATAGAAAGGAAGGAAGATAGATAGAAAGGAAGATAGGAAGATAGAAATGAAGATAGGAAGGAAGATAGGAAGATAGAAAGGAAGGAAAATAGGGAGATAAGAAGATAGAAAGATAGAAAGAAAGATAGAAAGGAAGATAGAAATGAAGATAGGAAGATAGAAATGAAGATAGGAAGGAAGGTGGGAAGATAGGAAGGAAGGAAGATAGGATGATAAGAAGATAGGAAGATAAGAAGATAGGAAGGGAAATAGGAAGATAAGAAGATAGGAAGGAAGATAGGAAGATAAGAAGAAAGATAGAAAGGAAGATAGGAAGATAGAAAGGAAGATAGGAAGATAGGAAGATAGAAAGAAAGATAGGAAGGAAGATTTTTTTCAGTAGGTTATTTTACGACGCTTTATCAACATTTTTGGTTATTTAGCGTCTGAATGAGATGAAGGTGATAATGCCGGTGTAATAAGTCCGGGGTTCAGCACCGAAAGTTACCCAGCATTTGCTAATATTTGGTTGAGGGAAAACCCCGGAAAAAACCTCAACCATGTAATTTGCCCCGACCGGGAATCGAACCCGGGCCACCTGGTTTCGCGGCAGACGCGCTGACCGTTACTCCAAGGTGTGGACTAGAAAGGAAGATAGGAAGGAAGATAGAAAGAAAGGAAGCTAAGAAGATAGAAAGGAAGATAGAAAGGAAGGAAGATAAGAAGATAGATAAGATATGAAGATAGGAAGGAAGATAAGAAGATAGGAAGGAAGATACGAAGATAGAAATGAAGATATGGAGGAAGATAGGAAGATAGAAAGGAAGGAAGATAAGAAGATAGACAGAAAATAGGAAGGAAGATAAAAAGATAGAAATGAAGATAGGAAGGAAGATAGGATGATAGAAAGGAAGGAAGATAAGAAGATAGAAAGGAAGATAAGAAGATAGATAAGAAGATATGAAGATAGGAAGGAATATAAGAAGATAGAAAGAAGATAGGAAGGAAGATAAGAAGATAGAAATGAAGATAGGAAGGAAGATAGGAAGATAGAAATGAAAGTCCACACCTGTGGAGTAACGGTCAGCGCGTCTGGCCGCGAAACCAGGTCGCCCGGGTTCGAATCCCGGTTGGGACAAGTTACCTGGTTGAGTTTTTTCCGGGGTTTTCCCTCAACCCAATACGAGCAAATGCTGGGTAACTTTCGGTGCTGGACCCCGGACTCATCTCACCGGCATTATCACCTTCATATCATTCAGACGCTAAATAACCTAGATGTTGATACTTACTTACAAATGGCTTTTAAGGAACCCGAAGGTTCATTGCCGCCCTCACATAAGCCCGCCATTGGTCCCTATCCTGTGCAAGATTAATCCAGTCTCTATCATCATATCCCACCTCCCTCAAATCCATTTTAATATTATCCTCCCATCTACGTCTAGATTTTGATACAGCGTCGTAAAATAACCCAATAAAAAAATAGAAATGATGATAGGAAGGAAGATAAGAAGATAGCAAGGAAGATAGGAAGGAAGATAAGAAGATAGCAAGGAAGATAGGAAGGAAGATAAGAAGATAGGAAGGAAGATAGGAAGGAAGATAAGAAAGAAAAACAGGAAGATAGAAAGGAAGAAAGGAAGAAAGAAAGGAAGGAAGAAAGAAAGAAAGAAATTGTGAAAATTGTGAAAATTGCAGTAACACAATAAATCACAATAAAAAAATTATTTACATTGACTGCTTTTTGTTTTGTTTCGGCGTGTTGACTGCCTATTCACTGAAGGCAGAGTTGAACTGTGTGTCTGGGGTTCAATGCCACTGATCTATATTCCATACTCAGCTACACAGTTGCGGGTTTGTTGGTGACTGTAGGCAACCAAACGCAGGACTATTGATAAGATACTGAGTATAACAGGTAACTGAAGGTATTTATGTCCTCTATTACATTGTTATTTTTTTCTACTTTGGTTTTGATTGGATCTCTTTCTTTCAAAATAATAGTTTTACTTTTGTTATTGGAAATTTTCAATCCATATTTCGCTGTAATTAATTTTAATTTATATCGAGATTTTTGTAATGTATCTTCTTAGTCATCTGCATATAAAATTATCTGGATGTTCTTATTTCTTGAGATTTTCATTCCCTTTACAGCTTTTTGTTTGCCTGAATGTAAATTTGCTGATTTTATACGCCCTTCTAGCATGATGCCCTCGATTGTTTTCCGAAAGTAATGCATAATTGGAATTAAAATCGAATGAGAGGATTTCAGAAAAAAACTCATACACGTCAAACTTTATATTTAGAAACGAATATTTTTAGTGAAACAAAATATTTTTGAAACTATTTTATACGTGTTATGACGACATCGAGAATATTTTAAAATGATACCCTATAGTTGAAGACCTCCCTCAGAGAACGTTGTATATCATAATATATTCTTTAATGCCATCTGAAAGTGTATGTTTGTAATAGAATTTCACTTGTTTTATACAGCAGCGTTATGGTTATTGTATAAACAATTTTGTTATTCATATACGAGTATTTTGTTGAAATAAACTTAAAATAAGATATTCTTAACGGAAAATGATCTTTTATGTATGACATGTAAATGTTTCTGAATTTCGATTTTATTCTACTCGCAGTTAAGAAATATTCTTATTGAATTTGGTATTCTCAAGAAAATAGTTCGATTACTTAAAATGTGTCTCAGTGTAACGTACAGCAGAGTCCGTATAGGCCAGTTTCTATCTGATGCTTTTCCCATTTACTGCGCGCTAAAGCAAGGAGATGCACTATCATTTTTAATTCTTAACTTTGCTCTAGAATATGCCATTAAGAAAGTCCACGATAACAGAGACGGTTTGGAATTGAACGGGCTTCATCAGCTGCTTGTCTATGGGGATGACGTGAATATGTTAGGAGAAAATCACAAAGTATTAGGGAAAACATAGGAATTTTACTTGAAGCAACTAAAGAGATAGGTTTAGAAGTAAATCTCGAAAAGACAAATTATGATTATGTCTCGTGACTAAAACATAGTGCAAAATTGAAATATAAAAATTGGAAATTTATCCTTTGAAAAGATGGAAAAGTTGAAATACTCTAGAGAAATGGTGGGCATTCCTGCGGATTTGCCGCAGTGACGTCAGACCTCAGCGAAGCATCAAACTTATCCCCTACCTTCCCTTTCCCCCACTCCATGAAAATACTGCGCTTGTACTTGGCGGATTATACTGGATTGCTGTCCTTCGGAGCTTCATTAGTGATACAATGTCTTTCGCAGAATCATATAACTCGAGAGGATATCACACTTACGAGAAAGGCGGTTCTTTCATTTCTCATGTTTAGGATTAGTTACATATATTCAGGACGCGAATTTAAATATGTACATTCTTGAAATAGATCACCTGTTATACGAGTTCAAAGAACACAGATTCAGTGATTTTCAAAGGATTGAGAAAGATTTCAATATTTTTGCCACTCCTTTTCATGTTTAAATTAAAAATGTTATCCCAGAATTGCAGTTAGAGGTACTGGATATGCAGAATGATGGCTTGTTGAAAGCAGAATGTGAAGGTCTGCTGGGGGCTACAATTTTTTAAAAGATGTCCAATACTTCATATCCACTGCTTAGACAGTTTGCTTCAAAAATGAGTAACGTCTTTCCTCATAACTATGGTCCTGGAACATAACTATTGTCCACGATACAACTATTCAAATTTTGTACTCCATAACGTAGTACATCGTTTATCCATATTCTTGCTGTACTGTAGTTTGAATTCAAGTCACTGCAGCTATCTACGAACGGTCTATGTTACTTCTACAATGTTCTTTGAATGGTTGTATCGTGGACCATAGTTGTGTTCCATGACCATAGTTATGTGAAATGACGGTAGGTATTCATCAACCTACCAGTGCGAACAGCTGTTTTCTAAAATGAAATTTATAAAGTCCAGCCACAGATCCCGCTTAAGCGATGCTCATCTCCTTGCGCAACTGAAAATGGCATGCACAGGTATAAATCCCAATTTCGAAGAAATTGCTTTGAAAATTATTAATTACATATGATGTGAATGGACTATTCTAATTGCATATGTTAGGTAGGAGTGTAGTGGCGTAACTCTCTGTAAATCAGTCACTGCACTGTAGAGTGCAACCCTTCCTACAGTATGTAGTTGCCATTTAAATCCTGTGTTGTGGGTTGCTTTCATTTTGCCCACCACTGTTTTAGAACAACAGTAACAAACATATATGATATTCGTGAGGAAATTAAACGCAGAATAAATATGGGAAATGCCTGTTGTTATTCGATTGAGAAGCTTTTGTCATCCAGTGTGCTGTCAAAAAACTGAAAGTTAGAATTTATAAGACATTGCCTTATGTTACTTCTTGTAATGCCGTAAAACAAGGGTTGCATTTTTTTCCTTTTGCAACTTGTATTTTTATGAAGCATCTTTGTTCCTACCTACTGAACATTTTTAGGGCGGTATTCTTAGTACAAACCAGAAACAGTCCCTGTAATCACAAAATGTGGTTACTTAAAGAGTTTCAAATTCCACATTTGAGGAGGTACTTTTCAAATCGTATTATATCCATTAAAGAAAAATTCTCAGGAGAGTAAAAAACCGTTAACTCCTGAACACTTGGAGATAAATTTAAGTTCAAAGTATCCAAAACCATTGATAGATTTCGAGATTCAGGATCTATTTTCATTGAAATAATTTTGAAAATGGGGTTATTGATAATCACAGAAATAATATGGGCATAATATGGTTTTATGTGGAAAAGAACATAAATGCATTTTGAATATGTTTCAAAATTTATCAAATTCGTTTACATAAACAACACATAATATATAATTTAATCTTTTTTTAGACGTTTGATTGTCTTATTCTGAAAAAGGCTGTTAAGGAAAGTGTTATCATACAAGACGGTTTAACATGTGGGAAAATACTGAATTTTATTATTATTTAAAAGTTGTAACAATACTCCTTCATCTTGCAAGCAAACATACCTTGTTATATCTTCGCCGGTCTCAAGAGTGTTTGTTGGATCATCCAAAATGCTGATGTAGAAGTTCACTTCATCATTAGTTCTCCAGTCCTCTCCATACCTTTTCTTCAATAAATTCTCTGCATCAGTTTTCTTCTCTTTTGAGATCCCGTTTCGTAGAGGTATTACCAATGGATCGAGTACTTTATCCAGTTTTCGACCCTTTTGAAAAGAAAGCTATATTTCTTTGACGGATCATCAATGTGGCATGTGGGTTCCATATTCATTGATACATTAATCTGACCATTTTTCATGGTTTCTTCATCATTATTAGTTTCATATCACAGATCCCAACAAGTTTTTTTAGGTGTAATTGAAGTGACTTATAATCCTTGATTTCCTAACTATTTGTGCATGCATGTACAGAACTAATGATCTCATAAATTTGAAAAATTTACGCAAAGAAATTGCCTTTTTTATATTGTCGAGGACTTAATATGGTTTGAAATGGACGACGAGGTGGACAGAATACGATTTGAAGTGAACGCTATATTTCAAGCCTTGTTTGAATGGG
Organism: Periplaneta americana; assembly: GCF_040183065.1. Lineage (NCBI taxonomy): Eukaryota > Metazoa > Arthropoda > Insecta > Blattodea > Blattidae > Periplaneta > Periplaneta americana. Next base: position 18,053,419 of record NC_091129.1, read on the forward strand.
ACCTAATATAGTTAGACGCAAATTTACTTCACGATTCGATAGAGCGTTTTCAGAATATGCGGAAATGACATAAAGCTCAATTATGTCAAAAAGTGGACTTAAGATATATACACACCTTTACATTCAAAAAAATTTGTTTTGCATAATTTTGCTCTGTAAAATTTTTATACAATTGAGAATGGTACCAGAAACAGGATGAAGTGAACAGATCCCTTGAAATTATGTCTAAATTGTTTATAAAAATTATTTTGTTTATAATTTTGACATACAACTTGAAACATAGCTCATGCAGGTTTTAAGATTGAGCCACATTTTTTTCACTGTTTTATAGCTAAAACTATTCTTTAGTGCCTGACATAGTGCTATTTTTTATTTTTATTTACATTAATTAAATATTACCAAATATTTAACTTATACTAATATTTTATCTTGCATAAATCATGTAAAAATCCATAGATCATTATTAACTATATTAATGTTATTTTACTCATTGTCAGCCACTGGGGACATTACAAGCTTCAAAATGATACCAATATTTTCTTGGTATCACCATATTTGACTGAGATATCATGTTTAAAAGAATTAAATATTATAAAATTACTATTTACAGGAAATGCGCCACAAAATTTCAGAGCCTAGAAGACTGCATCATCATATGTCACCCCTGAAGCAGCTTCATGTCGGTCCAGTTTCAGCTTCTTTCTGCCTCTCAAATACCTTCTCGTTTTAACTTCAGGTGTTGAATGTTTTTTTTTTTTTTTTGCATTTTTGTCCCTATTTTCCATTGATGCAACAAATCCTGCGGTGGTGTTTGTCTCAGGGTGTATGCCCATCCTCCTCAGAATTTTAATTTCTACTTTTGGACTCATTAAAATGACGTACATCACTGACACACAAATTTAAAGTTTCATGACTAACAGTAAAAGATTATAAATTATTTCATTATGTAAAAACGTGTTTTCAATCTAATGATCATGCCCTGATATCTATGCATCTATTTTGAGACTAGAAAGAAGTTTATTTTACAAGCAATGCTGGACGAGGGAATTGACTGCTACGAGGATCACTCCAAAAGTAATCGACAATATTTATTTAAAAATAACATTTTTAGCCTACACCTTTGCTATTTTCATAGAATGTAGATACATCCTTCAGGAACAATACGTCGCTTTTTCACATAATCTCCGCATCTTTCACCTGCCTTACGCAGGAAGGATGTATCCATGACCTCCATAAATTGCAAAGGTTTAGAATAAGAAATAAGTTTTAAAAAATGTTGTGTATTATTTTTGGAGTGATTTTCTTAGAAGTGACCGTGGGTGATGAAGCAGAATTTTGGAAAATGGGACTTACCTGAGAAACCATAAGGCATAAATCGAAAATTCTTATATCAAATTAAAGGGGAGAAAATTCTCTATTAAAATGGATATATTTTGAAAATTCTAATTTTTCATCACTTTTTGCGTTTTGTGGGTGTACATATACCTTAATACGTTTTGAGAAGTACTTATGCAATAATCACTCCTCTATTACATAATAAAAGATTCCGATAATCACCGCTAGGAGCGCTGACTGACAGCATTGCCATTACTTATGTAATGCCGTTGTATTTAACGATAATATCGATGTGATTTCGAAACAAAATATTGTTGAGTAGTTAAAGAATAAGTGTTAAGATGTTTAAGAACCATACGGTAATAATTCAGGTTCGTACACGTCGAGTTTGTAATTCTCTTTAGTTTAAGCTTTTGGCATCAGACAAACACTGGAGGGTATGTCCCAGTTGTAATAAATGTAATTAAGAAGAGAAAGCAAACCAGAGAACACGCAACAAATTAATTATCTGATACACTAACATATCTCCCAACTGGTAGAGTCAGAATTTAAGATTAATTAGTACCTTTTATTTATGTTTTCTACGCAGAAGTAAAATGAAATCAACTATGTGCATGTAGAGTATAATGAAAACGTGAGTGGGATGTTCAAGATTGGACTGAAACCGCGTTATGAGAGAAGCAACAAAAGTTTTTTCTTCCACCTCCTGTCGGATGTTGAAACTTCTCCGCCTTATATCAAAACTTTGAAACTCCTTGCATTTCGATGTTTTGTTAGACTCTTTGTCTTCAAGGAAAGTTATATATTCTGTATGCACTCATAGGATTCATCACAATCACGTAGACATAATAGGGCTTAGGAGCGTTAATTCGTCTGCTATGGAGTTGAAATATTTAAATCCTTCATCTGCTTTTGGGCAATATATCGTAGTGCTTTAAGTTTATAATAAAAATCTTTGTTTGATAGTCAATCATTATTCTTCTGGATGTGTTGAACCAATGAATGGAACCGTAAATCTTTAATTAGTGTATGTATTATACAAATATTTGTTTTCTGAAAGTAATTTTAAGAATCGCATTTGAACAACTTTCGTTATCGATACTTTTTTTTATATAAAATGAAAATTTGCTTCAATGTTTCATTGTGACCTTGGACGAAATATAAAGTCTTAATTTTGTGCTGGTTAGCATTTGCCTTAAACTTTTTATTTTGAAAATTGGTTTTAATGAATAATTTTGGATATGTAAACCATTAGGGAAGAACTAAAAAGCTTTTAATACAATATTTCGTGTAATTAGTAATATTAGTAATATAGGGTAAGGTTGCCTATATCGCACCACTCTAGCATTTATAATTTTTATTGAACAATGCAGTTTTTATTTTCTGCATTCCTTTGTAGAGATATATTCCCAGAACATTTTCCTTTCATGTAAAAAAGAATCCTTAAATTCGATTTAATATTTTTTAATTAGAATGACATTTTCTAAACACTTGTCAGTGGTGCCATTTAGGCAACTAGTTTCCTAAATAGCACCTGCGGTTTCTTAAATTGCACCTCTTTATCTGCAGGCAACAGATGAAGGAAAGCTTTTAATATTGAACATATTGAACAGTATTTAATATGAATAATGTAATAAATGCAAATTACAAGTTCATTGAAACTAATGAAAGAGAGTAACGCATTTTCAAATGATATTGAAAAATAGAGCATAAATTACGTAACATTTAAACTGCCTGAATGCGTTTTTCATTGTTACACATTTGCCATGTGCTTCACCAGGCAGTCAGACTGTAAACTGCGTCACCTTTTCTCCACGATTATCTCGAAGCCACCTAAGAACTGCTTCATGATGTAGCTGTCTGAAATGGTTTGAAGATAGAAACATCTAAAGGCTGGACTTATGAGTATTATGACGAGAAAGCTGAAACAGGAGCACACCATTTTCCGGAGATAATTCAGTTTCTAAATTGTTGGAATAGGTCGTATAGATGGACATACAGAAGCAGCACTTTTTTCTATGGCAGGTTTGAGTGGCAAATAAAATGTTTGAGTTTGTCGACAAAAAGTTCACTGTTGATGTAACCTGACTCAGAGCAAACAAATAACGATCCTGGAAGAACACCAGCTGATAATGAAGGATGCACTGTTTGACGTTTAAAAATTATCACAGATGGCACAAAATACCTGGTGCGCTTGTAAAACACACACTTGTTGTATTAACGCCCTTTTCGCCACTTGATATTGCACCCACCTGATACATTCCTCTTTCAGTTAAAACTTTTGGGGACTTCTTTTGTACGGCTAGAATTGCTACAGTTGTTCATATCGCAACGGTGCGAATTAGGCACCTACAAATTGGTGCGAATTATGAAACTACGTCATAAGTTATTATTTCCTTCATTCCAGCCTATAATCACCACATATTCGAAAATCCTACTACGTGAAGTGTTCTTTAATATTTCTTGAAACCAATAACATCTTAGGATTATGGATTCCTTTGCATACAAATCCGTTATTTAGTTACAAAATGTTAGCTAAATATACATTCAACTGAGCGATTAATTAAATACTCTATCACCACGTTGCTAGCACAAAGAAGTGGCAGAAATCAAGTGACATGGTAGAAGTTCATATGGTAGATTGTAACAATACCACTAGATGCCTTGTTTTAACTTGTTTTAAACTAGCAGTGGTGCCATTTAGGAAGCGGTGTGATTTATGTTACTCTACCCTATTGGGAAAACACGGAAATTTTACTTGAAGCAAGTAAAGCGAAAGATTTGGAAGTAAATCTCGAAAAGACAAAGTGTATGATTATGTCTCGTGACCAGAATATTGTACGGAATGGAAACATAAAAATTGGAAATTTATCCTTGGAAGAGGTGGAAAAATTCAAATATCTTGCAGCAACAGTAACAAATATAAATGATATTCGGGAGGAAATTAAACACAGAATAAATATGGAAAATGCCTGTTGTTATTCGGTTGAGAAGCTTTTGTTATCTAGTCTGCTGTCAAAAAATCTGAAAGTTAGAATTTATAAAACAGTTATATTACCGGTTGTTCTTTATGGTTGTGAAACTTAGACTCTCATTTCCAGAGATGAACATAGAATCACTATCACATAAATTTATATATTTTCTCAGGATTCTATTGCAATTATTTATAATTAATATTGCCAGATAATTGTTGAAATTGTGTAATAATTGAAAGTCATAATGAAGTGATTATTTTAATACTAGTGGCTTGTGCAGCAAATGCTGCAAACTAAGTTCATTAGACGTTCAAATAAACAATTTTCCAAATTTATTTTCAATGAAGAATACCAGACATTCTGAAAGTTATTTGCTTACATAATAATGAAAGATTCTCTCGAGCCAATACTGAAAAGAACCACGCATATAAATATCTACACCACACCGCTATTAAATATATGAAAAAGACCCAACCCCACTTGATTAATAACTATAAAAATATTTAATTTTTAATAATATTATTATCTTACGTAAGTTTTGTAGCTTTCAGTAACATATACCACTCAGTAAAATATAGAAATCAAAATCTAATTTAAGTTATTCTCTACATCTACTTATATAACCCCAAAACGTTTCGCTTTCATATCATCAATATAGCATTAATATGTATAATTAATTAAAAATAGTCACATTATGGCATTAACTACAATAATATTTCATTTCTAATGGTAATAATGTCATCAAACCCCCTCAAGTTTTGTAGTTTTTAATATCCAATACACAGCTATAGGCCTACTCAGAAAATTACACACCACAGAATCGAACCTGTAAATTATTTTTAGCAAGTTAAGTTCTTAATAACCAATTTAATTTGAGCTCTAAATATGTCAGCATTTTTACAGGTCATGGCCTGCGTGTAATATTGTTTACTGTAGTATGTGTTTTGTTTTATTCTGAAATGCAACACGGCCGACTTGATGCTCGTTTCGCATATCCTTTACAAAAAAGCGAAGGGTATATCAAGTCGGCCGTGAATGCTATTAGCTAGTTCTCAAAACTGACGACAGATGGATTTTGGAAAATAGGAAAAATATGTTTAAAAATTGGCATTTCACTGAAAACTACTATTTTTCCGAAAAACTTTGAGTTCCAAGCTTCAAAATAAGGGGTCATTTATTAAAATCCGTCCAGCCGTTTTCCCGTAATTTCCATTACCAGTTCAAATTATATATATATATATATATATAGATATGTACTCTGACAATATTGCTACGTGGAATATTCGAACTTCTGCGTACAAGTGAAGCAAATCAACGATTTATTTGTCATTATTTAATTTCAGCCATACATTTCGTTTCAGGTATTTATATTCCTATAGTACAGGCAAAAGAGTATTTTGTGTCTATAAATAAACTAGTCTCTTGTGCAGCAAATGCTGCAAACTAGGTTCTTTAGACGTTGAAATAAAAATTTTTCAGATTTATTTTCAATGAAAAATACCAGACATTTTGAAAGTTATTGCTTCCATAATAATGAAGCATACTCCCTCTGAATGGTTTTTATACCAAATACTTTTTCTTGAACCTGTGTGTCCTATGTATCTGGAGTTTCAACGCGAAAACGCAAGTAACAATGTCAGGGCGATCAGTAGGTTTTTCATATGGGAGTGAAGCAATAGCTATTTCAGGTCTTTGTGGATTGTAAAAGTCAGGTTTGCTATGCTTTCGAACAATAGACATAGCATCTTGGTATAGTTGCTGCATGTAGAGCTTGAAATGTAGAGGGTAAAATCATTTATCCTGTTAAGAGATCTTGCTGAAATGATCGAGACACTACAAAATCTTGTAGGCCTCTTATTTTATCAGTAAGTAATACCGTGTTTCCTTAAGAACTGTAATTTTTGCGCTTTCTCGAGCCAATACCGAAGAAAATGACGCATATAAGTATCTACAACACACAGCCATTAAGTATATGAAAAAGACCCAACCCCACTTGATTAATAACTATAAAAATATTTGATTTTTAATAACAATATTATTACCTTACGTAATTTATAGACATGAAGATCTAATTTAACACATTCTCTAGATCTACTTGTATAACCCCAAAACGTTTTCACTTTCATATCATCAGTATAACATTAATATGTATAATTAATGAAAAACAGTCACATCATGGCATTAACTATAATAATATTTCATTTCTAATGGTAATAATATCATCAAACTACTTCAAGTTTTGTAGATTTCAATATCCAATGCACAGCTGTACTCAGGAAATTACACACTGCAGAATCAGACCTATAAATTATTTTAGTAAGTCTTGAAGTTTTTAATAACCAATTGAATTTTAACTCTAAATATGTCAGCATTCCTGCAGGTCATTGCCTTCGTGTAATAGCTATTGTTTATTGTAGTGTGTGTTTTGTTTTATTCTGAAATCACGGCCGTGCTGAAATGCAATTAGTTCTCAAAACTGAAGAAAGATGGATTTTGGAAAACAGGAAAATAATGTAGGAAAATTGATATTTCACTGAAAACTACTATTTTTCCGAAAAACTTTGGTTTCCAAGTTTCAAAATGAGGGGTCATTTATTAAAATCCGTTCAGCCGTTTTCCCGTAATTTCCATTACCATTTCAAATTATATAATACATTGGATTAAAAATTGTGTTGCTAAGCTTTGTAATTGATTCGTTCTAAAACAGTGAATATCTTGCTAATAATTTCTATGGACTTGCACCGCCTCAAATATCAAAAGAGTCTTGTGATGTGTAGGAATATTCCTTAATGGTAAAAAATTTAGATAAGTTCACTATAATGTGATGATATAATGACTGTAAGATACAGGGATATAGAAGCTGATCGGACAATCCAGAAAATTGTTACTTCTGTGTTATATGAATATATATTTTCTTTCTTCGTTTACCGATCACAAAATTCACTCATTATAGATGTGTGACTTACGTGATGTAATTTATACAAATAATCTATTCTGTAGAATATCCGAACTCTGGTTTGTTTGTATAGAAAATAATGGTAGCTTTGGGGTGTGATTTTTGTCTTATCTCGTTCAGTTCGAGGGTAGTTAGCTGGGTAATTAACCAGTTTAATCAGTCTGATGGATGGATTGTAAAATCACGTGACTTCAGCTCTCCCCTCAAGTTTTTATCGTTACTACGGCTCTGGAATGATTTACCTGAACTGCCTTTCGGTTCCACTCAATATATTCGCTACCATTTACCCTAGTAATGAGAAATGAGTTCAGTAAAACATAACCTGTAATTTTTGTGTATAAAAATCTACCTTGTTAGAAGTTGTTATTAACATCGGTATCAGTAGGACATATCTACATGTTACGGTACTTAGCTGCAGCAACCAAACTGGCTTCATCGTTAATAAGCGTAGAGGGGAAGAGAAAACAACTTGAAATGTTGCATTAATTTTCGCCCACAACTGAAATATACATAAACGTAAATAACTGTCGGAATGGAAAAAAAAAAATCTCTATTACAATCATTAAGATAAAAGTAATTACTAATTATACTGATGCGCTCTGATTCATCTCCAGGAATATATCTCAGCAAGTCGTATTCAATATTTCCAACTTTGTATATTAACAAATTGTAATAGTATATTACAATACAAGGCTGGTAAGTGAATTACAACATAATCGAGGGAAAGTTGGGAAAACGCACTTACCACATGCATATTGCAGAGAGGGCTGCATCATATAGGAATTGGATGGGTGTGGGATAGAGGTGATAATAACAGGAGGAATACTGGGTGTTCATTTCAAAGTGTGTCATGACGTCACTGTTGTGAGTCAGCGATTTGAAGCGAGTTTCAGCTTTTATATCAGATAAATTGCCTGTTAATCAAGGCGTTCAATCTGAATTTAAGAACGTGGATGGTATAACTTGAACGTCGTAGCAACAGATGGCTATCTGCAAAGTCTGTGTGCTGCCATAACCTCTTTCGAACTGTGTTTTGCGCGGGAAAGTCGTACGCAGGGTATTTGTTATCATCGGTTGCGTATCGCAACATTCCACAGTATAAATAAAATGCTCCGTGTCCATGTTGACCGTCGAAGTTAATGTCAACAAATACGTAAGTAATCGTCTTGACCCTCTCCCCATATTCCGACAGTAAGAAAAAAACTCACCTCAGTACGTGTTTCCAAACAGTTCATATTCCTGCCACTACAGTAGTTACCGTAAGTATCGGTAAGTACAGTACTCTTCAGAATGAACGCCGTACTTGCTAGGCAACTTCTCTGGCACAGAGATAATACGCCTCTGCGAAAGTGTAGGAAGTTTGAATTCTCTAGACTCATCGACTAGCCACATGACGGCATTCAGCGAGCTATGACACACTTTGAACTGAATACGCAGTATATGGCGTAATGAGAAGATGCGATTAATTGATATCGAGAGGCAAGTGATTGAGCTCCAATGTTCGGAAAAGTCCTAACTACATTTACAATCAGAACTCATGCTTAACTGGGGGCGGTGTGACTACATAAATTCTTGTAACAAAGAACATATTATAGTTGGAACCTACTGGTAGAGAGGCAGAGAAGGCCTGATGGCCTTATCCCTACCAGGTTGAATAAATAAATACTTACTAAATACTACATTAGAGCAGGTTTAGCGTGGCTAAGATTGGGGGCATGGAAGGGTAATAAAATTGTCAACGAGGAAGTAGAGCGCCTTTGTCCACTGTGCAGAGAAAAGGGCTTCTACAGACAGATTTTATTATAGTGTGTCAAAGTGGAACAAGTACGGAGAAAATATCTACCACCCTCGATGCTAAGTCAGAATAGGAGTTCGCTTGCATGTCTTGACCTCATGGGGATTAGAGAAAACAAACAAAAGACTGGATTGTTTCTGTTGAGGGCGACACAGATTAGAACTGCAGCTGTGGAAGTTTGTGATACGAACTGACGAAGGGATAATGGTATCTACCCAGTTATATACTTTTATGTCTGTTTTGGATTAGGAAATATTATATAATGTGTTTTGGTGTGCCATTTTAATTTTAATATGTGTGTTCTTTTAGAGAGTGGTTGGATATAATCATAGGCGAGGGGAGTGAAACCTACAAAGTAGAACTTGTTATAGGTACAAAGCACGTACGGTCAGAAGACCCGTGCACTGGATTTTAGAGAACATTACGATAATAATATTATCATATAACATCTGTATGCACAATATTACTCAATAAATCCATCTATCTATTTTTCACGATTTTATGTATTTTATACACACAAGTAATATATAAGTAAATTTATTTCCCGAGGGTTTTTGCGTAAATGACAGCTGTGAACAGTATAGGATGAAGATAAATGCAAATAAGACGAAGACCATGGTCATAGGAAGAAAAATAAAGGAGTTAAATTTGCAAATTCTAAATGAGGCAGTAGAGCAAGTGGACAGCTTCAAATACTATACTATAAGCAGTAACATTAGCTGCAACCAGAAAGTCAAAAGGACGATAGCAATGGCCAAGGAAGCCTTTTAATAGAAAAAGTAGTATCTTCTGCGGACGTCTGAAAAAAGAAGAGACGAGTAAAATGTTTTATATAGAGTGTGGCATTGTGTGGAGGCAGAAACGTGGACATTACGATGAAGTGAAGAGAAACGAATAGAAGCATTTGAAATGTGACTTTGGAGAAGAAAGGAAAGTATGAAGTGGGCAGACAATGAGAAATGAAGATTTGTTGAGAAGAGTGGGTGAAGAAAGAATGATGCTGAAGCTGATCAGAAGGGAAAAAGGAAATGGTTAGGTCACTGGCTGTTTAGAAACTGTCTACTAAAAGATGCACTAGCAGGACCTCACCCCACCTCGTCATTGTAGAAAATTACTAAATTGTAAAAATTGTGAAATATTGTAAAAATTTGTAAAAATTGTGATTGTAATATTGTAAAATTTTGACTTGTTCCACATCTTAAAGCTTCATTGCTCATGTAAGATCTATGGAATACAATGAATGAATGAATGAATGAAATAGTGAATGGGAGGAGAGTTCGGGGCAGAGGAAGATATCAGATGATAGACGACATTAAGATATATGGTTCATATGAGGAGACAAAACAAAGAAGACAGAAAATAGGAAAGATTAGAGAAAGGTGGGTTTGCAGTGAATGACATGTTCTTGGGTAGAACACTAAATGAAAAATAAAAATTTGTGTATTGTTTCGATTTAGGCCAAATGTACAAGGGATGTACTTGGCCTCGAGCTCTCAGAACCTCACAAATATATGCTTACAATACAGGGTGTTTAAAAAATAAGGGGCATAATTTCAGGTATGTATTTCCCACATGTAGACAATCAAAATAGTTCATTGCAACATGTGTCCGGAAATTCTTCATTTCCGAGTTATGGCCTTCACAACATTGAAATTCACCGGAACGTTTTTCTTTCCGCAGGTCGTTGTCATTACAGAAGATGTTCAAAATGTCCACCTCCTGCTTGAATACATACCTCACATCGATGTCTCATTGACCTGCGAACACGTTGCAAATGATAAGGATACAATTGATACTCCTTCAACAGTCTCCAGACAGTCGTATGAGGAACATTGACTTGCAACGCTACCCTTCGTGTGCTGATAGAAGGAGTCATGTTCACAACCTCCAGAATCTCCTCCTGTACTTCTGGAGTTGTAGATCTTGGTCGTCCCCTTCCCAAACCAGGAGAGTTAAATTTTCCATACTCGCACAGACGGTAATGGAGACGTACAAATGTGTTCCGATCTGGACATTGTCGCTGTGGGTACCTCTCCAGAGCGCAGCATTGCCGTCCGCCTTACCGTACATGAAGTGTATCTCTGCCAGCTCTTGATTTGAATACATGTCGCACAATCTAACGCCTACACAACACTGAATGTAACCTTCGCCTCGGAATGAAGTGTCAGAGTGCCCTCTTAATGTCTCCTTTGATGGCAACTACCTGCGGAAGGAAAAACGTTCCGGTGAATTTCGATGTTGTGAAGGCCATAACTCGGAAATAAAGCATTTCCGGACACATGTTGTAATGACCTATTTTGATTGTCTACATGTGGGAAATACATACCTGAAATTATGCCCCATATTTTTGAAACACCCTGTATAAATCGCTCATCACAAAAGCAGTCGTATCAGCATTATGTTCAGCGCCAACATCCCAATTATGAAATTAAATAATCTACATTTTAGGGTATTTCTAGAAAAGTACATTGAAAATGAATGGGTTTTCAGTGATGAACGACATGCAGTATCCTAATAAAACACGAAAATATATCTGACAATAGGAATATCTTGTACTACATCATTCATTAATAACGTCATGTGCTATTGGAAATAATTTCTTACAATATAAAATCATTTGAAGTGACATTCGCATATGTTCAAGTTCCGTAAATTACGAATGCAAGTTATTATTCACTGCAAAGATCACGACGAAAATGAACAACACGGATCACGTATGTATTTACTAGTATAGCTTCAGAATATCTCCACGAACATGCAGTGACAACCTTTTGTTTACATGATCCGTTGCATTACCTGTGTTCGGCGTATTATATGCCCAATGTGTCTTTAACATGAGACTTTAGGTAGCTGGTAGCTTACAAGTCACCATGTGTTGAGCATGTTTTTTTTTACATTGGGGAAATTAATTGAAGTGAATTTATTATGGTTGGCAGAGTAACTATCTCATGCCCCCATGTTATATTGCTACCTATGCACTTCATTAGAACCAGGTACCCAGCTTCAAAGCCGTTAGCCCTGTGAACTTACAGTATATTTATTTTCCTCTATTATCAAATTATAGGATTATCTAAGAAATTAGCATACGATGTGATAAATTAAAAAAAAGTTGAAAAATTATGAACTAAAAGGGTAAATATTTTTTCTTAAAAAGTAAGTGAAAAAATATGAAAAGCATATGTCATATTTTACATACATCTATCAGGAATAAATTGAATATAAATTTAAAGGAAAATTAAATAAACTTTAAAAATTTGGACAATTATAATTCAATATTAGAAGAAAAAAAAACAGAAATTAATTATAAGTAAACTGATTGGAATATGAAAGCAAAAATGTATGTATTGTATGTCAACATTATAAGAAATATGTGGTACAAATTTCAGGTTAATTGTTGTAAAAATGTAGAAGTTAGAAATTTCAACGTTCCATAGCCTTAAGGTACAGTAGTGGCAAAAAAAAAAAAAAAAAAAAAAAAAAAAAACCCGGACCGACTGTTGTAGCTGATTTCAGAGCCTTGTTTACTACAGAGCACGATAGACTGGTAACTAAGACTTTCGTGGTTCGAATCCTGTCTGGGAAGGAAACTATTTTTTGCTCCTAATTCAAATTTATTCCCAATATTTTTATATTGCTGGTAAAATTCATGTTCTGGGAATAATAATTTAATTAAGTAGTAAAATATCGCTGCAATCGATAAGTATTGGGAATAAATTTGAATAAAGAACAAAACAAGTTTCCTTCCAAGGCAGGATTCGAACCACGAAAGTCTTAGTTTTCAGTCTATCGTGCTCTGGAGTGAACAAGGCTCTGACATCAGTTACAAGGTTCGGTCGGTTTCTTTTTTTTTTTGCCAGTACTGTACTTTATCTACTATTAACCATATATTTTGTATTCGACAGATAATGGAGAAAAAATGGGAGTATAAGGGTACAGTGCATCAGTTATTCATAGATTTCAAAAAGGCATATGACTCGGTTAAGAGAGAAGTTTTATATGATATTCTTATTGGATTTGGTATTCCCAAGAAACTAGTTCGATTAATTAAAATGTGTCTCAGTGAAACATACAGCAGAGTCCGTATAGGTCAGTTTCTATCAGATGCGCTTCCATCCAATTTACTGTGGGCTAAAGCAAGGAGATGCACTATCACCTTTACTTTTTAACTTTGGCCTAGAGTATGCCATTAGGAAAGTCCAGGATAACAAAGAGGGTTTGGAATTGAACGGGTTATATCAGCTGCTTGTCTATGCGGATGACGTGAATATGTTAGGAGAATATTCACAAACGATTAGGGAAAATACGGGAATTTTACTTGAAGCAAGTAAAGAGATAGATTTGGAAGTAAATCCCTAAAAGACAAAGTATATGATTATGTCTCGTGACGAGACTATTGTACGAAATGAAAATATAAAAATGGGATATTTATCTTCTGAAGAGGTGGAGAAGTTCAAATATCTTGGGGCAACAGCAACAAATATAAATGATACTCGGGAGGAAATTAAACACAGAATAAATATGGGAAATGCCTGTTATTATTCGGTTGAGAAGCTTTTATCATCCAGTCCGCTGTCAAAATATCTGGAAGTTGGAATTTATAAAACAGTTATATTACCGGTTGTTTTTATGGTTGTGAAACTAGGACTCTCACTTTGAGAGAGGAACATAGGTTAAGGGTGTTTGAGAATAAGGTGCTTAGGAAAATATTTGGGGCTAAGAGGGATGAAGTTACAGGAGAATGGAGAAAGTTACACAACACAGAACTGCACGCATTGTATTCTTCACCTGACATAATTAGGAACATTAAATCCAGAAGTTTGAGATGGGCAGGGCATATAGCACGTGTGGGCGAATCCAGAAATGCATATAGAATGTTAGTTGGGGGGCCGGAGAGGAAAAGACCTTTAGGGAGGCCGAGACGTAGATGGGAAGATAATATTAAAATGGATTTGAGGGAGGTGGCATATAATGGTAGAAACTGGATTAATATTACTCAGGATAGGGACAAATGGCGAGCTTATGTGAGGGCGGTAATAAACCTCCGGGTTCCTTAAAAGCCAATAAGTAGAGTAAGAGAGGGTATTTTCGGATACCATTTTGATGTTTCAAAATAAAGTTAATTGAAAAAAGTTAGAACTTGAATTACTTAGTTTTATAATAACCTCTTGGGGTTCCTGCAGATTGTACATAAGTATTAGTTAATTTACATAATATGTATTTGCTGTATAACTTGCAAAGAGAAAACAGAAATAATATCATCATTGACAGAATGGGAAGCTAATGTCGGGTACATTAGACATTATTATGTAAGAGGTATTATAATGCATTTAAAATAATATATTGCATATCAGAAACTATTACAATAGTGTTCTGTTTAGCCAACTGATATGCAAGCCTTTTAACATCATTTCTGGTTCATCCAAAATATTTTCTCTCCATCATTAACACATCGTCAACTAGCTTCTCTTCAAGTGATTCTGGGAGTATTGGTTTTCGTCCAAGTTTCGATTTAACGGCTTTGGTGGGCTCAGAGTTGGACCGTACATAATCAAATAATGTTGATCGAGGTACATTGAATCTTCTGGTAGCAGCAAGATAGCCCATTCTTTTCTCCCGTACTGCGACAATGGCATTTACCATACATCTTCAGACTTCCATTTTTTTTAGACTGAATCTCTTTTTTCTTTTACTTTAGGCGTCTAAAAATATCAGAAGAAGAAACAATTCGTTACTTCATAATATTCGATTAATTAGAAAATTAATTACTTACATTAATTAAAAATACCCATGAGTAAAAATGTAGTGGTTTGTTATAGAAAACATATAAATGGGTTTAAGGCAGTTTTTATCTAGCGAGCAGCATTGAAAGACAGCCGACAATGCCCTCGGCTAGTATCCGACATTGGCCGACTCTTCACAAACAGTAAAACAAGCCAGCTGCATGAAACATGTTGTCGATAGAATTTCTGCAATTAGAGAATTAAGAAGCCTTCTCTATGGTATATCAAACAGTGCATACCATGTTGTGTAAATATAAGAATAACTTGTAACGAATAAATCACATTACTTACCCTCACAAAGTTTTTTTTTTTTTTTTTTTTTTTTTTTTTTTTTTTTTTTTTTTTTTTTTTTGCAGAAACGTTGAAAACGCGCTATTCACACACAGTGAAGCACTCAACAGTAATGGCTATTCATGCAGATGTTCGTCTACTTGTAGAGAACGTAATGCATTATTTTCACATCAGATTGCACCATTCGATGGAAAAGAAATATGTTATCCGAGATTATCCGACATTACCAGACCTATCCGACAATCCCCTCCTTACTGTAAGTATTATGGCAATAAGTGCAAAATGAAATGTAAACTTATGCAAGAATACGAACATTTAATTTATGCTTGAGTAAGACGTCTTCATACATAATGAACTTGAATATTAGAATACGAAAATCTCTGTGGGGGGGGGGGATTTGTCGTGAAAAGTGATTTCGTTTTGAATGGGCGTTACATATTCTTGTATGAACAGTAATACGCTTAGAAATTGCCAGTAGTTTGTAGGAAACTTCAGGTTAAATTAAACTAAAATCCTACAAATACTCGAGTCGGAATTCCAGGAAAATGATGTTTAGTTCGGGCCTATTTACTAAAGCTACAATTCAACAAGTTTGTACTAAATACCGTAGGAAGTGTCTTCGTCTGTAACTGGGAGCCAATCAGATTCAACTACTGTGAAACACTGCGGTAATGCCGACAGAAATTTCAAAGTTACATCAAACAACTATTGTGCTACTACCGATACGGTGAACCCCATCTTGTCATGCCGCACGCTACAGTCTCTTGATGTCATTGGTTTCGCGTTAATATAATAATTATTTCTCCAACACTTCCTCCCCTTGATGTAGCGAGGGAAATATAGATCTCTGGAAGCAGCAATTAATTATTTCCCGGGTCGCTTTTGAGTATGATACTCTAATGTGTCCCGGACATACTCACGCTCGACGCCTTTCTATTGTTTCCCTCACAACACCTCAGCTAATGTACGCGATACGGAAGTCACGAGAATGCACACGTTCACGCATATATCATAGGCATAGGACGGCTTGTATATATTACATATATAAATTAATAATTGGATATGGTGCTAGCTAAGCCAGAGGGCTTTGCTGTGAAGTTACGTTGTGGATTAACAGCAGGAGAACACTTGGGAATTTTAGACGATTTATAGTCTGTTTCACCAAGCATAGTTAATTTTTAACCAGTCATTAAATCATTTGACAAAGAGTTAGTAACTTGTGCTTGTGAGTCTTTCTGTAATACGTAGTTTAATTAATGAATACGAGTACATTATGCCATATTTTTTAGTTGTGTATACATACTTTGTCACTATGAAATGCATTTTAATTGAAAAGGATTTGAGGACAAATTAAGTGAATATGCATTTTGTTTGTGTTTTAAGAGTTTGAAAAAGAAGTAAACATAAATTTGAAAGCCACACTTTCTAATTTAACCCTCCAGCTACCAAGAGGGATTACCCCACTGTTGATTTTTCAGTATTATTTTCATTCTTCTCCATATTTATTTTTGAAATTTCATATATTTTTCCGTCACATGCCTACTAACAATTTTAATTAAGAATTACATAAATAATTAATGTAAAAATTGGAGATTTATCCTTCGAAGGGTTGGAAAAATCAAATATCTTGGAGCAACAGTAATAAACTCGGGAGGAAATTAAACGCAGAATAAATATGGGAAATGCCTGTTATTATTCGGTTGAGAAGCTTTTATCATCTAGTCTGCTGTCAAAAAAATCTGAAAGTTAAAATTTATAAAACAGTTATATTACCGGTTGTTCTGTATGGTTGTGAAACTTGGACTCTCACTTTGATAGAGGAACATAGGTTAAGGGTGTTTGAGAATAAGGTGCTTAGGAAAATATTTGGAACTAAGCGGGATAAAGTTACAGAAGAATGGAGAAAGTTACAACACGCAGAACTGCACGCATTGTATTCTTCACCTGACATAATTAGGAACATTAAATCCAGACGTTTGAGATGGGCAGGGCATGTAGCACGTATGGGCGAATCCAGAAATGCATATAGAGTGTTAGTTGGGAGACCGGAGGGAAAAAGACCTTTGGGGAGGCTGAGACGTAGATGCGAGGATAATATTAAAATGAATTTGAGGGAGGTGGGATATGATGATAGAGACTGGATTAATCTTGCACAAGATAGGGACCGATGGCGGGCTTATGTGAGGGCGGCAATGAATCTTCGGGTTCCTTGAAAGCCATTTGTAAGTAAGTAATAAATAATTAATCTAATAAGTAATTCACATTATTTATGTGGGGTGATCTTTTTACCCCCCTTGGTAGTCTGTGTCATGAAAATTCCAGGATATGAAATTCAACCTGTAGCTTAAGTTTCTTCATTTCTAAGTTCCGAATTAATTTATTTGGAGTTGTTTATAACAATTTTTATATTGTCATTTATATTATCGTGGCCGTGTCATGCATGTCAGTGTAGCGTACTACCAACATTTTCTCGAACATAACCTACGTCCAGCTATGCGGTCTCTATCCTCAGCATGATTAATACCGACTCTACAATCATATCCCACCTCCCTCAAATCCATTTTAATATTATCGTCCCATGTACGTCTTGGCCTCACCAAATGTATTTTCCCCTGAGGTCTTCCAACTAACTATCTATATGCATTTCTGGATTCGCCCATGCGTGCTACATGATCTGCCCATCGCAAACGGCTGGACTTAATGCAGTGTTGCCATATTTAGCGATAAGTCGCTAAATCTGGGGAATTTTGAATCGGTCTCGGCGACAACTTTTGTAAAATACGATTAGCGACTTTTCTGCTGATTTTTATATTCTTCCACTTCTTCCTTTCTTTTAAGTTAAAACATTCAACTGAAGTCACGCACTTCTTAGTTTTAGAAGAGACATGGGTGCATGATTGAGTAGTCTAATGATTCATACGTGAAAGCCCTGATATCATATATTTGTGATCAGAGATCAGGGGTGAAAGATGCTGATTCAATTATTCTCACGGGTTAGGTCTCTCTCTCAATGCTACTGCTCCAACACCCAAAAAAGGTGGCAACTTTGATTGACACGTGACTAGTCGCGAGCTCCAGCTAATTTTTGGTTCTTTTCCGCAACGTGGAGATTTTCCACTCCGAACTGACCCGAGGCAATTGAGTTTTGGAATTTTGTGCCGACAGTTCGTGTGAAACAAATGAGACTGTAGTTTTTGCTGGTTTTAATGTATTTTAATATATAAGATTTAAAAAGTGTTAGATTTCACAAAAAAATTGTCGTCAAAAGCTTGGGTGAAAATTTCCGCACTTACAACTTGCCAGAAACTGTAGTGTCACAATCAGCTGTTCCTACACCTTCCATCTCAACGTCACAGCCGTCAACAATACAACCAGACTCCGCATAAGAGGGCGATGACGATATTTTCGTCATATGTATGTTTTTCTTATTTTTATTTAATGATATTTATTATTAAATTTTAGCGATATTTCTGGGGATTTGTTAACAAACTTTGGAGAGATTTAGTTACTTTTTGTTGAAAAGTTAGCGATATTGTAGAGCTATATGTTGGAAACAGTGATTTAATGTTCCTAATTATGTCAGGTGAAGAATATAATGCGTGCAGTTCTGTGTTGTGTAATTTCCTCCATTCTCTTGTAACTTCATCCTTCTTAGCCCCAAATATTTTCCTAAGTAACTTATTTTCGAACAGCCTTAACCTCTGTTCCTCTCGAAAAAAGTGAGAGTGTAGGTAGATTATGTACTCTAAATAAATTGGACCTAAATCTGTCATTATATGTAATGTACAGACTCTAGAGTTCCTTTATAATGAGAGTTGAGACGTTGAGTCCAGTATTGAAAATTCAGCGGTTTTCCCGCTTGGTCTGTTTTCATTGTTAGTTTAGCGGGGAAAATTTATGAAATTTGTATTGCTAATATGGGGATTTAGTAGTAGTACTTACACCAGCAAAATAATCTCAATTTACATTGACAATATTGTAATTTAACGGTTTCTGCACTGCTTCATAGCGGGTTTTTTAAGAATCTATAGTCCCGTCGCTCTACTTTCTGGCAGCCAACGCGTTGCAGGTCGGCTAGATTAAAAGTGTGCGTCTTGTGATTCGCTGATGAAGACGTTATAGGCTCGATAAATACTTAACATAATCGCCCGCCATTTTGGCTCTTTCGTTTGCGTTCGCAGAAAGGACACGAGAACGTTATTTGCCGCTCAATTATTTGCTGAATTACAGTGCGTTTGATTTATTATCACAGGAGCTGCGACATGATAATATTTAACGATGTGGCAAATAGATCCCTCGTCTGGTAACTCGGCAACGAAACAACAAAAATGGCGAACGATACTACCTACCTAGACTTTATAGAGCCTTGACTTCCTAAGACGTAAGCAAAGAGGATGTCACGCCGGGAATAACAGCGTCGCGACTATAGTGACGTTGACCCAATGAACAATTAAAATATGGAAAAAGAAAACTCCTATGAGAAATAAAAACATACGGCTATATAATGTATGCAAATATTAAACAAATTTGATACATAATTTTATAACGCATTATATTATTTTGTAATATAATTTACTATATTTAAAACATAATAGTACATTATGCAACGAGCCTATAATGGCAGTAATTAAGACTCGAGTATGTTGCGAGTTTCATAATTTTCATACGAGCGTCTTAATTACCATTATAGGCAAGTTTCATACGACTTTTTATGCTCGACCATATTTCTAACTTGAAATTATTCATAAGTATTCATGTTATGGTTATCGAAGTGAGGAGCGGAACTGACCTTCTAAATTGTGAGATGTGCGCAGACGTGAAAGTATTGATTTTTTCCGAGGAACGAATATCATTGACCTTGATATAACCTAGAGAACATTAGTCTTGATATAACCTGGAAATTGATTTGGAATTGAAAAACGAGATGACAAATTGAATTTATTTGAATATTATTTACAATTAACGCTAATTATAATAGTAACAGAACATAACCTTCTGCGACAGTATTGGATTTCCAGCCTCCGTGACTTTTCGCTAATTGTCTTTCGATTGCATATCCGAGAATAATCGATACTGGCGGTTTTATAACGGTACAAAAGTGATTTGTCATTGGCTGAACAACTGAATTATAATGAATAGGTGTACTTTAATGAGGTGGATTCAAGGGCTACTACCAGGTTATAATTACTACATTTCGGCATGGTCGAGCATAAAAATTATTATTACAGCTAGTTTACCACTGAGAAATAAGGAAAAGCTGTTAACTTGAATTTACTGGAAGCAAAGCCATTACTGGATTATGCAACAAGGTAGGCGATCCTGTGTCTCAACTCATATTCAATTTATTATCCAGGAACTCTAGCGTGTGCTCGATTACACTAACATCTAGCGCTTGAAAGTGGGACTAAACGCCGACGAAGAGCATGTGCACAGAAAAACAGAACAGGAAGGATTACTATCCAACGTATGATATAAAGTTTACGCTGAATTTTATCTTAATAAGGCATTACATACTACGAGACCTGAGGCATCATTCCTACGCTAATAATGCTTCATTTAATGATTTATGACTGTTTCCATTTACTTTCTGTAATTACTCGAGAACGTTTCATTATGCGTGTAAGTTGGACCCGTTTCCATAGTGATAAAGTTAGACGTAGCAATTGAAACATAAAGATGTTAATTAATTCGAATACCATTTTCATTAATTTGTCCCTTCCAAATCATGTAGAGGATCCTGCCTTCTTGCATTTATGGGTAGCTTCTATGCGACTCCACCCTCTAAATTAATCTTAGACCAATGTGGAGGGGAGGGGAGTGAAGAAAATCAATATTCCAAGGGCTGAAGGAAATGGAGGTGTGAGAAATTGATTAACTTGATGAATATTTATGTATTAAGATGAAACGGTCTCTACAAAGCGCTCTCATTGCTGCAAAGCCTACAGTTTGTCATTTCACATGAAACGTCCGTTCCTCTTGTGGCGAGTTTTATTAACTTTTCTAACGAAAAAGCTAACAGTCAACAGTGGAAATTTCTTTATCATAACCTAATGACTTAATAATATTTAAAAAATCTTATACAGATACTCGTAATACCGCATTTCGATTATTGTGATTCCTTGTTAACAAACTTAAGTTCTAACTTAAGGGAAGACTCCACTGAAAATCATGAAAATTTTTCCAAATTATTTTAGCTATTTCTCTTATTCAGAATTTATATTTTCATATCCCAAATGGATTCAGCTCAATTCTGATTACAAATACTCGTATGTTTACACTTTTTAAATTAAGGCTGGAATTTAAAGAGCTGTCAAAATTGTTTTTCATCGAAGAATTCTTTTTTAAAATTTCTGATTACAAATCTAGTAACTTTTTGTTGGCTCCCTGAAGTTACTAGATGAATGTAGCGGAGGAGAATATTAATTTACATAAATATTCATTTTATTTTCAAATATATTTTTCTTGTGTTCATTTTTGTTGATTCAACACCAACTTTCTTATGCCAAATATTAATCAATCTGGATGAAATTTTTACTGCAAGTATTTATGAGGTAGCTGCATGTTTCTATGCATTTATGTTGTGAGAAATGCTGCTAGTTTATTTTATTAATATTTTTTCTTAAGATGAAAGAAACTCACTGTCCGTTATTATCCGATGTCCGATACTACCCAACTGTCCCCTATATTGCAATATTCTGAATGTTCTTGCAAAGTTTCATGTAAATCGGATCAAATCTAAGCCGCTAAGAACTTTATTATTGACCAAAAACATAGGTTTGAGAAAACGCAATTTTTTGTGAGTGTGGCATTTTAAAAGTGGTCACCAGACCTTTAAAAGTAGTAAGTGTCTGGCTAAATATAGAACAGAATGTTAAAGAAATGTATAAAGTAATTATTTTTGTAAAAAAATTACCATTTTGGCACTTAAGGGATCATTGAAAATTCTGAAGATATCAGACCAGAAGAAATGAGAACAATTGGAGAGAAATGAAAAAAAAAACACTGAAGATACTAGAAAACGAAAAGTAAAAAGAGAAAGAAAAACGTTAAGAAGACAATAGAGAAAATGGAGGAGATAAGAAAGAAAAATATGAATTAAAGAAAAGTTGCTCTTCTAATTTTTTTTGTACAATGTACATTTTCCGTTCAAAATCCAAACTATTGTACTGTCATATCTTTTGGTAGGAGCAAATTTGTATTCATGTATTTAAATGGAAGGTAGACGTAACTTCATCCTTACGTCCGTCCACCCATTCACATGTATTTCTAGTCACAGTTCACAGATTACTTCATCTATCCATCCATCCACCCACCCACTCTGAAAGCTTCCCCGAAATAGTCCTGACATACGTCCAGTGATACGACTTTCCAGTCCCCATTTTGGAAAGTAGACTAGCTGCCGAAAGCACTGATTCATAATAAGAATTTGAAATTACATACAGAAATCCTTCTAACTTTTCTTTTTCCTCTTACATATTTACATTGTACATGGTAATTCAACAAAGCTCTTTTTTTTTTTTTTTAAATCATACAAAATTAAAACGCTGCCTTTGAGTTTATAGGACAATACGAAACTTCATTTAGGAACTAATTACTTATTGAAATACGTGAATATATATCACTTCTTCGTAATTTTCATTCGAAAAGTACAGTCTTTGTTATAAAATTTATTAAATAGTGGAGACGTACAGAACAAATTAAAAATCTACCTCAAATTAAAACAGCAAATAAAAGAAAATGAATTTCAAGCGCACTTGCTAATCGCATCACATATTGGTTGTGTCGTAATGCGTGTTCTTACGACGAATAAACAACTAGGACATAAAATGGCAAAATTTAATTTGAAATTATATGAATGAAGGAATATTCTTGCAAATTTTCCTACACTTTATTTTAATTTATTTTATTTTATTTTAAGATGTGAAAATAACGGGCCAACCAATTACAATGTTCACTTATAACTAAGATATTAATTATTATTAAATACAAAAATTAATATTTCTTTATAGTGTTCTGCCAAAGGGCAAGTCTTTCACTGCAAAGTCCACACCTCTGGAGTAACGGCTAGCGCGTTTGACCGCGAAACCAGGTTTCCCGGTCGGGGCAAGTTACCTGGTTGAGGCGTTTTCCAGGGTTTTTCCTCAACCCAATATGAGCAAACGCTGAGTAACTTTCGGTGCTGGACCCCGGACTCATTTCACCGGTATTATCATCTTCATCTCATTAAGATGCCAAATAACCTAAGATGTTGATAAAGCGTCGTAAAATAATCTACTAAAAATCACTGCAAACTCAGATTTCTCCAGTCTTTCCTATTTTTTGCCTTCCTCTTTGTCTCTTCATATAACCCATATATCTTAATGTCGTCTATCATCTGATATCTTCTGGCACGAACTCTTCTTCCGTTCACCATTTCTTCCTGTGCAGTCTTAAGAAGGCAATTTCTTCTCAACCAGTGACCCAGCCAATTCCTTTTCCTCTTTCTGATCAGTTTCAGCATTATTCTTTCTTCACCCACTCTTTACAACACAGCTTCATTTCTTATTATGTCTGTCCATTTCACACGCTTCATCCTTCTCCATATCCATGTTTGAAATGCTTCTAGTCGCTTCTCTTCACTTCGTCGTAATGTTCATGTTTCTGCTCCATACAATGCTACATTCCACACAAAGCACTTCACTAGTCTTTTCCTTAGTTATATATATATATATATATATATTACAAAGTTAAGGTGACAGAGACAATCTAATAATATAAATACAAGAATCATCTATACTAATAATAAATCTGTAGCCGAAATTTTTCTGGTAATTTTCGATTTTCCAAAAATAATTGGTCCTAACTTATATAATTAACCACCCTGAAACCGAAAATAGCTTTTTTGAAATTTTTGTTTGTATGTCTGTCTGTCTGTCTGTCTGTCTGTATGTTTGTTATCTTTTCACGCGATAATGGCTGAACCGATTTCGATGAAAATTGGAATATAAATTAAGTTCGTTGTAACTTAGATTATAGGATATATGGCATTTAAAATACGTTATTTTAAAGGGGGGTTATAAGGGGGCCTGAATTAAATAAATAGAAATATCTCGCTTATTATTGATTTTCATGAAAAATGTTACATAACAAAAGTTTTCTTTAAAAATGATTTTTGATAAGTTTTATTCTCTGAAAAATTTTGATAGGACTGATATTTAATGAGATAAATGAGTTTTAAAATTAAAATAACTGCCATCTAAGGCGGTGTATTGAAATAAAAAAACAAATGACTTCGTATATAAGGGGCCTTGGACACAACAATCGAAAACTATGAAACATAGCCTACAGACAATGTTGCTGTCTTTGTATGAAGTATAGGAAATTAAGTTAACCGATTTGTATAATTAATTATTATTTCACCATTGGAAAGTGTAGTTTCTCTAGATGAACATAATGCTATAATGTTATTACAGTAAGTTGTGAGTGAATTGAGGACAGGTAAGATTAAAATAGCTTCTTATGCACAGAAAACTTGATAGGTTATTCTGTATATTCATTTCCTGTATTTCTTAAAATAATATTTATGAACATATTCATTTTTGTCTTAGAGAATTAACGAACAAAGAGAGTGTATTGATTTAGTATGCAGTAATAGTACGTTAGCTTAGCAATCCATTATTTTATAATTCAAATTTTAACTATGCTCAATTGAATCGTGTTAAAATACATAAAATATATATGCAATAAATGCAATGCAAAAAAATTGGGTAATGAGCCAAGCAGATTATGTTGCGCTGTTGTAAAAGCTGTTTCTCCTGAGATTCAAGAGCTCTCACAAGAAATTAAAAACTTTCTAATTCGAGTACATCCGTTATCAACACACTTTTTATATAATATAATATAATATAATATAATATAATATAATATAATATAATATAATATAATATAATAATAAATCTGTAGCCAAAATTTTTCTGTTAATTTTCGCTTTTCCAAAAATAATTGGTAATAACAATTAATAACATGTTAAAGGAATTGTCATTGCACCAAATGAGTGATCTCTGGATCAAAATGATCGCATTTTAATATTTTAAATACAATTTAAATTAAGTAACATATTAAACGATTTATCCTTCTATCAAACACGAATGTTCCCTGGATCAAACGTCCTGTTTTAATTATGTAATTACTTTATATTTATTTCTAACGGGTGCAGCGGAGCGCACGGGTACGGCTAGTAAAAAATATAAATATATATAGGAACAACAAGGTCAAAATAAAGTAAATGTAAATCTTAAGACAAAGTTAATATGAATGAAATAATAATCTTAATACAATAATAATCTTAATACAACAATAATCCTAATACAATGATGATCTTAATACAACAATAATCTTCATACGAAACAACAGGATGTAATATAAGCTATATCATTTTCAGAAAATTATTAAAAGTTAAAGGAATTGCTACGTGATATATGTTTAATATTCCTTGTATAAGGTAAACTAGGGTCCGTTGGAAAGTGGGGCATGTTGGACACTCTGTAATTTAACGTGTTACCACGCCACTTGTGGGCACCACATTCTGCTAGAAGTCAATGACGGAAGTAGCCCCACTCGTGCCTACTTCCGTCATTGACTTCTAGCAGAATGTGGTGCCCACAAGTGGCGTGGTAACACGTTAAAGTACGGAGTGTCCATCATGCCCGACTGTCCAACAGACCCTAGTTTACCCTATAATAATCGGGACATATATTGTTCTCTTAATTTTATGCAAGTTAAGTTATATATAAGAGAACAGTATTATAGTCGTTATTTTGAACTTCACTGATATAAACTTTATCAGTTAATAAACATTACAGGTACTTAATACGAAGAGGAAGGCAGAAAATAGGGAAGATTGAAGAATTCTGCATCTGCAGTGGGTTTCATTCATTAATAATTTTCTGCCAAAAGGCAGGTCTTTCATTGCAAATCCAGTATTCTCCAATATTCGTTCTTTTCCGCCTTAGTCTTAATCTCCCCATACGATCCATATACCTTAATGTCGTCTATCTGATATCTCCTTGTGCCCCGAACTATCCTCCCGTTCACTATTATTTCTAGTGCATCCTTCAGCAGATAGTTTCTTCTTAGCCAGTGATCCAGCCAATTTCTTCTTCTCCCCATGATCAGTTTTAAGATTATTTTTTCTTCACCTACTCTTTCTAGCACACCTCAGTATCTAATTCTGTCTGTCCATTTCGCACACTCCATTCTTCTCCACATCCACATTTAAAATGCTTCTCGTCGTTTCTCTTCACTTCGTTGTAATGTCGATGTTTCTGCCGTATACAATGCCACACTCCACTAAAAGCACTTCACTAATTTCTTCCTTAGCTCTTTTCGCAGACGTCCAAATATTATGTCCTTTTTTTTAAATCTTCCTTCATTATCGCTATCAGAGCGCTGCATTGGAGTTAAATTGCTCGCTTGAACTCGGTCGAGTGTCGCACCCTCGAGTGAGATACGATCGGTCGTGATACGATCGTAATAAATAGAAGCACAGTACAAGGTCATCTCACAGACATGTCTTATCTTGTATGGAAGGCGAGAGATAAGATACACATATGTTTTGCTCACACGGTAAAAATAAGGCTTTATTTTCTGCGTTTATGACAAACGTTTAATGGAACAGTCAATGGAACGTACCAAAACAGGAACATGAAGTTATAAATAAAATAGTATGAAAAACTTCGATATACAGTTATTATTGCTAATTAATAATTATTCAATATTTGATTTACCACATATATAATATGATAGGTCCGCCTATATGCTGCGACAATGTAGAAACGTTTTACAAAATATTGTTGATATAGCAGGAGATTAAAAAAAATATTAGTACAGAGATAACGTCACAGAAAATATAATAAAAGGAATAATCATGCTGAACAATTGTTACAGACGCAAAGATTGATACAATAATAATAATAATAATAATAATAATAATAATAATAATAATAATAATTATTATTATTATTATTATTATTATTATTATTATTACTAGAAAACTTGATACAGTTCTTGCATCATTGTCATTGTGTTCTCCGTTTATAATAATTACATTTACATCCAATAACATTTATCAGATGTGGCAAAAACAAAATCACTCCTTTGTGGAAAAGAAAAAAAACATTTACCTGTTCGTTAACAGAAAACCACAATTTAAGTCACACGGAGTTAGTGTGCACTCGAAGTTGGTTGCTCGACAGTTGTCAGCCCACTTTGAGGTCTGTGGATATAGAGGGAAGAATTGGATCGATGTCGGTTAGAGTTCCCGAGTAGCTCAGTAGTAGAGCGTTGGTACGTTAAACCAAAGGTCCCGGGTTCGATACCCGGCTCCGGAACAATGTTTCCCTCGAAATTATTCAAATCAATTTTACAGGGAGTTATACCTGAAAATCTTGATTTGCATAATACACGTCACTGTTCGTTAACAGAAAACCACAATTTAAGTCACACGGAGTTAGTGTGCACTCGAAGTTGGTTGCTTGACAGTTGTCAGCCCACTTTGAGGTCTGTGGATATAGAGGGAAGAATTGGATCGGTGTCGGTTAGAGTTCCCGAGTAGCTCAGTGGTAGAGCGTTGGTACGTTAAACCAAAGGTCCCGGGTTCGATACCCGGCTCCGGAACAATTTTTCCCTCGCAATTATTCAAATCAACTTTACAGGGAGTTATACCTGAAAATCTTGATTTGCATAATACACGTCACTGTTCGTTAACAGAAAACCACAATTTAAGTCACACGGAGTTAGTGTGCACTCGAAGTTGGTTGCTTGACAGTTGTCAGCCCACTTTGAGGTCTGTGGATATAGAGGGAAGAATTGGATCGGTGTCGGTAGCTCAGTGGTAGAGCGTTGGTACGTTAAACCAAAGGTCCCGGGTTCGATACCCGGCTCCGGAACAATTTTTCCCTCGAAATTATTCATTTACCTACAACATTTATATTACAATTTAAAGCAAGTTTCGTAGTTGTACTATGGAGAGGTTAGTTAAACACTGCAAAGTTTTGAAATGATAAACGTCTATGATGTTACTACACAGTTCATCACTGTAACAAGAACGAATGTCTAACGTTGGGCTTATACCGTTCGAGGATTTACCGCTCGTGACTATTTTACCCATCATGCATGCGCGCTACCTATCGGACTATGCTATGAACTACTTGGCGCTCGAGCGAAAACGTCCGATGCAGACCTCTGATCGCTATCCTCCATTTGAATTCCTGGCAGCAGCCCATATTACTATTTACAGTACACCCTAAGTATTTGAAGCTGGTCTTGTTCTACTGCCTCATTTCGAATTCGTAAGTTTACCTTCTTAGGGCCGGTATTATAAACGCCGTTTAAACCTTACGTTCAGTTTAAACTGAAGTTTTTCGTTCTGCTTCGTATCATAAACCTTAACTACCAGTTAATCTTGAGTTAACTTGAGTTTAAATTGATCGGCAGTTCTCTGACGTTTAAACTACAGTTCAAGGCTCAATAGTGCAAGATGGCGGTTGCCGCAATACACATGGATATTGCAGATGTTTTCCAAGAACTTATGAGTGACGATATGTGAGTGATCAATATTACTGAACGACCACGGCGGCCAAGAATTTTTCGAAATAGAGTGCACTACTTTGAAATATACATAAATGAACGTAAGTTTTAAAACAGATTGAGGTTTTCGAAACAGACAGTCCTAACCTTCAGAATTAGGCTTATAGTCCTAACCTTGTTTCGAAAAATGGAAACTCAGATACAACATGCAACAAAAAATGAGAAAGTGCAAAAATATGTGTTTTAGGGTTTGAATTTAAAGATTATTTGAAAAGATAAATGATTTTAATTTTAATTTTTTTTTTTTATATTTGAAAACATTCTGTTGAATCTCTACATCAGTTACTAGTTGCGCTGAGCTATTTTTCCTCTCGTAGTAGATATATTGCACGTTTCTTTTTTATGTTAGTTAATTAGTTAGGATAGAATTAATTATGATACTTAATCAATCATTTAAAGTTTGTGTGACTGCAACCTGTGTGTATTTTTGTGTGGCTTTACTTTGTTTATACTGATGAAAGAGAGATGGAACGGAGAAAAATTCTCTCCGGCGCCGGGATTTCATCATCTGATGACGCAGAATATCTGCATGGAAATATCATATGTACTTCGGTACACCAAAATAAATTTGTTTATACTGTTTTTTTCTCTCTATTTCTTGTGTAGCTTTACTTTGTATATAGTGTATTTTTTTTTCTGTTTATTTCTATTATTGTATTTGTATTCCTGGTGTCGTGGAAGAGAAGGCCTGATGGCCTTAACTACACCAGAATAAATAAATAAACAAATAAATAAATAAATAAATAAATAAACAAATATTGAAAACGATAGAAGATTTCGGAGGTGTCCGTAAATCTACTATAAACCTATTGCGCATTGTACTGTGTGTAGCAGACAGTCTCCTGGTAAGATTTACTATGGTGCCTGATTTATAAACATACTAATAATATTACCTAATTTTACTAGACCAAAAACTCAACACACTAGAACCATATGAAATATACAGACACACTAAAACACATCCTAATCAAATTCTCAACACGCAGATCTATTTCAGAACACACACACACTATTTGACACAACACTTCATCACATGAACGCACCCACACAACAGGCAGCGAAGTTAAGATAGCGCCCAGATCTAGTAGGATCTGAGGATGGTGTCAAGTAACACCGAAACAGCCGTAAGCCACACATGCTTACATAATTAACACGAGTAAGATCACCATTTAATCAATTATTTATATTGAAGTATTAAAAGTAGTGTACGAAAGATTCAACAGATATCTGTGATCACACTATTAATTATTATTAAAAGAAAGCAATATAGGACCGGTTAAGTTTCAACCTCAGGTTGCCTGGATAAAAACTTAGCATCCAACCATACTAGCTACGCTGTTACACAGTCTAATGCAGAGGTCTCCAAAATGCGTATCGTCATTCGTGCTCTCGATGCTGCCCGCCGAACACAGTATGCTGTAAGGCTAGAGAAGGGGAAGAGACTCGTACCTCAACAGATGGGAGCTGTCAGTGGGGGATCGCGGCAACGGTCTGCTTATGTTTACAAATAATAACATCAAAAGAATAAGAAATATCATACGTTTGTATATTATTTTGACATACTATGAAGCTGGAGCCCCGTCTGTTGCTATTGACACAAGCCATTGCAAATTCAACCTATTCTGTTCTATGGTGCCTTTCAGGGCCTGGAAAAGATCTTCTCCAGTTGTATTTTGTAATTACATCTAGAAGACATTCAGACACAGTAAAATATTCATTGACTTCTCGGATGAAAATGGCTAGGTGAGTTTTGTCATTTCTGTCTGTCCAATGTGAGTAAGCTACAAACTGGTTAATTGTGGTTTCGACTTCAGATTCAATTACATTTACAATCTTGAAATAACTTCTCTGAACTGTAATTGGAAACAATTTAATTATCTTAAGTTTTTACTTTGTTCTGGACACAGTATTTTTGTAACGTCCTGTATGCACGATTTTACAAATGATGCTTCTGTAAAGGGCTTCATTGATTTTCCAATATTCCAAGCTGGAACATAGCTAGCAAGAAGCTCTTTTTTTTTTTTTTTTTTTTTTTGAGACAGAGGATACGTGTGTGATTTGTATTTGTATTTTCTTGTTTTATATTTATAAAAAATATTTGTAGGTCTACGCATTTCACCTAAAATTAAACGAAAAACTGTATGTTTGTCATGCGGAACTGAGAGTAAACCTACTGTAATATACTGATTATTATGTATAACCAACAGTTATACAGATAGCCCCAAAATAAATTATTTTCACATGTCCAACATGCCTGTAATTGTCTGGCATTCATTGTGAAGAGTCGAGTATTGTCGTCGCATGTTGAATTTTAACACAACCTACAGAATATTCGAACAAATTAAGCATTTCACATTCCCCCCACTAACACAAAAAAATTCTCTTCCTATTCATCCTTGAATGTACTACGTCCATGATTAGAAGACATTGTGAAACAGTGGAACACTCCGACCAACACAATGATAATGGCAATCCGCCACTACTCTTAGTTTGCGCATAAACATTGAGTACAGTACAGGTGGGGATGGGTGAGGCGGAGCGCGCTCATTACGTACTGGCTTCAGTTCCGTTCAAGGGCTTACTCGCGAGTAGGCTTTTGGAGACGTCTGGTCTAATGCTTCCCTATTGAGCACCTAACGGAACTACGTTACAAACAATAGCCAATATTTCCAAAACGAGGGGTCATTGACCACCCATACCAGGTATGACTTTAAAAAGTACGTTTTGTACTTTCATCTCACACAATCTTATTTCATTCGGTGATATACAGAGCGTGTCCTCTCCTTGTAAGGTAAAGAAAGAAAGAAAAATTCTGTAAAAAGTGGATGCAGCATTGTTTGTTTTCGTAAATCTCCCTTAATTATTTATGAATAACTAGTAATAATTATTACATTTAAACAGTTTTTTCTTTATTTTGGCTCTGTTCTGTTAGATTAAATTTCGTTTACCATTTACAAACGCGTAAAACGCCAAAAATTCAACATATTTTATTCATAATTTTTTTATATCTCTTGCTGTTTTTATGCGAAGTGTTTTTCTCTAGGAGGATTGTTTTATTTTAATTTAGACTAGGGAATATAATCTAAATTTTTAGCACCAGACTTTTATTATAGTTAAATTTTAATATGGACGGTAATGTATTATTCACCTCTTGGAAAGTAGGTAGCAGAGAAAATGCGTTAAAATCCGATGCATAATTCCGGATCCCTCACATGGGAAGAGGACCCATTAGCTTCATTGGTATTAATAAAGCCCACAAGTTGCATTACGGTGCTGCATATTATTGTTATTATGATAATTATTATGTGGGATTAAGGTAATTAAAATCCCTCGCATTTTATGTGTACAAAGTCCATATCAGTTGACAGTATTTCAGCATAATATCCCGAACATGATGTTAGTGGGAATTGTTACAGTGATCGTTGTTTTGTGAACGTGGGCAAGGTAACCGCAAGACCACACCTCCCTCGACTCGCTAACTCGTTAGTCTACTGCCCAATAAAAAGGTGTATTGTGCTCGCTAATCACACCACTTCAATTACAATTATATCGGTGGCAGATATCACGCTATGGAACTGAATACATTAGACGGAAAGAAACCCACACGACATAATCGGAGAATATCTGTTACCTTTCAGACATGATATGCATCATACTTCAGTGTATCTCATGCAACGGCAATTTGTTGCGGGAATGTCAAACTATCGTACTCCACTTGTTAACAATAACACAGTATAGCAGTGATGTCAATTGATGCCCATGGGAGCAAGCGCGCGCTTTAGAGCTCAGGACAGCCTGAGCGCTTTACAGCGGAAAGGAAAGAGACAGAAGAAAGAAGTAGTATATGCAGCTAAGTCGAACTATATTCAGGGATGGCCAGCACTGATTCAATAAATAAAGGAAAGAG
The DNA here is from genome assembly GCF_040183065.1 of Periplaneta americana. Taxonomy (NCBI): domain Eukaryota; kingdom Metazoa; phylum Arthropoda; class Insecta; order Blattodea; family Blattidae; genus Periplaneta; species Periplaneta americana. The sequence continues at coordinate 18,086,084 of NC_091129.1, forward strand.
AACTTATTACAACTGTAACTATGTTAATTTTTAGATTTGTCTGAGAAGTATAAGTGCATTGTAAGAATGTAAGTTTTAATTTTAATGCTCATTTTTCTCAAGTTTGATTGTTTTATTCAAAAGAAATATTATCTCAACTTTTAAGCTACGGTTTCGCTACGACGATCTTCCTCGAACAAACATCGCTGACGATTGAAATCGCCAGCGGTCATCGTTAGAGAGTGGTTACTTTACCGGCGAACTTCGTAGGTGGATAGTTTATTGTTTTATATAGTTGACCGTTTCTGATCAGCTGGTAAGTGGATGACAATATGATAACGTTATAAGTTTTGCCTTGAAAAACAAATACGGATGTTTAAAGTAGTTAATGTCATGTTTAGAAATAGATAGGCTATACAGAGGGGTCTTTTAATTGATTGATATTAAGACATCTTGAAAATGAACCCACCAATTTTAAGGAATATTTCAGACTTTCTGCCGAACAATTTCATTTTATTTTAAGTTCAATTGAAAATGATATTGTAAAATTACCCACAAAATTTATTCACAAACCAATAAGCCCAGCTGAAATATAAGCATAACTTTAAGGTAAAAAGCAATTATATAAAAACTTTATTTTTACTTTGTACAATGTAATTTTTTTTTCATTTAGAAGCATTTATTTAAGAAATATTGTTACAAGTAAAAAAAAAAAAAATAATGTGAGAAGGAGGTTGTTGCTCGGAATTCCACTTCACTTACTATTTCACACTCAAACTTTTGCTTTAGTAGCTAAATTTGCTGCATCGTGTGTGTCCTTCAATTATGAATCACTTTATTATTGTTAAATACGAGAAAAATTCGTACCGGCACCGGGAATCGAACCCAGGACCTCTCAGCTCTGCGCGCTGAGTGCTCTTTACCAACTGAGCTATGCAGGGACACGATCCACGGCGCCGGCTCAGTTGGTAAAGAGCGCTCAGCGCGGAGGGCTGAGAGGTCTTGGGTTCGATTCCATGTGCCGGTACGAATTTTTCTCGTATTTAACAGTAATAATACAACTGACTAGTTCACACTAGTCTTGTAATATTCAATGAGTTGGGCGAGACCTCATTCATATGAATATTTTATATACTCGTATATGAATCGCTTTACTCAATTGTATTAACAGTTCTGGTGGTTGCAAAATATAGATTTGTTATTGTTTACTTTGGTTCTTCTTTTTGGCTCATGTCGGACAGGGATTTGTGTTTAATCAATTAATATATCTCCTCATTAGTGAAGAAACTGCAGAAAGATTTCTGTTTTACCGCCGTTATGGTATGTATGATGTATAAATCACATGTTATTAAATGATTTAATTCATGACCTACAGTAATTTTACAATTTGATTCTCGGCGATGATCGCCAGGTTTTTGCCTCCAAGGCAAACGTCGACGATGTTCGTCGAGCCCAGCGACGTTCGTTGACGTTCATCGCCGTAAAGAAAAATGCACATTCAAATCAACGGGACAGAATCCCAGCGAAGATCGCCAGCGATAATCGTCGGCGAAGATCGCCGCAGCCAAACCGTAGCTTTATTTATAGAAAAGTGAAATTTTCAGATATAGGCCTATTTATTTAGTAGCCTTACAGAATGTTTTCGTAAATCTAATATCCGTAAATACGTAATACTGAAGATAGTGTATTGAAAATTTTGAAAATATTCGCATGAAAATTGTTTGTAAGGAAATTAATTAACAAAGCAACTACTGCTACATCATGAACAAGAGATACGTGCCCATGTGTTGTAAAAATGTCAGCTCTATAGCTTCAGCAGATTTCTAGAAAATAATTTAATATTCTGATGATAGGAAGTTGCTCACCAATATCACCTTAAAAGCATAATGCGATAGGAGTTTTGTTATGGAAAATAAATATGCGAAACAAATATTAAATTCACAGCACATTTTTAGCTTCAGAATACTAGCTAATTAAAGAAATGATACTCCTGAATAGTTCATTCTTTATCTCTAGTAGTTATAAGGGTAAAGAACTAAAGAATAATGGTATTTTAAAAAGAATTTGAAATTAGTGTAATTTTGAAAATATTGAAATTAGGACAAATGTTTATATGGTGTGTTTTGCTCAGAATTTCTTCGGAATTAAGCTCCATAAGGGACGGTAAATTCTCGTTGATCATCCTGTATGTAATTACATAAAACCAGGTTATAATGATAAATAGTGCATTTTCATCGGTAATACTATACATTTCGTAATAGATTAATGAAAAAATGTTGCATTTAAATATGTTTTAGATATTAGCTTTCATGAAATCTTTTTCTACTCAGCTTGAATTTCAAACGTCTAAACTTTGATTTAAGGCCGTGTTTATTGAAGGGATTAATCGATTTAAGTTGTTGAAATGAATGATACGAATAACATCTAGAACTGTTGTTGTTGAATTCATTATAAAAGAGAGTGTTTCAATTGACGTCAATTGCTAGCGTAAATTAATGTCATTGGAGAAGTGTATGTAAAATTTAAATGTAATTAAGTGAAAGTATGCTTTTATTATACATGTAAGTGGTATCAAATTCCGTAGCTGAGGGCATATGGAAGGATAGACTCTGAATGGTTCTGTGAGGAAAGAGAGGGTAAGTGGTTGGTTGAGGGGGCGAAACGAAGCGAGCGAACTGCAGAGGGATTCGGCAGTAAATTGCAGAATATATTCAAGTTCTAAGGTTTTCGAAGCATCGCTCTAATTCACTTAATTACAGCAATTTTCAAAGCATATACGACTCTGAAGTTTTAGTGCGAAATATAGTTTCTGGCAATACAAAGTAGAACTCCGGTCTTTCTTAAGTAAAGGAGCCAATCTGGAAACTGCATGCTGATGTTATTCCCTTTGTGAATTCATCTGAAGGACTTATATATAAAAGTATGTTTAAGTACTTTATAGTGGTATATATACGAAGTAATTTACCCGAGATATGTTGTGTGCAAAGGAGTTTAGCTAGAAATTATTTTGAGTACAAGCAGTAGGCATACAACGCTGCTTCTGTATGCGGATGACTTGAATATGTTAGGAGAAAATCCAGAGACTACAGGGTGTTTCCGAGGTGGTATTACAAACTTCCAGGGATGATGGCGAAGGGCATATGTATCAATTTGAGATTAGGAACCCTGGTCCGGAAATGGCCGAGTCGAAAGTTACAAGCAAAAATAGTTGTGTGGAAATTAAATAATTTTATGCTCGACCATGCCGAAATGTAGTAATTATACACCTGGTAGCAGTCCTTTAATGCATGGCATTAAAGTACATCTATTCATTAAAGTTCAGGTTTTCGATTATTCTCGGATATGCAATCGAAAGACAACGAGGGAAAAGTCACGGAGGCTGGAAATCCAATACTGTCGCAGAAGGTTATGTTCTGTTACTGTAATAATTAGCGTTAATTGTAAATAATATTCAAATAAAATCAATTTGATATCTCGTTTTTCAATTCTAAATCAATATCCAGGTTATATCAAAATTAGTTCATGTTATTCTCAGGTTATATCAAGGTCAATGACATTATTGTTCCATGGAAAAAATCAATACTTTCGCGTCTGCGCACATCTCACAATTTACGAGCTATGCACAAGGTCACTTCAGCTCTTCAGTTAGATACGAATAAAATGAATACTTCTGAATAATTTCAAGTTAGAAATATGGTCGAGCATAAAAAGTCGTATGAAACTTGCCTATAATGGTAATTAAGACGCTCTTGTGAAAATTATGAAACTCGCTTGCGCTCGTTTCATAAACAAACCTACGCGCATCTTAATTACTATTATTATAGGCTCGTTGCATAATGTACTATTATTCCTCTGTAGACCTTATTTATGTGTATTTATCTGTACATCTTACACATACTCTATTCATCTGACGTTGTTTACGTTGTCTACTTACAGTATTCCATTCAGTGCGCTGTCTGAGTGGTGGGGACAGGAAACTACACTAAAGCAATGCAGATAGCGTAATGTGTAACGGACATGGTCGGTCCTGATATGCACGTCTGTAGACAGCAGTGTATGTGTACAAGTTGCAGTGTCCAGTCGATCAGTCCTAGTGAAATGGAGGAGTACACGAGAGCGGAATAAGCAAACCTGATTTTCGAATACGGATGAGCCAATGGGAACAGTAGACAAGTTCACAGATTGTATCGGAACAAGTACCCACGTAGGAGACATGCGGCCCTTATAATTTTTCCACGACTGTTAAGGGAAAGAGGGCACGTGGTGCCAAATTAAAATTCCATTTCCGTACAACTATTTTTGCTTATAACTTTCGACTCGGTCATTTGCGGACTATGGTTCCTGACCTCAAATTGACATATGTGCCATTCACCATCATCCCTGAAAGTTTATAACACCACCTCGAAAACACCCTGTATATTAGGGAAACACGGGAATTTTACTTGAAACAAGTAAAGAAATAGGTTTGGAAATAAATCCCGAAAGAACAAAGTATATGATTATGCCTCGCGACCAGAGCGTAGTACGAAATGGAAATATAAAAATTAGAAATTTGTCTTTTGAAGAGGTGGAAAAATTCAAATATCTTAGAGCAACGGTAACAAATATAAATGACTCTCGGGGGGGGAAATTAAGCGCAGAATAAATTGAACAGTTTATTTGAGAAACCCCTCATGTGCACTTTGTGTCAAAATTGAGATAAACAACATATAATATCTTCAGGGGCCGATACTTCGTTTTATGAAGAAACCCCTCAAGTTTAGTCATTCTCATAGGATACAGAGTCCATTGTAAAATGCATATATTTCAGAAACCCCTTAAGTACAGGACATAAGGTTTTCTCTATTACAAATTTTAATTGTACCTATGTTTAAAAAGGGGGACAAAACCAACTGTAGTAACTTTCGAGGAATATCACTTTTGTTGACGTCGTACAAAATTTTGTCCAATATTCTTTTGAGAAGATTAACTCCGTACGTAGATGAAATTATTGGGGATCATCAGTGCGGTTTTCGGCGTAATGGATCGACTATTGGTCAGATTTTTTGTATTCGACAGATAATGGAGAAAAAATGGGAGTATAAGGGTACAGTACATCAGTTATTCATATATTTCAAAAAGGCATATGACTCGGTTAAGAGGGAAGTATTATATGATATTCTTATTGAATTTGGTATTCCCAAGAAACTAGTTCGATTAATTAAAATGTGTCTCAGTGAAACATACAGCAGAGTCCGTATAGGTCAGTTTCTATCTGATGCTTTTCCAATTCACTGCGGGTTAAAGCAGGGAGATGCACCATCACCTTTACTTTTTAACTTCGTTTTGAATATGCCCTTAGGAAAGTTCAGGATAACAGGCAGGGTTTGGAATTGAACGGGTTACATCAGCTTCTTGTCTATGCGGATGACGTGAATATGTTAGGAGAAAATCCAATACGATTAGGGAAAACACGGGAATTTTACTTGAAGCAAGTAAAGCGATCGGTTTGGAAGTAAATCCCGAAAAGAGAAAGTATATGATTATGTCTCGTGACCAGAATATTGTACGAAATGGAAATATAAAAATTGGAGATTTATCCTTCGAAGGGGTGGAAAAATTCAAATACCTTGCAGCAACAGTAACAAATACAAATGACACTCGGGAAGAAATTAAACGCAGAATAAATATGGGAAATGCGTCTTATTATTCGGTTGAGAAGCTTTTATCATCTAGTCTGCTGTCAAAAAATCTGAAAGTTAGAATTTATAAAACAGTTATATTACCGGTTCTTCTGTATGGTTGTGAAACGTGGACTCTCACTCTGAGAGAGGAACATGGGTTAAGGGTGTTTGAGAATAAGATGCTTAGGAAAATATTTGGGGCTAAGCGGGATGAAGTTACAGGAGAATGGAGAAAGTTACACAACGCAGAACTGCACGCATTGCATTCTTCACCTGACACAATTAGGAACATTAAATCCAGACGTTTGAGATGGGCAGGGTATGCAGCACGTATGGGCGACTCCAGAAATGCATATAGAGTGTTAGTTGGGAGACCGGAGGGAAAAAGACCTTTGGAGAGGCCCAGACGTAGGTGGAAGGATAATATTAAAATGGTTTTGAGGGAGGTGGGTTATGATGATAGAGACTGGATTAATCTTGCACAGGATAGGGACCGATGGCGGGCTTATGTGAGGGCGGCAATGACCCTTCGGGTTCCTTAAAAGACATTTGTAAGTAAGAATGTTAGAATTTATAAAAGAGTTATATTACCGGTTATTTTAGTAAATAAGAACTGTTTTCAGAACTTGGGAGGAGTGATAGTGGGAGGAAGAAGAATAAAGTGCAAAAGATTTGCTGATGATATGGCATTGTTAGCGGAAGAGAAAATGATGCTAAAGGATATTCTACTCCATTTTGAATCTTGCGTACACTACTGTTAACACTTGAATATAAGTAATTGATTAACAAAGCAAATAGAATCATAGATAAGATCGCATCTTCATTCAGAAAGCAGAAATACAACATAACATACAGAACAGAAAACACACTACAAAGACATCTCAACACACAAAAAACACAAATAAATAAATACGACCACACAGGTGTATACAAACTCACATGCAATAGTTGCGACAAGTTCTACATTGGACAGACAGGCAGATCGTTCCGAACATGCTACAAACAACACATTAAAGCTATAACCAGAGGACACAATAGATCTACATACGCCGATCACATAACCAATGGTAACCGTACATACAATAACATAAATGCGGACATGGAAATCCTACACATACAACCCAAGAACCAAAAACTCAACACACTAGAACAATACGAAATATACAAACACACTAAAACATACCCCGATCTAGTAGGCTCTGAGGATGGTGTATGAAGCACCGAAACAGCTGTAAGCCGCACAGACTTACATAATTAACACGAGTAATTCCGCTAGTTAATCAATTACTGAAATTCTACTGTAGCTAAATGACAGATGTCAACAGTATGGGATGAAGACAAAGGCATATAAGACGAAGACCATGGTCATAGGAAAGAAATACAGAATATATTGTTATATTTAGCATTTTTCTTAAAAACCTTTCATCTCATTATAAAACACATTATGCGTTGCTTTAAAAGAAAAACCTGTATTAGATTTCGTTTTTTTTACGAAAAAGAATTTGTGGAAACCATCTCTCTACATTGTTTTATAACATTTTACATAAGATGTAAAGTCCCGCGTCGTGGCGTCGTGGTCTAAGGCATCCTGCCTAGGACTCGCGTTACGGAATGCGCGCTGGTTCGAGTCCTCATGGGGAAGAAATTTTCTCATGAAATTTCGGCCAGTGTATGGGACCGGTGCCCACCCAGCATCGTGATGCACTTGGGGAGCTACGATAGGTAGCGAAATCCGGTTGCGAATACCAACTATAACGGCTGGGGGGGGATCATCGTGCTAACCACACGATACCTCCATTCTGGTTGGATGATCGTCCACCTCTGCTTCAGCATGTGGGCATGAGACCAGCAACTGGCTGGTCGGTCTAGGCCCTTCACGGGCTGTAGCGCCACGGATTATTATCATTATTATTATTATTATTATTATTATTATTATTATTATTATTATTATTATATAAGATGTAAAAAACTTCGGTATTCCTCTAATAATTTAGAGCGAATTATGTAGTTCATTTCCACGAAGTAATTTTCAAGGTGCGGTGTTCTGCTACCTTTGTTATATTAGTTGGGCATGGAAAGCGCAGACACAATGCATTTAACATGAAGTAGATGTGCGGATGTGTCGGCGTCGAATTTGATCATAATAAACATTTGCATCACAAGTATTGACTCAGCTCTTTGATGATGCTGGAAGACCTTATACAAGAAAACCACTTGTAACGAGGTTGCCAGTGTCAGCGTTTAGCGATGCTCCTCTTGCTTTGATTTCCTGTTAGTCAAGACGAGAAGTAAACGTGTCTCCATACATAAATGTCTACCGAGACAATGGAGAGCTCGGTAATTACAACTGACTATATTACTACCTGACATCGCAGCCTTTGTCTCGTGTCTAGAGCTATTTGCTCACCTGAAATGCTTGGACCCGAATAATTGGATGCTGCACCATATAGTCGTAAAGGTGCTACAGAGAGATGTTCTGATTATAGCCAGGAAATTTATCACTGCTTGAGGACATTCAGTGATATCAGGACATGTCTGGAAATAAATTGACTCTAGATTGTGTGTTATCTTTCATTGTTGTTTATACGGAATTGTCCGTAAATTAATATGAATTTATAACTCATCATACGTATGAATTTGTTGAAAACCTGAAAATTCATTATATTATATCATTCTATTTTGTTTTTGAGGGAAGTTAATTATTCTATGTCAATTAAATATATTCCCGGAATTATTGTAATAATATCGGTTCTACGACTACAATATTATATTATTTCCCATTTTCTTCTTTTTCTTCAAATATTACACTCACTGAGCCAATGTAAATTGTACAAAAGAACTTCCCGGTCTCGAACACACGTAATTTACGTTCTATGAAAATGAGGTTCATGAAAATAGTACCAATGGAAAGAGAAATACAAAGGGCCATATTCATAGACATTCTTAGCGCGGGCTTTCGGTGGTTGATCAGCAGACTAACGTTTTTCGTATTCATAAACCAGCGTTAGCGATGTGTGATATGGTATATGATATGATATGAGATATGCTATATGATATGAGATATGCTATATGATATGGTATGATATGATATATATGATGTATGATATGAAGAGTCCACTGCAAGAATGATGGATGTCATTTGGAATACATTTTGCAGGAGAAGCGATTGAAAGTTTAAAATGCTTAGCGCTCAAAGCTTAACTGTGATTTTCCGATCATTACTGCACAATGACTATCAGTGTTAATGCCGTATAACTCTGTATGTACATTCTATATGTCTTAAGCTATGCATTGACAGTCTTGGTTTATTTTCGACAAGAAAGTGAAATACATTTTTCTTGCAGTGGACTCTTCATATGATATGATGATAATAATAATAATAATAATAATAATAATAATAATAATAATAATAATAATAATAATAATAATAATGATTTATTTTAGCTGGCAGAGTTAAGGCCGTAAGGCCTTCTCTTCCACTCAACCAGCAAAAAGTGTATATACATATGCATGAACTTACAAAGAATCCAACAATTTGATTTAGATGAGAGTTACATGTATACAAAAGTTATTTACAAATTAAACAACAAAATACTATGAACTATTAATTAAACACTGAAATAAACTGTGTAGCAGAATTAAACTAAAATACATAGAATGTTAATATATTTCAAATAATATTAGGTAATAGAAAGAGATTATTACGAGACAATTAAAATACAGCACAATCAGGATGATGTCTAAAGAAAAAAGTAACAATGTAGTCAGTGATAGTTTAAATCAGTATGATTGGAGTGAAATGCTAATAAGGTTATCTTTTAAGCTGTTCTTAAAGGTGTTTATTGTCTTGCAGCCCCTAATACTTTGTGACAAGGAATTCCATTGACGCGAGGTGGATATTGTAAAAGATGATGAATAACAAGATGTTCTATGAAGAGGTATACTTAGCGTGCCACAGATAAGTGATCTGGTATTTACGTCGTGGTTAGAGTATAGATAAGAGAAACGAGACGAAAGGTAATTTGGTGTTGAAGTGTGCAGAATTCGAAAGAGTAAAGACAAAGAGTGTAAAGTTCTACGTTCTTTAAGTCGGAGCCACGAGAGACTTGCGAAGGATGGTGATATGTGATCATACCGTCGGATGTTGCACACGTATCTGACGCACATATTCTGAGCTCGCTGTAACTTGACTGACAATTCAGAACTTAGGTCACTTAACAAAACGTCACAATAATCGAAGTGCGGCGTTACTAGGGTTTGCACTAGGGTAAGTTTTAGTTGCTGGGGCAAGAAGTTTCTCAAGCGACTCAAACAGTGAATGGAGGAACAGATTTTTTTTTATCGTTTCTTTAACTTGAAAATTCCAACTTAGATTATTATCAAAAAAGAAGCCAAGATTTTTTACGACAGATGAATAAGGGATTAGCGTGTTGTTAAGGGTAACAACTGAAAGATTACTGTTATTAAGGGAGTTAACTAAACGCTTATGTCCAATAATTATGGCTTGAGTCTTACTTGGATTAAGTGCGAGTCCGAAATTGGCCGCCCAAGTGGAGACAGTGGCTAGGTCACAATTTAACTTGTCAATCGATTCATTGATCGTATTGGGTGATATGATAGATTAGATATGATATATATGATATGATATGATATGATATGATATGATCTATGATATATGATATATGATATGGTGTTTTAGTTTGAATAGTTTGACTCCGTGTATAGTGGTATAGTTGTATAGTTCATGTATTTAGTTAGTATAATTTTTGTGTTCAGTTGTATGGTTTTGTGTGTTTTAGTTTGGATAGTTTGACTCCGTGTGTAATTGGTATAGTTCATCTATTTAGTTAGTATAATTTTTGTGTTCAATTGTATCGTTTTTGTGCGTTTAGTTTAGATAGTTTGTGTTTAGGCTGTACAATTTATTTGTGCAATTGGTACAGGTTTTTGTGTATTTAGTTTGTGTGTGAGTTAAGACTATGTATGGTTCAGTTTGTGTAATTTTTTTCTTTTTTATTTTTATCGTGTGTTTAGTGTGGACAGTTGTTTTTTTAGTAGGTTATTTTACGACGCTTTATCAACATCTAGGTTATTTAGCGTCTGAATGAGATGAAGGTGATAATGCCGGTGAAATGAGTCCCGGGTCCAACACCGAAATTTATCCAATATTTGTTCATATTGGGTTGAGGGAAAACCCCGGAAAAAACCTCAACCAGGTAACTTGCCCCGACCGGGAATCGAACCCGGGCCACCTGGTTTCGCGGCCAGACGCACTGACCGTTACTCCACAGGTGTGGACTGGACAGTTCTGTTCAGATTATAATTTATATGTTCAGTTTGCATATTTTTTTTTGTGGATGTTTAGTTTGCATAATTTATGTGTTTAGTCTGTATTGTTTTTCGTGTTTAGTTGGTATAATTCGTTTATGTGTTTAGTTTGTAAGTGTATAGTGTAAGCTCTCTTGGACTGGCTCCCCAAGTGTAGTAGACCTTCACCTCACCCTAAACTCTCCAGTAGGAGGCCGTTGCCCTTATGGGATTTCAGGCTTTTCGTATTTTCGTATTTCGTATATGGTATGATATATGATATATGATATATGATATGATATGATATGATATATGATATGATATGATATGATATGATATGATATGATATGATATGATATGATATGATATGATATGATATGATATGATATGATGATATGAAGATTCCACTGCAAGAATGATGGATGTCATTTGGAATACATTTTGCAGGAGAACCAATTGACAGTTTGAAATGTTTAGCGCTCGAAGCTTAACTGTGATTTTCCGATCATTACTGCACAATGATTATCAGTGTTAATGCCATACACCTCTCTATGTACATTCTATATGTCTTAAGCTATGCATTGACAGTCTTGGTTCATTTTCGACAAGAAAGTGAAATCCATTTTTCTTGCAGTGGACTCTTCATATGATATGATATGATATGATATGAAATGATATGATATGATATGATATGATATGATATGATATGATATGATATGATATGATATGATATATGATATGATATATGATATGATATATGATATGATACGAGATTATATATGATATATGATATGATATGATATGATATGATATGATATGATATGATATGATATGATATGATATGAATCCTGTACAAGTATTCAGTCGATAGCCGGGACTAGTTTAGCACGTTTGTAGCGCGGGCTACCGAAATGTCTATGCATAGCATTCAAAAAGTTTAGTTGCGGCAACAATGTTCTTCTCTTGCTAGAGAAGGTCTCAGCAAATAAGTACATTTTATAGATATCTTATCTTATGAATGAATAACAGAAGCACTGGGATATTGAATAGTATTTTAATGAAATTCATGACAGACACTGAGAATTCTGTCGTGGAATAAGAGCCACTTCTTGTAAAGATGTCCAAATGTTGCTTCATTGATAATGGAATAAATGTGTCTTCTTTCGTAGAGTTAAGTTTTTTTTTATTAACTTCGATAACAAAGGAAAAATCTAATGCAGTTACGTTCTCACATTCAATTTTGTTTTTGGCATCATGAAAAAGCGACAAATTTGCATTAGCAAAATTTATCACACCAATATGCGATGATCATTAAACCATATTAATAATTAACAATGAAAATCGGGGGATATCTGGGAAAAATTGCTAAACCCAGGGACATTTTGAGGAAGAATTTTGTCAGGGGACAGAAAGCAAAATTCGGGAATATGTGATAACCTTACCTTACACTTATTCCGTTCATTTTGGGTAACAGTTTAACATTACTATACTAGGATATTTCATCATGCAAATTTATTTATAAACAAGATAGGTTATGGACTCTAGATTTTTGTTAAACCGACTGATGAAATGGTACTCAAATGTGGTAATAATAATTACGTTTTACTACTGCGTGTTCAGTTCAAAGTGTGTTGTGGCTCGCTGTATGCCGTAATGTGGCTAGCCGATGTGCCTAGAGAATTCAATCTTCCTACACTTTCACAGAGGCGTATTACTTATGTGCCAGAGAAGTTGCCTAGCAAGTACGCCTTTCATTCTGAAGAGTACTTACCGATACGAATGGTAACGCCTGTGGTGGCAGGAATGTGAACTATTTGGAAACACGTACTGAGGTGAGTTTTTTCTGACTGTCGGGATATGTGGAGAGGGTTAAGACGATTACTTACATGTTTGTTGACATTAACTTGGACGGTCAACATGGACACGGAGCATTTGATTTGTGTTGTGGAATGTTGCCGTACGCAACCGATGATAATAAATACCCTGCCTACGACTTGCCCGCGCTAAATACAGTTCGAAAGAGGTTATGGTAGCACACAGACCGTACAGACCGCCATCTGTTGCTACGACGTTCAAGTTATACCGTACACGCTCTGAAGTTGAGATTGAACGCCTTGATTAATATGCAACTTCTCTGACATAAAAGCTGAAACTCGCTTCAAATCGTTGACTCACAACAGTGACGTCATGACACACTTTGAAATCAACACCCAGTATATTACTCCACTTTGAAATGAACACCCAGTATATTTCTCTTGTTCACAGTGATTTATAATCCAAATTCACTTTTCATAATAATACAGGGTGCGTCAGAAAGAACGGATGGATTTCACATGGCAAGAAAATGGTAAAGATTCATCAAATCAAAAATTTATTGTTATCAACATATTCACCAATACATGCAGTTTATTTATGGAAAACAACATTATCCATATGATGTCCTTGGCTTTCAATACAGGCATCGAGGCGTTTTCTGATGTTCGCCATCACTTTCACAGTCATAGCTGGTGCAATTGCCACGATTTCTTCACGAATCGCTGTCTTCAGTTCGTCCAGTGTATGTGATCGATGTTTACAAACTTACGCCTTCAAATGGTCCCAAAGAAAGAAGTCGCAGGGCGCGAGATCTTACCGTAGCCTCGGACAATCTCAGTGCAATAGAATTTCGTCCAGGTGATTTCTTCATTAATGTTGAACCTGTGATACGAAATGAAGCCACCCACCGGAAAATTGTATTCCGAGTTGGAATCCTAGCGTGACATCCGATGTCGAAATGAGTCCTGAGTGGCGATCACAGACTCTTCATTTTTCAAAAATGTCTCTACGATGAAAGCACGTTGTACACCAGACCAACACCATATTCTCAACTGAAACTGCATTCTATGGCTGACCCAACAGTCGTGGTCCCCCTCACTATATCTCTCTCCTCGTTGCGTATCGATAGTTTGAAATTCATCCGTTCTTTCTGACGCACTTTTTATATTCCATTTTGGTCGGCAATTATCAGACAGCGCATTTTCGTTCCCAAACAAGTTAGGAAAGTTACCGGTTAGTATATCCTGGAGTTTTCTAAATGCCTACATCAGGACGCTACTAAAGGTATAGTCTAGCTCGGTACATAATAATAATAATAATAATAATAATAATAATAATAATAATAATAATAATGGAGCATAACAACTGTAAGTTGGATTGCTATTAAATTGAAATGGCCTGTCCAGCTATCTTTGACCATATAAACGCACTAACACTGCGAAACTAGCTCTGTACAAAATATTAGTGCCACATATGACAGAAAATTTAATTAGATCGATAATAATACTGAACTAGTATATACAATATATATTATAGAACATAATAGTAAACATGATACACATTAACTGTAAATATTCTATATATAATATATATATATACAATTAATTCGCTTAACGAAATCAACTCCGTTACGGTGAGCAAAAACGCATAGGCCTATTCTGAAATTATGAAATTCATATATTTGCTAGAACTTGCAGTAAAAATTTGTTTAAGATAAGAAAATGTTCTTCTCACGTCACACGACGTTACAGGGACACAATAATGATAACAAAAATCAATATACAAATTACACAAATTACATTTTACACAATGTATTCAAATAATTCATTTATCAAAACCTGTCCTGTTGCAGTGAACGAAAACATATAGTCTAAGGTTATGAAATGCATATCTTTTACGAACATCACATGAAATGTGTTTAAACTAAGAGAATGTTCTTTCTGCGTCATATGACGTTACAGGGGCATATTTATAATACATTACATCATTGTTATTTAATGACACCATACGTACCTGTTTGCAGTTCTACCCTTATTATGCATCCATGTGACGTAATAGATGTACGAAAAGAAACTACTCGATCCGCTTAGTTTGGGAACATATTAATGTGTTTGAAATCACATAACTTTGATTCTATCGAAGTATATTGTGTGGGAGTACGTGCATGAGAGTATATATAGTTTCATTTTTTGTAGAAACATCAGAAAGACTTTGAATATCTACATTATCATAAAAATTTAAATCAGCTTCCTTACCAGATTACAACGAATTAGAGAATCTGATTATTTAAATGAGAAATACCTAAATCATACCCAGTTTAACAAGATAACGACGATCATCCTTGTCGAAGATCATCATTTGGGGATTCTACTTCCTTCTTTAAATCATTTGTACAAAATAAAAACATTTTAAAAAATGTCTCCATAAGCATTTTTTAAACCACATATTTTGTTCTTGCGTCAAATGCATTTTGATCGCGAGAGTTTATTCACAACACACTGTCTTTAAGCGAAGACACTTGCTCGTGTTATGGTAGACAAAGTGTCAACACTCCCTACTACATGCCCTAGCAAAATTAGTCCCGAGGGTGGACTGGTTTGCTCAGGGGTGGACAAATTCTGACATTTATTGACGAGACATCGTAAACAATATTTATTAGTAGGCATTGGATGCGGGTTGACTTATCGTTGAATGTAGGTGCACATTTACTATATATTGCATTTTTTTCATTCAGAGCATTGGCTCAACAAGTTTTATACGTAAACAGACAACGTCAACATGCTACTGTATCTCCGTACAGTCAGAAGGAAAAGATAAATGACGTACTGTAGAACATACCTCATCATCATTGATGCAATTACTATCGTTGCAGTAAACGACGATATATTCTCGTAAGTTGTCGACGCTGAATCGTCTTCGCCTATCGCTTGAACAGTTTTTGTATCGAGAGAATTTCTGAAGAAAATTTCTAAAATGGGATCACTCAATTTCTTTAGAGGAATATTTGTACTGAGTATCATGTTGCACGTGTCGTTAGACCCGCACAACTAAATGATGATGATGATGATGATTCCTCAGATTTCATTTCAACGCATTTCCTGTGCGATGTGCTGTTGCAATGTTTCTCTATAGCCTGAGTTGTTCTGGTTTTTATTTCAATTTTACATACATTACACACGATATTGTCTTCGTTAATACATAAAATGTCACTCCCATACTTCTTAATTATTGCACTTCGTATCTCTGAGCGAATTGAACGTTTTGCCTTCGACATTATGAATGGATCAGCACAACACTATTCTACGCATACTAAATACTTGAGCAGAATAACACAACTGCACACATTGCTTTGCAATGTTACTATGAACGGATCGGGGTTCCTTCGTTATGTACGCTGCTGTACTCGCCAGATACACAAAAGACGGACGGCGCGGCACGTGCCATATACTCTGATACGAAACAACTTCACTTTTCCTTAAGTCATCCCACATACACTGTCTATTTATTAGTTTTGTTAGTGTGAGTTTCGTGATCTGTGTGAAATCGCGAAGATTGAATAAAACAATCCTTTTCAAATGGAAAGGTCATAACGTCTTCCGAATCCTCCATTGCACAACACACGAAAGAGATTTTATAAAATATGGTTGAATATATGGAAAATAAAAGTACGAATACGATCTGTCATATTGTGTGAATGAATAGGCAAGCATTGCTACACTTAGGTCCTTCTTTAAAATTCCTTTTTGCAATGATAATGTGAAAATTAAATAGAGGATGCTTCGATTTTTAACTCTAGATCAGCGGTCATCAGCACGGAGCACTCTGGGGCTAGCGTCCCTTACCCGCGGGGAACACCCTGCACTATGGTGCTTTCGTAGCTGCTAGCGGGTATACTCTCTACCTCTTCCTGCTGCACGACGGGACACACGGGACGGCTCCGCTTACCCTTTACCCTTTTCAGCTTATGCTAACAACCACTAGTCTAGAGCATATTAGCGTACAATACAGAGAACGAAATTAAATTAAAAAATAATCATAAGATGGATATTTAAACACATTTTTGAAAATGGTGGCCGTTCATTTCGGTACAGGCTTCAGTTCTTTTGTGCATATTATCGCACTATAGACTATTGTACCTAATTCCAGTTACGAGTTTCGTCCTTCCTACTAGTAACTCATGTTGAAATAATTCTGAACATACTCCATAATAGAGTACCTTACGTACTGTAAATTCAATCTTCACTTCTGTCCGATCCGAAAAGATAAAATTCTCTGGTGTTCGGGTAAAGGGGTATGCCATTTTTTGTCCAGGTGGAATTTTGTTCCCCAGATGAACACACAATTTAAATCATACAAGTGGGTGTGCAAAAATCAAGGAATACTAGCAGTTGATGTGTTTTATTTGTGTATAAAATTATTTGTAATAAGGGTTCCAAGTTTAATTTTCATTTATCTCCGAACTCATTTTTATGACTTATCTCTCTTTACCCAAACACCACAGAATTACTCAGACATGCTATCTACTGTCCGTCCAAGTGGTTTTGTCGCAGGGTTGTGGAAGGGGGTAGGGAATCACGTGACAGTTAATTTCTTAACGAGGCCTTTTGATTTAAGTTATTTTAAACAGTAGTATAATATTACGCAGACTTCCAATTCCTAACAGAAATTAATGTTTTCAGAAAAGAGCTAAGACAGCCCAGCCATTAGCCTTTACAGAGGGGCGAGTAGAAGCGGGTGGGGGAAACCGGGATGCGACGTAGGCAAACGGACGACATTATCTGTGCGAAAATATGATTCAATATTGAAAGCTTTTCGTCATTGGAAAACGCGAACATATTTCTGGAACGTACTATACTCACTAACTCAGTACTGTTTACTATGACCATAAGGCGACTTTGATTGCATACGAGGCCTTGGTTCTGTGTGGAGGACTGTTGGAAGTTTACTAGTAAAGGGGGAGGGAGTGAAGTACAATAAAAATTGAAGTAAAAATAAAATGATATCCCAGTATAAATTTAAAAGTAAGAAGTCGAGAAGTTGGATAGCCAAAATGTGTCTTTAGACTATTTATTGCTTTTGGAGACAAGTTTCTGTTTGCTAACAGATCTAAGTAAAGTGGATTTAGAAGAGAGACTTCATGTATATTTTTTAACTCCTAGAGTTTTCTGTCTTTTTATACGTTCTATGTATTCTGAATCGTGTTTGACCAAATATTGTATTCACTTAACCTTGAAAGAGATCACTGCTGCAGCAGTTAAGTTTCTTCTGGCACGCGAACTTTCAACTTCAAGCGGCTTTCATTCTTAATGACCTACTAATCCATTGCAGCGCTCGCGTGTGTCGTATTGGACATTATTCGTGGACTGAACTCCAGCATACACAAAGATGATTTATCCGGATACTCCAGAAGGAATGAAAATCCTCATAAATTTCCCGAGAACAAATTACATCTATTGTAAAGGAAAAAAAAAAATGTTTACCTTATATAAGGGGACATAAAAAGGTTTACATATGTAAATTGAAAAATGAGTTCTATTCAGTCAATACTTAACATAAAACACAATAAAACATGTTATAACAACATTTAAACAGATTTAAAAACAAACGTTTTCGCCAATTTTGATTGGCATCTTCAGGTTGTGTAGGTCGAATGGAATGTGTTATAAAAAGTGAACACTTGGTATATGACGTTAAAAACCAAAGTTACAACTGTAATATCACTTAAAAACAGAGAATAGAACATAGCAAAAAGCCACCACTATGTGTGTAGAATCACTGTGTTGAAAGAGGCGTGTGTGAACCAAGGGAACAGCAAAAGTCTTCTGTCATTGCAGATACAGTTTTCAAGATAGGTTTGAAGATGCTACGAAAAGTCGGTCGTGTGGCCGTTATGGAGAGCAGGAAAAATCCTGTAAATTGTAAGGATAGAATGAAAGAATATTTAGAAGCATTTAAGTATTATTTAAATATTCTAAAACAATACTTACAAAAAATGGAAGAACGTCTTGAAATCCATGAGGACGGCGACACGACTGATCTTTACATTAAGTGGTAGCGTATGACGAAAACTGTATACGTAGCACGACTAGTGGATGAGTGACCGTTACTTGCGTGTGATTTTAAGCAGCGGGTTATTTGAATTTGGGTATTGTTCGTTAAGGAGCGGGCTATTATTATTATTAGAATAGGTGGTAATATATAGTTCCTCCGCAGCATTCATATAATTATGATTGTTAATAGTCTTTAAGACCTGAAGGGCTTCTTCTATGCCAGTAAGTTCGTGATTAAGGGAAATGAGATGCGTGGCAAACTTTGATTTATTCCTATTGAATTTGAAGTCAGAGACGTGCTCTTTGTAACGCGTGCGAAAATTCCTTTTTGTTTGGCCAACGTATTTACTGGGACAGTTTTTGCATTGTAATAGATAGATACCGCTATTGGGAAATTTATTGTAATTTTGGATGCTATTGGGAATTATATTATTAAGTTTGTTGTTGGTACGGAATGCTACGTTAATCCAGTCAGTCAAGCAGTCAGAAGTGATTCCGTTAGTGATATTTTCTTAAAATGTTCAAGAAGTTTACTGATCAGTAAAACAGGTGAAGAACATTAAAAAATAAAATACAAGTTTCAGTGTCCAGTCGATCAGCCCTAGTTAGTACTCGAGAGCGGAATGGGAACAGTAGAGCCAATGAGCCAATGGGCCAATGGGAACAGTAGACAAGCTCACAGATTGTATCGGGACAAATACCCACGTAGGAGACATCCGGCCCATACCATCTTTCCACGACTGTTCCAAACGTTAAGAGAAAGAGAGCACGTGGTGCCAAATTACAATTCCATTTTCACACAACTACATTACAACTACGTTCTTTCAGTCGATAATTCGGTATGACTTAATTTTCTGGGGAAATGGTAGCAAAATTGGGAGTGTCTTGATTTTGCAAAAGAAATCATTAGAATTCTATGCCAATCAAACTATCTTGAATATTGTCGACCTCTTTTCAAACAATCACAGATATAAAGTCATAAATTTATATATACACGACCTATTAGAATCTGAAACCGTTATTATTATTATTATTATTATTATTATTATTATTATTATTATTATTATTATTATTATTATTATTATTATTATATTATATTATATTATATTATATTATATTATATTATATTATATTATATTATATTATATTATATTATATATTATATTATATTATATTATATATCAATTCAATTGCAATTTGAACTGTTGAAAACGGAATGAAAATTAATCAATCCAAAATTTTTGCTATTTCTTTCACACGTAAAACAACCCCCCCCCCAAATTTAATTATACTCTTAATAATGTCATAATTACTAGGAAAGATACTATTAGAGAACTTGGTGTTTTACTTGATTCTAAATTATATTTCCATGATCATGTGCAATATATTTATACCCATTCATTAAGAATGCTCGGTTTAATTAGATCTATAACTTATTCTTTTTCTACTCCTATGTGTCTAATAATTTTATACTATACATTGGTCAGATCCAAGCTTGAATATGCATCTGTAGTATGGAACTCTATTACTTCCACTGACTCGGCTAAGCTTGAGAATATTCAAAGAAAATTTATTTCCCTGTGTTCTTATAGATTTTTACCTAATTCTGATGATTATAAATATGAGATTAACTGCAAATATTTTAATTGCTGTAGTTTATTTGCCAGACGTCAGATCTTGATTATTTATTTTTTTTGTAAAGTTCTTAAGGGTTATATTGATTGTGAATCTTTCCTAAGCAATATCAGTCTTCGTATTCCTGCTAAGGGTTTAAGATATCATACAATGTTTTAGAATAGAAATTCTAAATCTCTCTCTCCGGTCTGCAGATGTATAAAATATGCTAATTTGCATGGATCAAGCTGGGATCCATTTAATGTGTAGTATATACTTTGAAGTTTTATATCAGTTTTCATTTATATCTTTTGTTTAAACATGTATTTTGATATTATTCTCGCTAACTTTTGTATCATTTTGTTATTTATTAATTTACTTGATTCTATCTTTTCATTTTCAAATACAATTACTTTTAATCTCATTATGCTATGTAGTTTAGTCATTCATTTTATCCCGTCCATTCATTGTCATTATTGTCGTTGTATTATAATCTTGTATAACTTTGTAATACTATTTTATATGATTCCATTATTCATTTATGATTCCATTATTTCATTTGTAATTATCATTTTAATTAATTGTATTAATTAATTTAATTATTTCTTTGTACTTTTATTGTAAATTATTGCTAATGTTTTTTTTATATTGTTTGTGCTGAACTGTAATTGGCCTCTGGCTGTTGTACAGCACATTAAATATAAGTAAATAAATAATAATAATAATAATTATTATTATTATTAGTATTATTATTTTTTATTATTATTATTATTATTATTATTATTATTATTATTATTATTATTATTATTATTATTATGTCTGTTTTAACATCACGAAAATATCTATATAGCAAAAACTGTATGAACAAATCTTCATTTTGATTGTAATATTATTCATGGTGTCCCGTCGTTAGAAAGTATTAGAACACGAGTTTCAAATTTTATTTGCTTTACTGTGGCCGCGTTTCGATTTGTGCAAGCTCGGATGTTGCGAGGTGCCCTGAAAATCACCAACGCACGCCATTACTGCTGCAAGCTCTTTTGGAAAGAAGGCAAACAATACATTGATTGCGCTGGTTTCTGACACCAACATCCATATCCCTAACCTGTGTACTCAGCAAGGCGTAACCGTTCCGGGTCCCTGATCAGTAACTTGTAATTTACATGTGTAACTGAATGTCACGTGACAGCGCTGAACTCCGCTGCACTGTAATACAAATTGCAGGCCTCGCTTTGAGTTGAATTCTAAACCAACTAAATAAACTACCTTTGTCACTTGATGACGTATGCGAGATAATGGATCTGCACAATGAACGCCCCAGCGTCTGTCGACGCAGAAACGAACTCGCGATGAAACACATCTTAATAGCGTTCAGGCGAACCGGAGACTCAAGATGGGGTCTTCTGGCTTCGTTGCCACTTCTCTCTCTCTTGCTGCTTCACATTTTCTTCAGCCTCCAAATTAACTCCTTCCTCCCTTCCCTTCTTCATTACATTATTTATCTCCCACTCACACATTTCATCTTGCAGTTGTCTGACCTCCATCATTTAAACTCTTCTTATTCAAGTGAATTCGCAGCTCCTTCTTTCGTTCTCCACTCGCTACGTTTATTGTTGTTTCACCTCTTTCTCTTCAAAATCTTAATTCTGTTCATATTCTACGAGTATTCTCCATAAGTTCTGCAATATACAGAGCGATCTAAATAATACTTACTTACTTACTTACAAATGGGTTTTAAGGAACCCGAAGGTTTATTGCCGCCCTCACATAAGCCCGCCATCGGTCCCTATCCTGTGCAAGATTAATCCAGTCTCCATCATCATATGCCACCTCCCTCAAATCCATTTTAATATTATCCTCCCATATACGTCTCGGCCTCCCTAAAGGTCTTTTTCCCTCCGGTCTCCCAACTAACACTCTATATGCATTTCAGGATTCGCCCATACGCGCTTCATGCCCTGCCCATCTCAAAAGTCTGGATTTAATGTTCCTAATTATGTCAGGTGAAGAATACAATGCGTGCAGTTCTGTGTTGTGTAACTTTCTCCATTCTCCTGTAACTTCATCCCTCTTAACCCCAAATATTTTCCTCAGCACCTTATTCTCAAACACCCTTAACCTATGTTCCTCTCTCAGTGTGAGAGTCCAAGTTTCACAACTATACAGAACAACCGGTAATATAACTGTTTTATAAATTCTAACTTTCAGATTTTTTGACAGCACACTGGATCATAAAACCTTCTCAAACGAATAACAGGCATTTTCCATATTTATTCTGTTTTTAATTTCCTCAGAGTGTCATTTATATTTGTTACTGTTGCTCCAAGATATTTTAATTTTTCCACCTCTTCGAGGGATAAATCTCCAATTTTTATATTTCCATTTCGTACAATATTCTGGTCACGAGACATAATCATATACTTTGTCTTTTCGGGATTTACTTCCAAACCGATCGCTTTACTTGCTTCAAGTAAAATTTCCGCGTTTTCCCTAATCGTTTGTGCATTTTCTCCTAACATATTCACGTCATCCGCATAGACAAGAAGCTGATGTAACCCGTTCAATTCCAAACCCTGCCTGTTATCCTGAACTTTCCTAATGGCATGTTCTAAAGCGAAGTTAAAAAGTAAAGGTGATAGTGCATCTCCCTGCTTTAGCCCGCAGTGAATTGGAAAAGCATCAGATAGAAACTGACCTATACGTACTCTGCTGTATTTTTCACTGAGACACATTTTAATCAATCGAACTAGTTTCTTGGGAATAGAAAATTCAATAAGAATATCATATAACCGAGTCATATGCCTTTTTGAAATCTATGAATAACTGATGTACTGTACCCTTATACTCCAATTTTTTCTCCATTATCTGTCGAGTACAAAAAATCTGATCAATAGACATCTAAATAATACGTTCACATATATTTATAAAGATGAGTTTTTTACGTTTACTTAGATCAGTTTCACATGAGTTACATCAATTTTCACAATATGTTCTGAAAATGGCAGTACGAACTTTTTTACGATGTTTCAGGCCACTTTTTTTTAGCACCCGTACACTAATGTTGTTAATCTACGTTGTTATATTTCTCTTTATTTCCTCCCGAGTGTGCGTTCTGCTTTTATATACCTTTCTTTTAAGATAACCCAACAGGAAGAAATCTAGGGACGTCAAATCGGGGGAACGTGGAGGCCATAATCCTCACGCTCACCAAAAAACTCGTACAAAAACTCCATGGTTTCATTAAATGTGCGACATGTGGCACTATCCTGCTAGAACTAACAATCACGTTCATCAGTGTCAAGAAGCGCAATAAATTGTGTAATGGTGTCTAGGCCTATGTACACAACATTGGCCGAATTGTTAGGCACTGCCACATCCGGATAATTTCTGCGAAGTTCGTCTATAACACGTGCATAAGAACGACTGGGAAAATTATGTTCAACAATGAAAACTCATTGCTCTTGAGGAAAACGATATGTTTGCCGAGTAATGAACAAGGACTACTGCGTGCATCAGCGTATACATACGCATCACAATGGAGGTTTGTTGCTCTTAATTCCCATGATGTTATCTAGCGGTAGCCAATAGCACTTTCCAACTGACTACACACTGTAATTTAATGTGCGCGACTTTTGGATCGCCCTGTTTTACTTTCGTCTCTAATATTTGCGTTCATACTCATACACTGAACAACAAGTTTGAAATTTCATAGTCATGTTTGTACGATTTCCGATAAGCTGAGTTGTTAAATGTTAAATATATTAAGATTATGTTTATCGTCTTGTTTAGCTGATCAAAATTAACATGTGATTTATTTATTCACATACATCAGAACATATAGAACGTAATAACAGATGAACGTTTTCGGTATAATATGTCATCATGAGATCGTAAGAATCATTAATAATAAGATATGGATACTTTACAATTGTTATGAATAAAATACCATAGTTGTAAACAATTACCGTATGATGATTAAAATTAGTTAAAAATAGGTTACAAAAATTGAGTTGATCATATAGTATGGCATTGAAGATAAAATAAGTGGTATAAAATTGTTCATTTAATATATGACATAAGTTTAAACTGTATAAAATAGTGAAACACAATAAATGAATGCAAGTCTGTTGTATGTACTGCTAGTTTCGTAATATGAAGTAATACAAACTCTTCCTTAGGAAATACGTTACAGGTTGTGTGTTTCAGCCATGTGAACTGTAACTCAAACGAGAGTTATTGTTGTGAAAGCCTGTTATGAATTAATTTCGATAAACGCATTTATTTTGCATTATTTTTATAATTATTATCATTTTCTATATCTAGGTTGTGCTGAATTTAGATCTAAGGTCCTAAATTCCCTACCTTGAACCAACTTTTCGGAAAATTTGTTTTTAAATTTATCTATATTAACTTCACTACAGGTTTTGATTTATCTACAGAAAATCAAAACTAGAGTGGGATTTAATTGATTATTACATGATTAGAAGAAATTATATAAATATTAGAAGAAAAAAGTGCTCTAATACAATAAAATATTAATTGACTTGGGACAATACTAAACTGTCTTGAAAATGTATTATTGTACCATCTTGGCATTACAAATGTTCCGCTAGATGGCAGTAATGTGTTAATACAATATTCATTGAACTCTATTGTATTGTATTGTATTGTATTGTATTGTATTGTATTTATTAACTTTCCATGGTATTCATACATTGCTTTACAGCTAGAATATGGAACAAGTAAAAAAACTCAATACTATTATAAAGTCTTACGGTGCTATTCAAAGACATTTCGCTAGCCCGCGCTACGAGCGTGCTAAACAGGATGCATATCATATCACATCGCTAACACTGGTTTATGAATACGAAAAACTTTAGTTCGCTGATCATCCACCGAAAGCCCGCGCTAAGAATGTCTATGAATACGGCCCTATATTTATAGTCACAGTCTAGATAAAATATATACAGACGAGATTTACAATATAGTCTCCTAGTACAACACATACTTTTAGTATCAATTTCATGAAGTGTTATTGAATGTCATGAATTCACCCACAGAATAGGAGGCGTGAGAAATTAGGTACCTCTTTAATTTGGCCCTAAATAATCTTATGTTTTGAGTTTCATTTTTTATATCGATAGGGATGCTATTAAAAAATTTTTCTGCCATATAACGCACTCCCTTTGATAGCACTATAGACTTGCCGATGGAGTATGAAAGTCATTTATTTATGCTATGAACAAAGTTTTCACGATTACATACGAGGAAGATTATTAATGAAAAGATATACTGACAAGCCATGGGCATTGTTTGTAGTTTTTTGAAAATAGTCCTACACGATTCCCTAGATTTGGCACCTACTATTATTCTAATTGCTCCTTTTTGTAATAGAAATATATTGTTACAATTTGTGGAATTTCCCCAGAATATTATTTCAAGACTCATTACCGAGTGGAAGTATGCAAAGTATATTGTTTTTAAGGTATTGATATTTACTATCATTTGCATAGATCTAATAGTAAAAGAAGCTGAATTTAGTTTGGGGGTAATTTCTTTAATATGATTTTTCCAATTTAAGACATTATCGATTTTTAAGCTAAGAAATTTGGTTGTTATTGTTTCTAATAGGGATCTATTGTTAATTATTGCGCTAGAAATTTGCGAGGTTAAATTTGGACAGGATTTAAATTGAATTATGTTAGTTTTGTTACAATTTAAAATCAATTTGTTGACTGAGAACCAGTCACATATTTTTGAAGAGGATTTCTTCTGTTGAAGATTGGAATATGTTGGAGTTATTGGCTGTACTTACTATACTTGTGTCGTCTGCAAATAATATGGGATGACCTACATCTTTTATTAGGGGGGCAAGATCATTTATAAACACTATAAAAAGTAGGGGACCTAATATTGATCCTTGAGGAATTCTATTATTAATAGTTCTCTATGTCGATGCAGATTTCATAGTTATAGTGATTTCAACTTTCTGTTTCCTATCTATGAGATATGAGTGAATGACTTGGTGTGCAACACCTTTAATTCCACAATAATCTAATTAATCTAGCAGCATGGAAGACTACTAGTCAAGATGGCTTTGTGTATTCAGATTTATTTTTATTAAAACAGTTGCATTTCACTTCAATTATCAATATAATATTAAACAATCTCTGATACGTGACTATCCATAATCTCATACAGCAGAAGCTATAACATGACCTAAATAATATAAACAAGATACCTGATAGAAAAGTTTTAATTAAGGATGATGAAATAAAACGACCCATTTGAAGAGGTGCAATAATTGAAAGTAAAATGTTGCCAAACACAGAAACAAATGCTAGGGAGGTAATGAAAATTGCAGGATAAGCAGCCATGATTTGTTGAAACACGTCGTTCCGTACCGTTTTATTTTCAAAAGTAGTATGACCTAGGAAAAGTCTAATAGTCAGAAAAATACATGTAAAGGACATACATATTAAAATATTGTTTTACTACATATTACACAGGACTTCATAAATGTAAAAATTATTATAAAATATGTGTAGTGGATTAAAAATTTGCTGTTAGAATGATCTATAATGAAGTACAGCAGTAATTCATAAAAAATATTCTCTCTCAAGTTCAGTGAGTACACAGTAACTTACTTACAAATGGCTTTTAAGGAACCCGAAGATTCATTGCCGCCCTTACATAAGCCCGCCAGCGGTCCCTATCCTGTGCAAGATTAATCCAGTCTCTATCATCATACCGCACCTCCCTCAAATCCTACCCATCCTGTTCTATAAAGACTAGTTACGTTCCAAGTGCCAAATCTCAAATCCTTATTCCTTTGCTGTGGTCGTGCCAGAGAATCAGTCCTATTCCGAGGCTTATTATAGGGATACGTAACAAGCTGTTTTTTTACGGTGATGGGTTGTTAGCCCTTCGCCCAACCCCCAAGCTGGAGGACCACCCCTTATCGGCTGTCCACGACTGCTTATTCAATATATTCGCAGCTACCCTCCATATCTGGAGGCCGTCTCCTCTATCCGCAACCTGAGGACGCGCCATGCCGTGGTGATAGGGACCCACAATACATGGTGTGAGTACACAGTAAGATATAATAATAATAATAATAATAATAATAATAATAATAATAATAATAATAATAATAATAATAATTCTTTATTTATACTGGCAGAGTTAAGGCCATAGGACCTTCTCTTACACTCTACCAGGTCACAAAGTATACAAGCAGTTAAAATTTAACAAAAAGTTAAAAAACAGAATACTAACATATTACAAAAAAAATAATAATAGCATAATAAAATTGACACTAAATAAGATAAAAATAATACAATCATAGAAAAAAAGAAAGTAATATACATTGGAATATCGTAAAAGCAACTCATTTAGTACTAATGGTTAATATGGAAAACGTAAGGTAGAATATAACAAAATGGAATGTAATAAAATAATAATAAAAAAGAAAAGAAATACGAATATTAAATAAAATTCACAATAAAAAGGCTATGATAATAAATTCATGGGCTGATAAAGAGAACAAAAAGGGGAAAGGAAGGAAAGAAATATATATCCTACATTTTTACAAAACTATCGCATAAAAAAGTGCTTATAACTGAAAGGAATCTGAATTGAAAAAGTGCAATTTTAAATTATTTTTGAAACTAGACAATGTCCGATAGTCTCTGACATGCTGTGGTAGAGAGTTCCAGAGATGAGCTGCAGAGACCGAGAAAGATGAAGAGTAGAAGGATGTTCTGTGTTTAGGAATGGAGAGTGTGATATGGTGTTGTGAACGAGTATCTATTTCGTGATATGAGGGCAAATGTTGAAAACGAGAAGCTAAGTAGCTAGGGTTAGAGTTCTGAAGAATATTGAAGAGTAAAGTGACAGAGCGAATAGTTCTTCGCTCTTTGAGACAGACCCAGGACAGCATATTTAGTGAAGATGTGATACGGTCAGATCTACGGACGTTGCAAATAAATCGAACACATGCATTATGAATACGCTGTAGTTTGTCTGTTAGTCTCATGTTAAGGTCAGTGTAGAGTGTGTCACAGTAATCAAAATGAAGCATCAAGAGCGACTGCACTAAATTCTTCTTGAGAAGCAACGGAAGGAATTTTCGAATTGGTTTTAGTGCATGAATTTTCATAAAAATTATTTTACAGGTTTATTGTTTGTAGGAGGCTTCATAAATATAATTACAGAATGAAAGGGGAAGTTAAAGTAAATATGAAATTACCATCTAAGAATCTGTATTCAGTTTCCGCATATAGTGTTAGTAACAGAGGTGGGAAGTTGGTACAAAAACTGTTCAGTTGTGTGAGCTTGGATTACCAATAGATTCAGAAAGCACCCGAACTTCAGGTGGCAACGCCATGCTCTACAGGCAACTTCTTTGCCTTGTCCGTGTGGTATGCGGCCTATTCTCCAGGCTTATAGACTAAGTGTACGGACCGATCAAAGAGGCAAATAATGCATGACTTTTTCTTCGATATCCAGGGTCTCGTACATTTCGAGTTTATTCCTGAGGGTCGAACTATCAGTAAGGAGACTATGTTGCAATTCTTCGATATATTCGTGGTGCAGTTTGACGAAAAAAAAAAAAAAAAAACAATTTGTGGTAAGAACAATCATGACATTACTCCAGCACATCGGTCTCTCTTGGTAAGCGAATTCCTCGCAAAACAAATATCTGTCCATCTACAGCCACCATGTTCTCCAGATCTTACTCCAACAGATGTCTACTTATTTCCAAAGGTCAAATCCCTACTCAAGGGACGGAGTTTTGCATCAGCCGAAGAGATGAAAATTTATGCGATGTGCGCTCTGCGGGAAGTGACCAAAGATGGACTGCAGGAATGTTTCGAGAAGTGTTATGGACGCTGGCACAAGTATGTGACTACCCAGAGGGCGTACTTTGAAGGTGGGGTACGTATTGTGTAAATGGTTACATGTCATCTGCAACAAAGATCTCTGAACATCTTCGGTTACTTTTTGACTTAAAATTTTGTATAAAAACCATGTTACAAGCAGCATACGTGCCAAAGTGGCTATATTTCAAAATTGTGCTTCGTTCTTTAATTTTCTGCGTAGATTTTCCACTCACAAAGTAAAATGTCATTTTCAACAGTTTTATTGTGAGACCGCCGAGTTAACTCTGTGATAGCGAGTTCGATTCCCGGCGGAGTCAGAAATTTTCGTGTAAAATTTCTACCTCTGAACTAGGAGAGATGGCAGTGCACAACTTGTAATCACAGATTGTGAGTCGGCCTGGGTAGCGTAGTCGGTATAGCACTGGCATTCTATGTTCGAGGTTGCGGATTTGATCCCGGCCCAGGTCGATGGCATTTAAGTGTGTTTGAATGCGAGAGACTCGTGTCATTAAATTTACTGGCATGTAAAAGAGCTCCTGCTGGACAAAATTTCGGCACATCGGCTACGCTGATATAATTTCGGCAGTTTTGAGGGTCGTTAAGGTATTAGGTACAGCTTACAGCAGTAAAATTTTGGAAATATTCAATACTTTTTTCCTCCATAACTGTATCATGTACAATAATGAAAATTAGTATGTGTAAAACACTGTCTTTTTGCTATGTGAAAAAATATTTTTACGATTTAAAATAATTATTTATATAATTCTTTTTTCAAAATTCAAATGGTGGCAGCTCACTGTGCAGTGATGAAGCGTTTCCTGCATAACTCAAAAACTATCCTACATTCTGTGATGCAATTTTTTGTATTTATTTATGCATGTCATATTTACATTAAGTCGCAAAATCACTTCTGTACTTTTGATAGATTGTCGATAAAATATATAAAAAAAATGGTAAAATATCAGTATTTTCTTCTAACACAAAATAAAAAAAAATACTTATTAAATATTGCACTTTAAAGAGCATGATGTAAACATGAGTTTCAGCAATAAAATAAAAGAGAGAGAATATGAAAAAGTTAAAAAGATTATGAGTTATGAGGGAAAAGCTTCATCACTGCACAGTAAACTGGCACAATTTTGAATTTTGAAAAAAAAAAAAAATAAATAAATATTTTTTTAAATCGTAAAAATATATATATTTTTTTCTCCATACAGCAGAAGGACAGTGTTTTACACATACCAATTTTCATTATTGTACAAGATACAGTAATGGACGACAAAATGTTGAATATTTCCAAAAATTTTACTGCTGTAAGCTGTACCTAACCCCTTAAATAAACCATAATTTAAAATCACTAGATTATGCACCGTGCCTGCGTTAAATCCCAAATCTCTCAATACTACATGGTCTGTGACGAGAAGGCTTATGACACTATTGATAGTGATTCGTCCGTCGAACGAAGACGTTAAGCTTGGCGGCCCCCTTGGTGCTATTCGACAGGAGTAGGCTACGAGTCGGCAACTAGTTTCGCTTTTCCCTTCATCATCTTCATCATCCCCACCCATTTCCTACACTACACTACACTACACTTACATGAATACATACGCATAGTCTACACTCACCCTAGTACACAACATGACTCTCCACAGATACACATAATGTATATCGTGGCTCACCGAAGTGGTGTGCAACTTGAAAAATGGGTCACAGTCCTGCCATCTATCCGCAATATGCAGAACCCGAATCACACAAGTGAAGTAGTTAGGCATTAGATACACATACAGTTGTATCGTAAATAACAAGTATTTCTTTCTGCAGGTAAATTCTTCAGTGAAATTTATTGGTGCAATGTCTATCGAATTTTTTTTATAAAATTAATGGTTTATGAAAGTCTAGTTTTTCAGATAAAGCTTCCTGTGAAGCAGACTTGAATAATTTCAATTCCAAGTCACACAGAATTTGTGTGCACTCGATGTGGATCTCTGGCGTCTTGTCAGCCCACTCGAGTTGTGTGGATAAAAGCGGAAAAATTGAGACGGTGTCGGGTGAAGTTCTTGGGTAGCTCAGTTGGTAGAGCGCTGGTACGTTAAACCAGAGGCCCCGGGATCGATACCCGGCCGCGAACAATTTTTCCCTTGAAATTAACGGTTTAGTTTAAACTGTGTCACCTCTATTGATTATGCCTTTTCATTTTATGTGTAATTTATTTAGCATTATTTCAATCTACATTTATGTATGGTATTATAGGTTGGGGTGGAACTTATAAATCCAACCTGTATCCGTTAATTTTACTACAGAAAAAAGTATTGACAATTGTTTAAAAAAGCTGAAAGATTACCCACTGAATTGTTGTTTAAACATTTCAAAGTTTTCAACATTAAACAAATGTATTATTTTATTTTATTAAAATATTTTCATAGAAATTTTAATAACTTTGAAAGGTATATATATATATATATATATATATATATATATATAATAGTTCACATAAGCCCGCCATCGGTCCCTATCCTGTGCAAGATTAATCCAGTCTCTATCATCACACCCCACCTCCCTCAAATCCATTTTAATATTATCCTCCTATCTACTTCTCGGCCTCCCTAAAGGTCTTTTTCCCTCCGGTCTCCCAACTAACACTCTATATGCATTTCTGGATTCGCCCATACGTGCTACATATATAGAACTAAAAATATGAGTTCCCTGCGTTTGTCTGAACCAAAATGTAAAACCAATGCAGTTTTTTTTTATCATAGCATGAGTCAAGGTCCCAGATTATTAAACAAATTTTATTCCAATAATATTTCAACCACGAATCCTCTCCAAATTAATAAAAAAATATAAAAATTTGTATTGGATTTATAGTTTGGGTTTAAACATATTAAACACTATTTAATCTGTATTCACTCTCAATTTTAAATTTATTTTTGTCTGTATTGGAATCCCCTCCTGAGCACGAGTCTTACTCATTTAGGAGTGGGCTAGTTTATCTTTAATTTTATTTATTAATTTGCATTAGTTTCAAACTTACTTAATTACTTACAAATGGCTTTTAAGGAACCCGAAGGTTCATTGCCGCCCTCACATAAGCCCGCCATCGGTCCCTATCCTGTGCAAGATTAATCCAGTCTCTATCATCACACCCCACCTCCCTCAAATCCATTTTAATATTATCCTCCTATCTATTTCTCGGCCTCCCTGAAGGTCTTTTTCCCTCCGGTCTCCCAACTAACACTCTATATGCATTTCTGGATTCGCCCATACGTGCTACATTCCCTGCCCATCTCAAACGTTCAAACTGACTAGCAATAATAAATAAATAAATAAATTTGTGACTATCTTTTACGCCTGTAGAAGTGAATCGCCTTCTAATTGAATTGTATTCTTCACCTGACATAATTAGGAACAATAAATCCAGACGTTTGAGATGGGCAGGGCATGTAGCACATATGGGCGAATCCAGAAATGCATATAGAGTGTTAGTTGGGAGGCCGGCGGGAAAAATACCTTTGGGGAGGCCGAGACGTAGATGGGAAGATAATATTAAAATGGATTTGACGGAGGTAGGATATGATGGTAGAGACTGGATTAATCTTGCTCAGGATAGGGATCAATGGCGGGCTTATGTGAGGGCGGCAATGAATCCCCGGGTTCCTTAAATGCCAGTAAGTAAGTAAGTAAGTAAGTAAGTAAGTAAGTAAGTAAGTAAGTAAGTAAGTAAGTAAGAAGTGAATCGCAATGGCAGATTTATAGTGCATATTTGAGTAAATCTTGATGCACGGTCTGTATTCAATCTCTTCGGGCTTCTTATAACGATCTTCATTGATGACGGT
Source organism: Periplaneta americana (assembly GCF_040183065.1). Classification (NCBI taxonomy): domain Eukaryota; kingdom Metazoa; phylum Arthropoda; class Insecta; order Blattodea; family Blattidae; genus Periplaneta; species Periplaneta americana. Next base: position 18,119,230 of record NC_091129.1, read on the forward strand.
CATGCATTACATTTTAATGATTTGGAAGGGGAAGCTGTAACATTGAAGCCCGTGACCCTTTTAATTTGTTTTGAACCAAGCTTCAATCTTAGTCTTTTCAGTAACTCGTATCACTCATGATTAAAATCTTAAACCTGTCCGCTCCTCCATTCCTTTCTTTGAAGCAGTGTCGCGCCGTTCGAACATGATAGACGGCTAAAATTCTCATCTCTCTTAGTGATCGACAGGGTGATAATGGCGGGTGCATTCCGAATGTTCGTCATTTGTACCTCTGAATAGATAGTCTTTGTGCTCTGAATTGTCCATTATTTTTCTTAGCACGAGTTTAAAGGAGACCTGGATGACAAGTTTTAGAGCCCGTCTGTGTGTCCCAGCTCGGCTGCACTTGTTCAACCGTGAACTAGTGGGGGCCGAGGATTCTGCCGCGTGAAATGTAAATATTTGACTCTCTAGGAGAACAGCTCTGACAATGGACTATCACTGAGAGACGGAGATGGATGGCGAACGACTGCGTAACGTTGTGTTGATTCAAGTGATCGATTCACTGCATTTCCTCGTTCACTTCTATTTTTTCGCCCCTTTCTCTTCGCTATTTTATTTTATCCTTTAGATACCGCTTTAACACCCATGAACTTGTTTAACCTTTTTCTTCAAGCACTTCTACACTTCGCAGGCTGTATGTGCCAGGAGACGTTGTAAGTACGATTCTTGTGTGCACAATATCGTCAAGTGGTGGAAAAAACAAGGAATACCGAAGCAAATGACGGAGCATTTCTTAAAATTCCATGTTATCTGAGAGTATAACGTGTTTTCAATTACCATTCCACTGATTCTAGATAATAACAGCACATTATGCAACGAGCCTATAATGGTAGTAATTAAGACGCGAGTATGTTTATGAAACTAGCGAAAGCGAGTTTCATAATTTTCATACGAGCTTCTTAATTACCATTATAGGCAAGTCTCATACGAATTTTTATGCTCGACCATATTCTAACTTGAAATTATTCATAAGTATTTATGTTATTCTTATCTGACTGGGGAGCGGAACTGACCTTGTGCAATACCTCGTAAATTGTGAGATGTGCGCAGACGCGAAAGTATTGATTCTTTCCAAGAAACATGTCATTGACCTTGATATAATCTAGAGAGTAAAATAAACATTAATCTTGATATAACCTTGAAATTGATTTGGACATTGAAAAACGAGATGACAAATTGAATTTATTTGAATATTATTTACAAATAACGCTAATTATTATAGTAACAGAACATAACCTTCTGCGACAGTATTGGATTTCCAGCCTCCTTGACGTTTCGCTAGTTGTCTTTCTATTGCATATCCGAGAATAATCGATACTTGCGCTTTCATATTGCTACAATTGTGTTTTCTGATTGGTGGAACACCTGAACTTTAATGAAAAGGTGTACATTAATGAGGTCCATTAAAGGGCTGCTACCAGGTGTATAATTACTACATTTCGGCATGGTCGAGTATAAAGTAAATTAAACACAGGTGACATATCTCCTGTTAAAATGAATGAAACTATTATCTCTTACAGTGATAGAGTAAAAAATCTAAGAATTTATATGGACAAAAATTTAAGTTGAAATACTCGAATCACACACACATGTAAAATAATTTTTATGACAACTCACGCACTAAAAAGAATTCGAAATTTCCTTCCGTTGGTTCTCAAGAAGAATTTAGTGCAGTCGCTATTGATGCCTCGTTTTGATTACTGTGACACTCTCTACACTGACCTGAACATGAGACTGACAGACAGACTACAGCGTGTTCATAATGCATGTGTTTGATTTATTTGCAACGTCCGTAGATCTGACCGTATCACACCTTCACTAAATATGCTGTCCTGGGCCCATCTCAAAGAGCGAAGAACTATTCACTGTCTCACACTTTACTCTCAATATTCTTCAAATCCTCTAACCCTAGCTACCTAGCTTCTCGTCTTCAACATTTGTCCTCGCATCACGAAATAGATACTCGCTCACAACACCATATCACACTCTCCATTCCTAAACACAGAACATCCTTCTACTCTTCATCTTTTACAGCCTCTGCACCTTATCTCTGGAACTCTCTACCACAACATGTCAGAGACTGTCGGACTTTGTCTAGGTTCAAAAATAAATTAAAATTGCTCTTTTTCAATTCAGATTCCTTTCAGTTATAAGCACTTTTCTCTGCGATAGTTTTGTAAAAATATAGGCTATATATTTCTTTTCCTTCCTTTATCCTTTTTGTTCTCTTTATCAGTCGATGAATTTATTATCATGGCCTTGTTATTGTGAATTTTATTTAATTTTCGTATTTCTTTTCTTTTTATTATTATTTTATTACATTCCATTTTGTTATATTCTCCCTTACGTTTTCCATATTAACCATTTGTACTAAATGAGTTGCTTTTACTATATTCTATATTCTATTTACTATATTACTATATGAATTTTACTTTCTTTTTTTCTATTATGGTATTATTTTCATGTTGTTTAGTGTCGATTTTATTATGCTGTTATTATTATTTTTTTGTAATATATTAGTATTCTGTTCTTTAACTTTTTGTTAAATTTTAACTGCTTGTATACTTTGTGACCTGGTAGAGTGTAAGAGAAGGCCCTATGGCCTTAACTCTGCCAGTATAAATAAATAATAATAATAATTATTATTATTATTACTACTATTATTATTACTACTATTATTATTACTACTACTACTATTATTATTACTACTATTATTATTATTACTATTATTATTACTATAATAATAATAATAATTATTATTATAATAATTATTATTATAATTATTATTATAATTATTATTATAATTATTATTATAATTATTATTATAATAATTATTATTATAATAACAATTATTATTATAATAATTATTATAATAATAATTATTATAATAATAATTATTATAATTATAATAATAATAATAATAATAATAATAATAATAATAATTATAATTATTATTATTATTATAATTATTATTATTATTATTATTATAATTATTATTATTATAATTATTATTATTATTATAATTATTATTATTATTATTATAATTATTATTATTATAATTATTATTATTATTATAATTATTATTATTATAATTATTATTATTATAATTATTATTATTATAATTATTATTATTATAATTATTATTATTATAATTATTATTATTATAATTATTATTATTATAATTATTATTATTATAATTATTATTATTATTATAATTATTATTATTATTATAATTATTATTATTATTATAATTATTATTATTATTATTATAATTATTATTATTATTATTATAATTATTATTATTATTATTATAATTATTATTATTATTATAATTATTATTATTATTATAATTATTATTATTATTATAATTATTATTATTATAATTATTATTATTATAATTATTATTATTATTATTATAATTATTATAATTATTATTATAATTATTATTATAATTATTATTATAATTATTATAATTATTATTATAATTATTATAATTATTATTATAATTATTATTATTATTATAATTATTATAATTATTATTATTATTATTATTATAATTATTATTATTATAATTATTATTATTATAATTATTATTATTATTATAATTATAATTATTATTATTATTATAATTATTATTATTATTATTATAATTATTATTATTATTATTATAATTATTATTATTATAATTATTATTATTATAATTATTATTATTATAATTATTATTATTATAATTATTATTATTATAATTATTATTATTATAATTATTATTATTATAATTATTATTATTATTAAAATTATTATTATTATTATAATTATTATTATTATTATAATTATTATTATTATTATAATTATTATTATTATTATAATTATTATAATTATTATAATTATTATTATTATAATTATTATAATTATAATTATTATAATTATTATAATTATTATTATTATTATTATTATTATTATTATTATTATTATTATTATTATTATTATTATTATTATTATTAAAGTGTGGCCGTTGTACCTCATTTATAAGGCATTTCGTCTGTAATTCCGATTTATATTTAGTAAGAAGCGAGTGGAAAAAACTGTGCGTTATTTTTTCCAAATACTTTTTCTTAAACCTATACACCTTCTTTTCTTTTTAGTTTGAACGCGAAAACGTAAGTAACAATGTCAGGACGGATCAGTGGGTTTTTCATGTGGGGATAAAACAGTAGGTATTGGTCATTGTGGATTGTAGGTGAAATTAAAAAAAAAATAAGGTTTGCTATGCTTTCGAACAAACGACATAGCGTCTTGGTATAGCTGCTGAATTTTTTGTGAACTACCTTGAAATGCAGAGGGTAAAATCATTTTATCCTGCTAAGAGATCTTGCAGCATAATTAATACAAGTAAAGAGATAGGTTTGGAAGTAAATCCCGAAAAGACAAAGTATATGATTATGTCTCGTGACGAGAATATAGTACGAAATGGAAATATAAAAATTGGAAATTTAACCTTTGAAGAGGTGGAAAAATTCAAATACCTGGAAGTAACAGTAACAAATATGAATGATACTCGGGAGGAAATTAAACACAGAATAAATATGGGAAATGTTATTAGTCGGTTGAGAAGCTTTTATCATCCAGTCTGCTGTCAAAAAATATGGAGGTTAAAATTTATAAAACAGTTATATTACCGGTTGTTCTTTATGGTTGTGAAACTTGGACTCTCACTTTGAGAGAGGAACATAGGTTAAGGGTGTTTGAAAATAATGTTCTCAGGAAAATATTTGGGGCTAAGAGGGATGAAATTACAGGAGAATGGAGAAAGTTACACAACACACAACTGCAGGCATTGTATTCTTCACCAGACATAATAAAGGAACATTAAATCCAGATGTTTGAAATGGGCAGGGCATATAGCACGTATGAGCGAATCCAGAAATGCATATAGAGTGTTAGTTGGGAGGCCGGAGGGAAAAAGACCTTTGGGGAGGCCGAGACGTAGATGGGAAGATAATATTAAAATGGATGTGAGGGAGATGGGATATGATGATAGAGACTGGATTAATCTTGCTCAGGATAGGGACCAATGGCGGGCTTATATGAGGACGGCAATGAACCTCCGGGTTCCTTAAAAGTAAGTAAGTATGTAAGTAAGTAAGTAAGAGATCTTGCTGAAATGATCGGGAGACTACAAAATCTTGTAGGCCTCTTATTTTATTAGTGAGTAATACCTTTTGGTCTTTCTTTAAGAACTGTAATTTTTGCGCTCTCTCGAGCCAATACTGAAGAGAATATTATAAATATGTACACCACACCGCCATTAAATATATGAAAAAGACTCAACCCTACTTGATTAATAACTATAAAAATATTTGACTTTTAATAAAAATATTATTAGCTTACGTAAGTTTTATAGTTTTCAGTAACATATACTATATATATAGTTGTCACTCAATAAATTATAGAAATGAAAATTTAATTTAACATATTCTCTACATCTACTTATATAGCCTTAAAACATTTCACATTCATATCATCAATATAGCACTAATATGTATACTTAATGAAAAATAGTCACATCATGGTATTAACTATAATAATATTTCATTTCTAATGGTAATAATGTCATCAAACCACCTCGCGTTTTGTAGTTTTTAATATCCAATACACAGCTCTACTCAGAAAATTACACACCACAGAATGAGACCTGTATATTATTTTTAGTAAGTCTTGAAGTTTTTAATAGCCAATTGAATTTGACCTCTAAATATGACAGAAATCTTGCGGATCATGGCCTTCGTGTAATATTGTTTAGTGTAGTGCGTGACATGTTTGCAAAGTTAGTTGCTGCTGTAACAACGCTATTATCATTCCTTCGAACAATAAGGACGTTATCACAGGTTCTGATGTCATGTGAATCTTTTCTATGTTTCTTGAATTCTGATTTAGTTTTGAGAGGACAGTTCTAATTTCCTGTAAATGTCCAGGAGCGCAAATCCCTTGTTCAGCGAGATGCATAAACAATTTCACAGACGTAAAGTAGTTATCAAAAAGCACTTTCACCCCCATTGATTAGGTTGCGAGATCCGGGCTGTAGGGTGAATGTTGAAACACCTTCCAGCAGAAGATCTGTTATGCACTGAGCCGTAAGTGGCTGAGCGATTATCATCTTTCTTACACCTCAACAAATTCCTGCCCGCTCAGTATTTTCACAGTGACACTGGTTCAATCCCAGGCGGCAATCTTCTATAAAACAGCGATACAAAAGTAGATCTCACTGTATGTATAAATTCCAATGGGGAATATATTGAAAAATAGCACAAAATTTGCTGTATCTGTTCCAATAAATCTTTCCATGAAATAAATTTTTCTTTCTCTAAATGGCCACAGGGAAACTTACTTTCTGGATGCGCCTCATATTGCAGAGACACTATCAAGCAGTCTGCAATTCACAAACGCTAAGAATTACTTTTCTGCTAAAGTGATTGATATTAGCTTCGTTACCTTCATCTGATTTGTCGCTGCCTATATGTGAGCCGTTCAGAGCAAGAGTGGTGTAAGTTGAAATTGGGTAATGATGGTTAAAGTAAAAATTCTGTAAAAAACAGCGCAAAGTAACGATTAATACTCCATTTATTTAAACTATTAGTAGTCAGTGGATTGCAAGAAGACCATATTAATTGCTACTTTGCGCTGTACTTTACAGAATTTTTACTTTAAACCTCATTACCCAATTTTGACTTACACCACTTTTGCTCTGAACGGCTCATGTGTCCATTCCACCGTCTGGTGGTATAAAAAAATAAATGACCTGCTCTTATGCAGCTTCATCTTCACTTTCAATTATTTCCAATATCTGGTTCACGTTTAGGCTGAAAAGAGTAACAAAAATACCATAACAGTGTTCATATTACAAATTCCATTGTAACTGTATCCAGAGCATAGCGTCCGTTTTTTCGGACGTTGACATTTACAATTAGTTAACAGCAAACCTTTCAACAAGGCTGAAGATTTTTATGCGCTTGTTCAATAACGGAAGTATGAACAATAGTATAGCCTGTTATAAAAATTTACATTGTTATAAAATATATTGATTTTTAAATCTAATTATCTCTAGCGCACAACATCGTACTGCTTGGTTGCTATTTTAACAATGTGTATTCTCTAACACCGGAAATTCAAACTGAAAAGCAAAATCTGCTAAAAGCAGTATAGCTACTAATTTGAGGAATTATTAATATAGCATATTTTAAATAAAATAGCTTGAAAACTATAACCTGTACAACAAAATTATTATGTGTCCGATTTTTCGAACACTATGCATTATTTATCATCATCATCATACCCCTCACGTATTAGACCCTACAGGATGTTACGATCTCATGCCAGAACTTGCGTGGTCTTCCCAATTTCCTCTTTCCTCTTGGTACATTAAGTAAGAATCTGTTTAGGCTATCTTGTGCGATCCATCCTTTCGACATGTTTTTTCCACTAAAGTCGATATTGTTGAACAAAATTAATTACAGGATCCATTTTGAGTTCCTGCAATATGTCCACATTTTTACGGTGTTCCAGCAAAGAGCATCTCGCTGTTCGTCTCATGAACCTCATTTCAGCTGTCGCCAGCCTTTGCTCATCAGCTTTTCTGATTGTCCATGCCTCGCTACCGTAAGTGAGGACTGGTCGAGCTAGTGTTTTATACACCTTTAGCCTTGTATGTTTCTGAACATGGGAGGATTTGAAGACGGTGTTAATTACGCCAGTTATTTTTATAAATTTAGATATTTTGTTCAACATATCTTCATCAGTGATGTAAGAGAGGTTATAACCTAAATAGTTAAATGAATTAACACGTTCAATTAAAGTATTATTTATCATAATCTTACTGGGAAATGGGTTCTCTCCCGAAAATGCCATGACTTTAGTTTTCTCTTTTGAGATTTCCATATTGAATTCGGAGGCGATTATTTGCAAATTATAAATGGCTCTTTGTAAAGCTTCCTCTGTTTGAGCGATAATAACCTAATCGTCGGCAAACATTAGTGTATCTAGAACCGTGTTTCGATTAATTTGAATTCCAGTATGATGACTTTGCCTCCAAATGTATAAAATATGGTTCATATATATAATAAACAACAGAGAGGAAAGACAGCACCCTTGTCTAACACCTTGGTTGATGGAAGTCCAGCTAGTAGTTCCGCGTTCAGTTCTTATGGCAATTTCATTTTGTTGATATAAATCATAAATGGAGAGAATGATTTGGTTTGGCACATTATCATAGCGTAAAATCTCTAAAAGTTTATTTCTATCAACTCTATCAAAAGTTTTTATGAAATCAATAAAAGCTAAGTGGGTTGGAATATTAAATTCTCTGTGCTTTTCAATTAAAATCTTCATGGTGAAATAGCTGTCACAACATGATCTTCCTTTTCGGAATCCATTCTGTTCTTTAGTGAATTTGTCTTCGTAAAGATGTGATAGTTTATTTTTGATTATGGCTGTATAGATCTTATATCCAGAATTGAGAAGACTTATACCCCTGTAATTTTCACATAATTTTTTGTTTCCTTTCTTATAAATAGGTACTACAAAGGCTTTTTGCCAACTTTCTGGGGGTTGTGATCCTGCCCATATATTGTTATGCATTATTTATAATCTATGCAATATCTATAAACTACATGATTATGTCTCGTGATCAGAATATTGCACGAAATGGAACTATAAAAGTTAGAGATTTATCCTTTGAAGAGGTCAACAAATTCAAACATCTTGGAGCAACAGTAACAAATATAAATGACACTCTGGAGGAAATTAAACGCTGAATAAATATGGGAAATGCCTGTTATTATTTGGTTGAGAAGCTTTTATCATCCAGTCTGCTGTCAAAAACTCTGAAATTTAGAATTTATAAAACAGTTATATTACCAGTTGTTCTGTATGGTTGTGAAACTTGGAATCTCACTTTGAGAGAGGAACATAGATTAAGGGTGTTTGAGAATAAGGTGCTTAGGAAAATATTTGAGGCTAAGAAGGATGAAGTTACAGGAGAATGGAGAAAGTTACACAACACAGAACTGCAGGCATTGTATTCCTCACCTGACATAATTAGAAACCTTAAATCCAGATGTCTGAGATAGGCAGGGCATGTAGCACGTATGGGCGAATCCAGAAATGAATATAGAGTGTTAGTTGGGAGGCCGGAGGTAAAAATACCTTTATGGAGGCCGAGACGTAGATGGGAAGATAATATTAAAATGGATTTGAGGGATGTGGGATGTGATGATAGAGAATGGATTAATCTTGCTCAGGATAGGGACCGATGGCGGGTTTATGTGAGGGCGGCAATGAACCTCCGGGTTCCTTAAAAGCCAGTAAGTAAGTAAGTAAGTAAGGAAGTAAGTTCAAGTACTAGGTTATTTAGTGTCTATGGAATTGGTGATAGCGAGATGGTATTTGGCGAGATAAGGCCGAAGATTGGTCATAGACTACCTGACGTTTGTTTTACGGTTCGGGAAAACCTCTCAAAATAATCAAAGAAGTAATCATCCCAAACGGGAATCGAACCAACGCCCTACCGCAACTCTGTATCGGCAGGCAAGCACCTCAGCTGACTAAGCTACGACAATGGTCTTCTGATTTGTGGAAGCTATGGTAAATAAATAAATTAATTCTAATGCTAATGATGATGATGATAATAATAATAATAATAATAATAATAGTAATAGTAATAATAATAATATACTGGGTATACTGCCGTCTTATCATCAAGTGGTGAGACAAGAATTAGGCCTACAATATTTTCAGTTTTCAGTATGCCACTCCTTTACCGTTTCCTGGCTCAGAGCTTCTGAATTATATATAATAATAATAATAATAATAATAATAATAATAATATACTCGGTACACTGCCGTCTTATCATCAAGTGGTGAGACAAGAATTAGGCCTACAATATTTTCAGTTTTCAGTAAGCCACTCCTTTACCGTTCCCTGGTTCAGAGCTTCTGAATTATATATGCTTTTTTAATCCGCATGCCTACGTCTAAATACAGAATAGACTTGGTATGTATCCGGCTCAAGTTTACTCCTACGTCGGAGAAGCTGCAGCAAATTCCGAGGGGAGCTCTGTGCACGAAGGGCGGCTCCGATCCTTCCAGTGGGGAATGCGAGCTGCACAGTGACCTCCTCCAACATAAATATCGCTAATCGGAAACATGAATGCTGAACACATGAGTGATCACAGCGTCGTGTTTACGTAACACTACTGAACCGAACACTAGCCAGTGACAACCTGGCTTGTGGGGACATCAGCGAGAATAGAGCAGAGTTCATCAGACGCAAACACAGAAGCCCCATCTTGTTTGTTTAAAATAAATCGAGTTCCAAGTAAAGCTCGCAACATTATCTGAAAAGAATGCTACACTCTATGATTTTACATATCGCTTGTACAGCGAAGAAGAGCAGAGTTTGCTATTCTGTAGACGGTTAGCGGAATGTTGATCCATAACGTTTTGGTCCATTCGTAAGTTGGTCCTAATTTTACGTTTGTCCAGTTATATGTTTGTCCTGCACCAAATTTTGTCCACAGATCTTTCGTCCATGTCATTTTAGTATATATATATATTTTTTTTTTTACCTTGGGGATTTAGTGAAGTGAATTTTAATGACAGGCAGAGTAATTATCTCATGCCCCCATGTTTTAAATTGCTTCCAGTGCACTTCATTAGAACCAGGTACCCAGCTTCGAAGCCGTTAGTCCTGTGAAATTACAATATATTTATTTTCCCCTGTTATCATAAAACAGGGTTGTTATCTAAGAAATTAGCAAGTTCTTTGTGATAGTAGAAGAGAAAGAGTGGGGGAAGGGAAGTGGTATTATGTGAAATTTCGGCCTATATATAGAGGAGAAGGTGGAAATATGGGCCAGGATGGTAATATGGGTACTATATATTGTGCTGTTACCTAGCGAAAAAGCTCTAAAAGTACATCTCGTGTCCATCAGTCTGTGTGCACAGAGAGACAAACCAGTTGCCTTTGTGGTGTGGATGTCGTGTGTCCTTTATGTTTTTCATCAATTTCAAAGTTTTTGCAGGTATATAGGTTCAATTTTATTGAAAGAAATATATTTCATATTTATAAATCAGTCTTGATGTGTTACACTGACGAAGAATAGCTCTATCACATGGCATAAGAGTAATATTTATTTAGGACAACAATTGCCATACATAATCTTAGAAACCTTCATGAGTCGATGCTGCTAATATAGGCTACCGCTATGTGTCAAATATGGGACAGGTAGCCCATATTACCAACACACTGACACGTCTCGTATTTTCACTATCGTTATTTGTTATAGAATATTGTCATTGATGTGACACATGTTTCCTACGTATGTTTCTTTGTTTTTTCCAATTTTATTTTCAAATTTTTGTGGCAGCCCATATTTAGACCCTACTACCTGTAGAGGACCAGTTCGTCTTACTTTCAAAAAAGTAATTATATGCAAATATCTATTGCAACTATTTACCTTTAACACTGGAATAATTGTATATGAATAATTACTCTGTATGTCAATAAAGATTTCCAAGCAATATGCCACACAATTTTCCATTATTACGAGGAAAATAAAATGGTAGCCCATATTTCCACCTTCTCCTCTACTGTATTTCATCTTTACCTGATTTAGTGCAAATTTATTTACTTGAAATTTTCAAACTGTGTTTATTACAAAAAAATGGGATCACTGAAATGAAACATGAGATTTATTTTCAGTTATTTCAAACAACAAAGATCATGCATTCATTGCAGCTATTTTTTAGAAAGTGTAATTCCCTTCTTTAATTCCCATCTTCTGGGTTCTGCGGGTTGCTGTGGAATTTCATTATAGGTTGACCGAGTCTCACATCGCCAATATATCTTGGTTCGATCCTTATTATAAGAGTGGTGTTGATAACAGTAGCCGTCTTTTATGAGCAGTGGTTTGTTTCTTTTTGAATTAATTACTTCGGGATCCATACCTGATAATTTTAAGTAAAACTAATGTGTCCATTTCCCTAGCAACATCTGTCCATTTTTTATTTCTCCATTACTTGGTATTATATTGTTGGCATCTGTTTAAAATGTGCTTCTAGTATCTGAATATTGAAAATCAATCACGATTGGATAATATGTATATTGGACTAAATTTTTGTGAACTAAAAAATTTCTGGATGAAATTTACTCTTGGACGAAAATGCTATGGACTTGTTCCATTGGACTTAAATGTGTTGGTTATAGAAATTTGGACGAAATGTTGTATTGGACGAAAATATTTGGACAAACATTTCTGAAAGCCTGTAGACAGACAATTTTTTCTGCGTTTGAGAAGTACTGCGTGTTTCATAAATCAGGTTTACATCTTCCAACATCTGAAGGTCCTTTTACTGTGTTACGTCTATTATGCTTGATTAGTCCGAAATGTTGGAGATATTGTCTCAATAACCATTGGAATATCCTAATTCATTTTCTCAACATTCACCGTAAGACAGAATCCCTAAATTTATATTAACAATTCATTTGAATGAATGTTGCAATATTAATAAAATTTGAATTATCTTTTAATATTATTGGAGACTATAATGTAAGTGCATTGGCGGTATGACGATGCTAACAAAATTGTGATACCATTATTGTGTTTTTAATATCGCGAAAGAGTTCAATGAGAAAACATTGAAAGACGATATAAATGTTTGAGTCAACATAATTTTTCCGTTAGCCAAAACGGACCATCTGGTCGAATATAAGAATGATTATGGTTAGGATGATGATGCTGATGAAAAGTAACGGAATTTAATGGATATTCCACTAAAAATGAACTTTTTTCTATTCATTTTTCAACGAAATTTTGAGAGCATACTATGAAAATGACTAACAAAATCAAAATGTTGAACTCCAAAATGTTTTTGAATTTACATTTTTTTCCATTTTTTTTAGAAATATTTTGAAACCCAAGTCTTTAGTAGAATATCTGAATTTTTAAGCTTCCTTTTTTGGGGTACATTCACAGGACACAGATAAACATTTACATGCATTCATTTTGTGATATATCTCATTTATATTATTTTTCTATAATTAAAGAAAAAATATTAGTAAAATAAATTAATAGCATTTCTTACAAAATAAATGCATAAAAAATGCAGCTATCTCATAAATACTTGTAATAAAAATTTCATCCAGATTGATTAATATTTGGCATAAAAATAATAATAATAATAATAATAATAATAATAATAATAATAATAATAATAATGATTTATTTTAGCTGGCAGAGTTAAGGCCGTAAGGCCTTCTCTTCCACTCAACCAGCAAAAAGTGTATATACATATGCATGAACTTACAAAGAATCCAACAATTTGATTTAGATGAGAGTTACATGTATACAAAAGTTATTTACAAATTAAACAACAAAATACTATGAACTATTAATTAAACACTGAAATAAACTGTGTAGCAGAATTAAACTAAAATACATAGAATGTTAATATATTTCAAATAATATTAGATAATAGAAAGAGATTATTACGAGACAATTAAAATACAGCACAATCAGGATGATGTCTAAAGAAAAAAGTAACAATGTAGTCAGTGATAGTTTAAATCAGTATGATTGGAGTGAAATGCTAATAAGGTTATCTTTTAAGCTGTTCTTAAAGGTGTTTATTGTCTTGCAGCCCCTAATACTTTGTGACAAGGAATTCCATTGACGCGAGGTGGATATTGTAAAAGATGATGAATAACAAGATGTTCTATGAAGAGGTATACTTAGCGTGCCACAGATAAGTGATCTGGTATTTACGTCGTGGTTAGAGTATAGATAAGAGAAACGAGACGAAAGGTAATTTGGTGTTGAAGTGTGCAGAATTCGAAAGAGTAAAGACAAAGAGTGTAAAGTTCTACGTTCTTTAAGTCGGAGCCACGAGAGACTTGCGAAGGACGGTGATATGTGATCATACCGTCGGATGTTGCACACGTATCTGACGCACATATTCTGAGCTCGCTGTAACTTGACTGACAATTCAGAACTTAGGTCACTTAACAAAACGTCACAATAATCGAAGTGCGGCGTTACTAGGGTTTGCACTAGGGTAAGTTTTAGTTGCTGGGGCAAGAAGTTTCTCAAGCGACTCAAACAGTGAATGGAGGAACAGATTTTTTTTTATCGTTTCTTTAACTTGAAAATTCCAACTTAGATTATTATCAAAAAAGAAGCCAAGATTTTTTACGACAGATGAATAAGGGATTAGCGTGTTGTTAAGGGTAACAACTGAAAGATTACTGTTATTAAGGGAGTTAACTAAACGCTTATGTCCAATAATTATGGCTTGAGTCTTACTTGGATTAAGTGCGAGTCCGAAATTGGCCGCCCAAGCGGAGACAGTGGCTAGGTCACAATTTAACTTGTCAATCGATTCATTGATCGTATTGGGTCTGGAATGTATGTAAAGTTGTAGGTCGTCGGCATAGAGGTGATATCGGTGATAATTGGTGTTGAATCAAGAAAAATAAACTTACGGAAAAATGGATTTGAAAATAAAATGAATATTTGTGTAACACACCTATTAACATTCTCCTCCGCTATATTCATTTAGTAACTTCAGGGAGCCAACTTTTGGACAAAGTTACAAGATTTGTAATCAGAAAATTAAATTTCTTTTTATCAAAAATAATTTTGACAACTCTTTAAATGCCGCAGTCCTTTACAGCTTTTTAATACTAAATTCGGCAACGCAGCTTGAGGTTTATTGAACCTAGACCTACAACTCTACAGAACACGGCTGCGTCTGGATTGATTCCCAAAACTGAATGAATGACGTCGTGTTCATTCCCGTTGTGTTTCATATGTACTGCGTGTTCAGTTCAAAGTGTGTCATGGCTCGCTGTATGCCGTCATGTGGCTAGCCGATAAGTCTAGAAAATTCAATCTTCCTACACTTCCACAGAGGCGTATTACCTATGTGCCAGAGAAGTTGCCTAGCAAGTACGGCGTTCACTCTGAAGAGTACTTACCGATACGTACGGTAATGGCAGGAATATAAACTGTTTGGAAACACGTACTGAGGTGAGTTTTTTCTTACTGTCGGAATATGTGGAGAGAGTTCAGACGATTACTTACGTCTTTGTTGACATTAATTTCGACAGTCAACATGGACATTTGAATTGTGTTGTGGAATGTTGCCGTACGCAACCGATGATAACAAATACCCTGCGTACGACTTGCCCGCACAAAAAACAGTTCGAAAGAGGTTATGGTAGCACACAGACTTTACAGACCGCCATCTGTTGCTACGACGTTCAACTTATACCGTACACGTTCTCAAGTCCAGATTGAACGCTTCGAATAATAGGAAACTTCTCTGACATAAAAACTGAAACTCGCTTCAAATCGCTGACTCACAACAGTGACGTCATAACACATTTTGAAATGAACACCCAGTATATTCGCATCAGGTTCGAGTTGATTCCTCTGTTTCCTCATCTGGAAATTTTTCATCACTTAAATTATAAAGGAAATTCGATGTAGCACTTACGTAAAGCTTCGAAGCAACGAAAATACCAACAATAGAAAAAAAAAAAAAAGAGAAAGAGTAGTGGCTACCTATATTGAACTATAAATAAGAAAATGTCGTAGCGAAGGAATTAGCTCTTTTTCGTGTGTTGAAAGTTCCTCCTTAATAATAAGTGAAGATTTTTATTGACAGACCAGACTTATGGCCCAGTGGTCAGAGTTTCTGACTACAGATTATGAGGTGCTGGCTTCGATTTCCGGTTAGAACACAGGAATTTTTTCCTTAAAGGGGAATGTTTCTGTGTTCGTCTATGGTCTGGAAATTAGTTTAGGCTTAGGTTTAAGGCCTCTACTAACACTTCATAATCATCCTATCGTGATTCATCGGGGCAGAGTAACTCCGCCTTCCAGGCACCCCAAACTCAAACGTGAATTACAAGCCATTGCCAGGAGTGAACGGGAATGGAAAATGACAACTTGGTGGCACTGGACGAAATATTTTATTCACAAATTCAACACAAGTTGTTGGAAGTTTTTCAATTTTAGATCATGATTTTATTGACACATTTCACACATTTTTAACCATATATATTTGCAAGAAACTGAGTGAAGTAGTTGTTACTTTGTAAGTAGATAGTCTTAAGTCTACAAAATGGGAAGGAAAATTTCGGAATCAACTCGGTAGTCTGTATAGCTCAATTGATGAATTGTATATGCTGTAAATTGTATAGTAGTCTGTATAGCTCAACTGATGAATTGTTTATGGTTATAAATTGAATTAATCTACTTGATATTAATTGCACAAACTTGTATACCTTAATGAAAGTATGCTTGTAAATTAAATTATTCTGTTTACGTTGTATTGTATATATTTGTATAGTTTTGGCCGATGAATTGTATATGCTTTAAATTGAATATTAATGTGTATAGCTCTATTGATAAATTGTTTGTGTTTGTAATTTGAAGTAATTTGCATGATATGTATTATCAATTTCTGTATATCACAACTGGTTGAATTGTTTATGCCTTAAATTTAATTAACTTACTTGTTTTGTATTATACATATAGCTCAACTGATGAATGATCGTTTGCGTTTGTAAATTTAATAATCTGATTGGCTATGTATTGTATACTTTTAGTAGAGCCATCGATGTAGCTCAGTCGACAGACTCGCTGGGCTGCTGATCCGGAGCTGCGTTCGGGCTTGGGTTGGATCCCCCTTTGGTATTTGGTTTCCTCCGAGATTTTCCACAGCCGTGGGACTGAAGCCGGATGGTCTATGGCGAGTCCTTGGCATCAACCCCTTTGATTTGATTACCCCCCTTTGATTTGATTACCTGGTTTGGTTTTTACGAGGTTTTCCCCAACCAAAACGCAAATGCCGGGTAATATTTTGGCGAATCCTCGGACCTCACCTCATCTCACTACATCTCGCCAAAATATTGTAAAAAATTGCACAAAATTGTAAAAATTGTAGAAAATTACTAAATTGTAAAACTATAAAATTTTGTAAAAATTGTAATTGTAATATTGTAAAATTTTGACTTGTTCCACACCTTGAAGCTTCATTGCTCATGTAAGATCTATGGACTAAAATGAATGAATGAATGAATGAATGAATGAATGAATGAATGAATAGTACCTGATTGACATGGTTACGTTCCTGTGATGTCGCATAGAGAAACGTAACCATGTCATTCAGGTACTACCATATGGTGGTAGATGAAAGAAACGCACTGTCCGATATTACCCGATGTCCGATACTACCCGACTCTCCCCTAAACCAGTGTGTGCAAGACTGTCCCATGCGGTAAGGGATTAAATGACTATCATTGCTCACACTTTACCAGGATACCATACTTACTTACTTACTTACTTACTTACTTACTTACTTACTTACAAATGGCTTTTAAGGAACCAGAAGGTTCATTGCCGCCCTCACATAGGCCCGCCATCGGTCCCTATCCTGTGCAAGATTAATCCAGTCTCTATCATCATAACCCACCTCCCTCAAATCCATTTTGATATTATCCTCCTATCTACGTCTCGGCCTCCCTAAAGGTCTTTCTCCCTCCGGTCTCCCAACTAACACTCTATATGCATTTCTGAATTCGCCCATACGTGCTACATGCCCTGCCCATCTCAAACGTCTGGATTTTAAGTTCCTAATTATGTCAGGTGAAGAATACAATGCGTGCAGTTCTGTGTTGTGTAACTTTCTCCACTCTCCTGTAACTTCATCCCGCTTAGCCCCAAATATTTTCCTTAGCACCTTATTCTCAAACACCCTGAACCTATGTTCCTCTCTCAGAGTGAGGGTCCCAGTTTCACAACCATACAGAACAACCGATATTATAACTGTTTTATAAATTCTAACTTTCAGATTTTTGGACAGCAGACTGGATGATAAGAGCTTCTCAACCGAATAATAACAGGCATTTCCCTTATTAATTCTGCGTTTAATTTCCTCCCGAGCGTCATTTATATTTATTACTGTTGCTCCAAGATATTTGAATTTTTCCACCTCTTCGAAGGATAAATCTCGAATGTTTATATTTCCATTTCGTGCAATATTCTGGTTACGAGACATAATCATATACTTTGTCTTTTCGGGATTTACTTCCAAACCGATCGCTTTACTTGCTTCAAGTAAAATTTCCGTGTTTTCCCTAATCGTTTGTGTATTTTCTCCTAACATATTCACGTCATCCGCATAGACAAAAAGCTGATGTAACCCGTTCAATTCCAAACCCTGCCTGTTATCCTGAACTTTCCTAATGGCATATTCAAGAGCGAAGTTAAAAAGTAAAGGTGATAGTGCATCTCCCTGCTTTAGCCCGCAGTGAATTGGAAAAGCATCAGAAACTGACCTGTACGGACTCTGCTGTATGTTTCACTAAGACACATTTTAATTAATCGAACTAGTTATACCATAACGAAATAGAAATAATGAAGAGTTCCTTAATGTTGCAATCTCTTGACGTGCGTAATATCATTGAATTACCTTTTGAAACCTGTTGTGCGAGGTGACATCCTAGACGAGGGCCCGATTCATACACAATCTAAGTGGAAGAGTGAATTGAAAGTGACGGCCATGAAAGCACCTCTTTAGTGACAATTTTCCTCGAGGAATACGTCACAGAGTATAAAGAGGAGCGGAGGGGGTGGCTTTTTGAAACTGATCGCGTCTGTCATCAAGTTTTCGGGAGTTTAGGAAGGAGGGAGCTTGGGGCGTGATTTGAACCATCTGGCGCCACTGCTGAAGAAGGCGGGCGGGCTGGCGTATGAGGGCTGAAGGCGAACGTGCAGCACTCCAGTTCCTCCCCCAATTAGACATCGCCCTCCTCAAGACATCCAAGATCTAGGGCGAATGACGCTCCAAAAGAGCCTTTTAATCGCAGAGCTCTACCCCCTTCTGTTCTGCCATCCCCTGTGTGTATATGTTGAAGTCGTGAGATCTCATCCAGAACTTGGGGCAACTTGGATACCTACCCTCTTGCATCCCCGCTCCCTCCTCCCTTCTCCGTCCTTTTTCAACCCTCCGATGACGCTAATATGGAAGGTGTATATCTAAGTGCAGACTTTGGAAAACTAATTAGGTAAGCTAAGGTTTGCCAAGACGTGGTGTATATATCCCATTATCCAACCCCCATTCCTCCTATACTACCACCCCCTATAGCCCCACCACCCTTTCATCGCAGAGTACTTACTCTATATATAGTCAATAACCTAGGGTGCAAGGGTAGTTTATGGAGCATTTTAAAAGTCATCTTGCTCTAGTTTATTTTAAAAGATTAAAAGGCTTGTGCCTGCTAGTCAGCCTAATTTTGGGGGCGCTTATCTCTTTACAACGCATTATAACCCTCCATCCCCTTGAATGAATTAGGGAGGGAGCAATAACCATACAGAGCCTTTAATATACGGAATGATAAATAACCACCATTAACTTTTGCTCGTAACTACTTGAACCTCACTCCTACTATCCTAACCCTTTGCCAGAAAAATAACTAAAAAAGAGAAATCTCATCCACACAAAAATTACGACGCCTAATGCGAATCCAAGTTCTTTTCTTTGCGTTTGCGAGAATCTCTCTCGATCGCTCGCCAGCCGGCGAAAGAAGAACGGAAGATTTATTGTGGGATATAAAATGAAAAGACTCGGAATTCGCTCTCTTCATTAAGGGCGAATGGGATGTCATGATATTTCTTAAAGTGGATTCATTAAACCTCACAGCAATTCCGATTTATAAATTGCACGTCTTTGACAGTGACGGACGGTTTCATTCCGTCATAAAACAATGTTAATAATAGTTAATATATTTTGTTCCGTGTAACTGGAGATTGCATTCGAGCCAATAAATTATACAAGAATATTATAACCACGGTCTACTATATACAGTCGCGAAGGTCAATATGTAGTAAAAATGCAAACATGGGTAGTTGCCCACCACTAGGATCGCTACTATCGCCTCATCATCGCAGATCTCTCTCCTAGCAGACGACAAAATATGTTACACTTTCGTTGTCATGTTCTTTTGGAAAAATTAACACCTTCCTTCCATTATTGAAATATTAAATGCATAAAGTTAATTTATTATTTTAATGAAGAATATTCAATTCCACCATAAACTCGAAGGTACCTGCAAGAAATAGGTTAATATTATTTTTGTTTGTGCAAAGGAACTGAAATTTACTATAATCGCTTCACTCATTCAAGATTATAGCGATAATTAACTATGAAACCAATAAATATTAATTTGCATTTCCCTTTACAACAATAATAATGGAAATATGAATTAATGGAGTAACTTACGTGTACCGGTACTTGCAGTGTAGGCTTACGTAGTTAACAAAGTGGGATGAGGTTAAGCAATAATCACACCAGAATTGGAAATAAAACGTGATCAATAAATTTTATTGTAACAGACTTTTTCTAAGTCTCTAGTAAAGGAACAAATAAAAATAACAACAAAATTAACAGCTATAATTAAAAACATTTCTTTTGAAAAAAAAGTAGGCCTAAGCAATAATAATCCCACCAGAATTGGAAATAAAACGTGATCAATAAATTTTATTGTAACAGACTTTTTCTACGTCTCTAGTAAATTAACAAATAAAAATAACAACAAAATTAACAGCTATAATTAAAAACATTTCTTTTCAAAAAAAAGTAGGCCTAAGCAATAATAATCCCACCAGAATTGAAAATAAAACGTGATCAATAAATTTCATTAAAACAAGCTTAATTTTTCTACGTCTCTAGTAAAATATAATTATTCCAATTATTATATTTTAGCCATTAACATTTTCATTACAACCAATAACGAACATTTCATAAGCATCAATGTGAAATACGCAACGAGCTAGCACTCGATGGAAATACGACACAGTCCAAAGTCGACCGTGGACAGTCTATTGTTTCTAGTTGCTAACCGCTTGGAGCGCTTTATCACGATATTTACAAAAAATCACCTCAAGCTTCGCGACTGTATATAGTAGACTGTGCTATAAACTTCGTACTTCGCAGGCGCGCACGATCGATTTCACCACTCTGATTGAGTACGGTCGGCAAATAAATCAATCCGCTTCTTGCAGTTGGCCTGAAGTTTCCTGCTATTCCCTCGACGGAAAAGTCGATACGACCTATCTTTTAAGTGCTCACCATTAACAAGATTGTCACTGCAGTATTTGTTTAGTAGTCCATGAGTTATCTATATTTGTCAAGTGAATTATTTCTTTCTTTGTGTCTGAAGTTTAAAAATGAAATAGATTGACGGACTTACCGCCTAACTCTCTTTGTGTTATCGTTACTTTCAGTTTTCTTCCTTTCGTTACTGTCTCCTCCTTGACAGCCCACAATGCATTTTCTGATACCAATTTCATAGATAATAATAATAATAATAATAATAATGATTTATTTTAGCTGGCAGAGTTAAGGCCGTAAGGCCTTCTCTTCCACTCAACCAGCAAAAAGTGTATATACATATGCATGAACTTACAAAGAATCCAACAATTTGATTTAGGTGAGAGTTACATGTATGCAAGAGTTATTTATGAATTAATCAACAAAATACTATGCACTATTAATTAAACACTGAAATAAACTGTGTAGCATAATTAAACTAAAATACATAGAATGTTAATATATTTCAAATGATATTAGATAATAGAAAGAGATTATTATGAGACAATTTTGAGAATGCAGCACAATCAGGATGATGTCTAAAGAAAAAAGCAACAGTGTAGTCAGTAATATTTTAAATCAGTATGATTGGAGTGAAATGCTAATAAGGTTATCTTTTAAGCTGTTCTTAAAGGTGTTTGTTGTCTTGCAGCCCCTAATACTTTGTGACAAGGAATTCCATTGACGCGAGGTGGATATTGTAAAAGATGATGAATAACAAGATGTTCTATGAAGAGGTATATTTAGCGTGCCACAGATAAATGATCTGGTATTTACGTCGTGGTTAGAGTATAGATAAGAGAAACGAGACGAAAGGTAATTTGGTGTTGAGGTGTGCAGAATTCGAAAGAGTAAAGACAAAGAGTGTAAAGTTCTGCGTTCTTTAAGTCGGAACCACGAGAGACTTGCGAAGGACGGTGATATGTGATCATATCGTCGGATGTTGCACACGTATCTGACGCACATATTCTGAGCTCGCTGTAACTTGACTGACAGTTCAGAACTTAGATCACTTAACAAAACTTCACAATAATCGAAGTGCGGCATTACTAGGGTTTGTTCTAGGGTAAGTTAAGATTATACAGGTTTTCCAAAAGTTTAAGGACACTCCTCTATAGGTTATATTTCACTCCCGTCCTCATAGAAGGATATCATTTTATTTTTACTAACATTTTGTAATATTAACCTGGCTATACCTTTGGATGAACGGTTGAGAACCGCAAACACCGTTTCCTACCCCCCTTCCACGACTGGAGGTCTTTGATACTGGCGTAAAATACAAACAAATCACTTTACTAGGTATAGGAGGGAAGAAAAGTAGTTAATCTATTTGCGTAAACTAGAAAATATCGCGATTTTGAGTTCGATAATTTTCATTAGGTTTTTGTTTAAACAAAATACAGTACTGTATTAAGAATAAATGTTTTCACTCACGAACTGAGCTATCCATTTGGACGTATTCATTATGCAGTGTATATGATACTGTCTACAGCACATTAGTGTACAATATAAAGAATGAAGTTAAATTGAAGAATATTCATAATATGGATATTTAAACACATTTTTTTTTTAATGATGGCCTTTCATTTCTATAGAGCCTTCAGTTATTTTATACATGTTATCGCACTATATACTATTGCATCTAATTCAAATTACCAGTTTCGCCCTTCGTACTAGTAACTCAAGTTGAAATAATTCTGTACCTACTCTATAAAAGAGTACCTTACGTACTATAAGTTCAATCTTCACTTCTTCCGGATCCGCACAGATAAAATTACTCAGACATACTATCTACTGTCCGTCCAAGTGGTTTTGTCGTCGAAAGGGGGGAAATCACGTTAATTACTTGACGAGGCCCTTTTATTTGAGTTATATTAAAAAGTTGTGTAATATTACGTAAACGTCCAATTCCTAACAGAAATTAATGTTTTCAGAAAATAACTAAGACAGCCCAGCCATTAGCCTTTACAGAGGGGCGAGCAGAAGCGGTGGGGGAAGTCGGGATGCGACGTAGGCAAACGGACGATAGTACCTGTGCGAAAATGTGATTCAGTATTGAGAGCTCTTTCGTCGCTGGATAACGCGAACATAATTCTGGGACGTATTATACTCACTAACTGAGCACTGTTTACTATATGCGGTCTTGGTTCTCTGTGGAGGACAGTTGGAACTTCATTAGTAGAAGGGATGGGAGTGAAGTACATTAAAAAACTCAGGTACAATAAAAATTGAAGTAAAAATAAAATGATGTCCCTGTACTTATGTGAAACCCCCTGATATTTATACAGGGACCAAATGCCTGTGAAACGTGAAGCTTTTACTGCAAACCCATTCTGTCTAACTTTCAAACTGTGGATTACATAAAGATTTTTCTGTTATGAAACTTATCGAAAAATTACATACAGCATAACCCCGATTATCCGTCACTCTATTAACGGATTGACGGATTATCCGACTGTCTTTCTCTAGCTCTTTTTTTTTTCTTCAGAAATAATTTAATAATTTATATGAAGAATGATTTGAACATTATATTAGTAGGCAATACATACTTTTACTAAAGAGTGTTATTACTTCGGAATATAAAGACTCGCGTTAATTAACTAGGTTACCTTGTTGACTAGTTTCGGCCTGGGACCATCATCAAAACTGGGTGGTCTTCGCGCCTTCTGATTCTGTTTCCGTTACTTTATATTCCGAAGTGATGTATTGTTAAAAGTTGTGTAATCAAGATAAGAGTTATTAGTTTATTACAAGCATTTATCGTTACACAGTATTGTACAACTTGTACATAAAATGTCTTCCACGAGTGTCAAGAGAAACCGTATTGTGCCACGTATCAAAACTGTGAGTCATCTCGCATCATAATACCAGATTGGAATTACAACTGCGTGATTTAGTCAAAAACAATGATAAAGCGTAAAAAAGTATGTAGGCTAATCTACAAGTAAAGCGATGAGTTTGGAAGTAAATCCCGAAAAGACAAAGTATATGATTATGTCTCGTGACCAGAATATTGTACGAAATGGAAATATAAAAATTGGAGATTTATCCTTCGAAGAGGTGGAAAAATTCAAATATCTTGGAGCAACAGTAACAAGTATAAATGACACTCGGGAGGAAATTAAACGCAGAATAAATATGGGAAATGCCTGTTATTATTCGGTTGAGAAGCTCTTATCATCCAGTCTGCTGTCCAAAAATCTGAAAGTTAGAATTTATAAAACAGTTATATTACCGGTTCTTCTGTATGGCTGTGAAACTTGGACTCTCACTCTGAGAGAGGAACATAGGTTAAGGATGTTTGAGAATAAGTTGCTTAGGAAAATATTTGGGGCTAAGCGGGATGAAGTTACAGGAGAATGGAGAAAGTTACACAACACAAAACTGCACGCATTGTATTCTTCACCTGACATAATTAGGAACATTAAATCCAGACGTTTGAGATGGGCAGGGCATGTAGCACGTATGGGCGAATCCAGAAATGCATATAGAGTGTTAGTTGGGAGACCGGAGGGAAAAAGACCTTTAGGGAGGCCGAGAAGTAGATGGGAGGATAATATTAAAATGGATTTGAGTGAGGTGGGGTATGATGATAGAGCCTGGATTAATCTTGCACAGGATAGGGACCAATGGCGGGCTTATGTGAGGGCGGCAATGAAACTTCGGGTTCCTTAAAAGCCATTTGTAAGTAAGTAAGTAAGGCTAATCTACAACATGAGACCTCTATTATTCCTATTTTTCCTGAGACATTCACTACATGGGATTTCCTTGGTCCTTAAAACCCCGTCGTTGACAACCAGACTCAAATTAGTGAACTTCTGATCCACTACCCAGCGAGTTAAATACAATACCACGGAAGAAATTACAAAATCTTCCATTACGCATTATCCGATTTTTTCGATTAACCGTTCAGTTCATCCCCTTCATTACCACGGATAATAGAGGTTCTACTCTATTGTGTATGAAGAAAAATAATTACTCCAGAATGGGTTGACTTGGGTAAACGAATTTTGGAATGGATTTATGTATTATCTCCAGCCATTCTTTCCACATCCCAATAATCTGCGACTTCACGTTCGCACTCACTGACATTCGATCTATTTTAATTTTTTTGAAGGAAGAAATCCAATGTTTCCACACTTGTAGCAAACTCCACAGCTGATTACTAAAAATGGAGGGAATAAGCTGATTCACCAATGTTGCCAACTCTCAATGTAATGCTATAAATGACAGTGGCTGACCTGCGACTGTTTGCCGCTAATTTCAAGCTGAAGAAAATGTTATGAAATTACACTTTTTCCTGAACGAAAAAGAAAACAATCTGGATTACAATGCCTGCACGGACTGGCACACATTTCTTTAAACAGAAAGCAATAATTCCAGAGGAAGTCTTTCAGAAATGTCTAAGTCCACTAAAAAATTCACTGATCTCAGTCAATCCATCCTGGAGTAATAAATTTTTTTACACATTATGCAATTTTTCATTATGTTTCAGAAAAGTTGTTATATAGGGGAGACTGTTGTACCTTTAAACACTTTTCACATTTTGTTGTTTTTAATTTTGGCAAATTAAAATTTTTAAATGAAAAAAGAAGCTTGAAATAATTATTGAAGATTCCTTTACAACTTCCTGTATGTATTTTCCTGTTTTACAGATCTATTAAGGATGAAAAAAATAAAATAAAGGGCTATGTAATGCGTTCAAAGGTACAACAGGTTCATATACCTTGGAACATACCCTCTTGTAAGTTGGAACACATGAAATACAGGTAGGAATATAGCTGTAAGAACTGACAGTCATATTTAAAATGTATTTGCCATCATAAACCAGAGCAGGCTTCTCTGATTGAGATTTTATTTCCTGGAGGAGCAATAACTGCTTCAACAGCTTTCTTCAAGGCATTCGGATCAATTGGGGGCCTCTTAACTCCAGAATTACTTCGTGACATGATCTTAAAATAAAAGAAAAACAAAAACTAATAGTATTGTATACCTTGGAACATGTTCCGTAGTACAAGATGTTTTGTGTTCAAAGGTACAAGAGGGTGCACGTTTAAACAAATATGGCTTAAAAATTAGACATTCGAATAAATTATGGATTTTAAAATATGTTATTATTCACCAGATGTTAGGGAACACAC
This sequence comes from Periplaneta americana, assembly GCF_040183065.1. Lineage (NCBI taxonomy): Eukaryota > Metazoa > Arthropoda > Insecta > Blattodea > Blattidae > Periplaneta > Periplaneta americana. The sequence continues at coordinate 18,145,623 of NC_091129.1, forward strand.
TGTAGCCTACTTGATTGATAGTAACAAATACAATCTGGTTTTGTGTTAGAAAATATATATCGATGAACTAAATGTTTACTTTTGGTACTAAAAAACTTGTTTTGTCTACAGAACTCACACTTTGCAGTAAATAAAACTGAAACTATGACCAGAGCTACTTAGCTGCTTTCTCTACAATCTATTTCAGTCCTCTAGGTAGCAGCAAAAATTAAAAAACAAAAAAAATGTTCGAAGGTACACTATGCTAAAGGTACAACAGTATCCCCAAATCCACAGTTTGGAAGATAGACAGATTGGGTTTGGAGTAAAAACTTCACTTTTCACAGGTATCTGGTCCCTGTATAAACATCAGGAGTTTCACATAAGTATAACGACACCGTGAAACATCACTTATGGAGGGGTGTCCTTAAACTTTTGGTAGAACCTGTACTTCTTTTACTAAACTCTTATGCCTTCAGGCTCCGGTGTCGTCAGCCAATTTCTGTCTACATCTTCATCCATTGCGAAATATTTCGTAGATTCATGTCGGTTAATTTGAAACAGGCTATTACCCCATTGACAATGATGACGTGACATTTCACTGCTTCTTTGCTGATGATATGGACAGAACTTTTCGTCGGCTTAACTGAAGGACATCACAATGATAGGGAACATTATCAAACTGGAAATCTATGGACGATATGTGTGGACAATTTTTAGACACAACTAGTAACTGATATGTAACGAGTCTACTAGAGATGAACGACGATCGAGAAAACAAGATTAACAGCACCCGCAAAGCCGAAAACCCGCACGACAATGTTGTATTACGTCGCGTCCTTGACGTAAAGACTGGTTGTGAGTGTTTCCGAGATTGATCACTCCCGAAGTCCCGAAAGTCAAGCAACCTTCAATCGCCACAGTTGTTTATACCTGATTGAACTTTTATCTACTTTGGCAACTGTTACATATGTATAAACAGTCAAGTAGCTATTTGAAACATCATCTCTATCTTTCACTGTATAATAATCCGTTCTCCAGTCTTTATTTAATTACTAGGTCCTTATTAAATTGCTAGGAATTTTCTTTTCATATGTTTAAGATAACCTTATGTTTTATTCTTCTTAGAAAAAAAAAATTTAGAATTGTTTTTTTTTTATTTATATAACCATACGTAATATCATATACTAGAACCAGAAAATTTTGATGACTAAGATACTGTTCTGTTTTGTCTTTTTGTTTCATTTAAACATTTATAATGTTAGTTATTTCAATTATGTATGTTATTGAAAGTTACGAAATCTTTCCGCACCGACAAATGCTATTTCGAGAATGATGAGCGAGACTCGAAGCGCACGAGAATGACTAGATGAGACTCGAAAGACAAAAGCAACGAACTGGAATACATCTAATCCGCCATGATGTGAACTAAGATTGATGGGATAAATAAATAAACAAACAAACAAACAAATAAACAAACAAAGGGAGAGAGAAATAAATAAATAAATAAATAAATAAATAAATAAATAAATAAATAAATAAAGGACGAGATAGATAGACAGGTAGGTAGATAGGTAGGTAGGTAGATAGATAGATAGATAGATAGATAGATAGATAGATAGATAGATAGATAGATAGATAGATAGATAGATAGATAGATAGATAGATAGATAGATAGATAGAAGAGATAGATAGATAGATAGATAGATAGATAGATAGATAGATAGATAGATAGATAGATAGATAGATAGATAGATAGATAGATAGATAGATAGATAGATAGATAGATAGATAGATAGATAGATAGATAGAAGAGATAGATAGATAGATAGAAGAGATAGATAGATAGATAGAAGAGATAGATAGATAGATAGAAGAGATAGATAGATAGAAGAGATAGATAGATAGAAGAGATAGATAGATAGATAGAAGAGATAGATAGATAGAAGAGATAGATAGATAGAAGAGATAGATACAGATACAGATATAGATATAGATATAGATATAGATATAGATATAGATATAGATACAGATACAGATACAGATACAGATATAGATATAGATATACATTCATAAATATAGATATAGATTTAATTATTTGTTTTTTTTAACGACGCTCGCAACTGCAGAGGTTATATCAGCGTCGCCGGATGTGCCGGAATTTTGTCCCGCAGGAGTTCTTTTACATGCCAGTAAATCTACTGACATGAGCCTGTCGCATTTAAGCACACTTAAATGCCATCGACCTGGCCCGGGATCGAACCCGCAACCTTGGGCATAGAAGGCCAGCGCTATACCAACTCGCCAACCAGGTCGACTATAGATATAGATATACATTCATAAATATATAGATATACATTCATAAATATAGATATAGATATATATTCATAAATATAGATATAGATATACATTCATAAATATAGATATAGATATACATTCATAAATATAGATATAGATATACATTCATAAATATAGATATAGATATACATTCATAAATATAGATATAGATATACATACATAAATATAGATATAGATATAGATAGATGCATACATATAGGTAGATACATAGATAGATAAATAGTATTTTCGGAAGAATTTCTGTTAGAAATTTTGTATCTTTTCGTTGAATAGTTGACAAAATTGCCGCTTATTTTCTTAATATTATTAAAATTATTGTAAGGCTTTAATTATTTAAAATTGGACCGACACCCACAAAAGTTTTTTACTGGAAACAATACCAGTAATAGTAATAGACTCAGTAATCGCCTATAAAGCTCACTGAATCGTCCTGAATTAATTATTGAAAACTGGAATTCCAAATTTGCGTTTTTAATAAAAAAACACCCAATATTAATTTGGTGTAATGCGATAGGCATAAAAAAATTTTGTTCCACTTACTCTCACTTTTACTTCGCTCTGCATTACAATTTCGACACGTCTGTCGCTTCGATCGTGTGTATTTTATGCCGGGTTAAAAGATTATATTTGCTTAACACACTGCCCAGAGGTATATGCTTCCATCTGGTAATCCCCCAGGACGGTGTCAGCTGTTTCCCCACATGAAGCAGGATCCTGCGTATATTTTGTCTCGTTCATAGTGGCCTATTTGTAACACAAGTTGAATGCTACAATTTAAAGTACGTTTTCTCACTAAAAGGGACATTTATCTGAAAAGAACGAGTACACAGGAGTAAGATTTAGGGGAAATAATTCTACAAGTTTCTGAATTTACATATAATACTTAGGAAATTTTATTTTCAGAACATAAAACTGATCTACACGTCAAATTACAAAAATATAATAAAATGGAGTTATTAGAAGACAATTAAAGAAAAAATTACAGTGGATACAAAGTTAAGATTACAGAATATAACGTCAAAAGCAGCACTGAGATAAGGATATGTAATTTGTATATTAAATAAACGATATTCACAGAAACTTGAAGCAGCTCAGATGCGTTTTTTTAGATCGTTATTGGGTATAATTGGACCGTGTGTGTGTGTGTGTGTGTGTGTGTGTGTGTGTCTCTAATGCCTACCACTTCACTTTGCTTGATTCGGTTTCCTCATATTGCGGATAGATGGCAGGACTGTGACCCATTTTCAAGTTGCACACAACTTCGACGTTATATGGCAATAAAAATGTTTAATAGTCCCCTATGAATATAAAAAAATGAACGATGAAAGAGTAATGAAACGGAGAAAAATTCTCTCCGGCGCCGGGATTTGAACTCGGGTTTTCAGCTCTACGTGCTGGCGCTTTATCCACTAAGCCACACCGGATTCCACCCCGGCGTCGGACAGAATCGTCTCAGTTTTAAGTTCCAACTCTTGGGTTCCCTCTAGTGGCCGCCCTCTGCACTACGTCATAGATATCTATGAACCTAGGATCGAAGTCCACACATGTGCTGAGGTGCACTCGTAATGAATGACTAGTTGGCCGGGATCCGACGGAATAAGCGCCGGAGAGAATTTTTCTCCGTTCCATTACTCGTTCATCGTATGATGACGCAGAATATCTGCATGGAAATATCATATGTTCTTCGGTACATTAAAATAATATATATGATACGCGTAAATCACTTCCTGATTTAAGACGGCGCTTATTCCGTCGGATCCCGGCCAACTAGTCACTCATAACGAGTGTACCTCAGCACATGTGTGGACTTCGGTCCTAGGTTCATAGATAACTATGACGTAGTGCAGAGGGCGGCCACTAGAGGGAACCCAAGAGTTGGAACTTAAAACTGAGACGATTCTGTCCGACGCCGGGGTGGAATCCGGTGTGGCTTAGTGGATAAAGCGCCAGCACGTAGAGCTGAAAACCCGGGTTCAAATCCCGGCGCCGGAGAGAATTTTCTCCGTTCCATTACTCTTTCATTGTATGATGATGCAGAATATCTGCATGGAAATATCATATGTACTTTGGTACATTAAAATAATATATATAAAAAATGGAGCTAAAAACATAAGATTATTTAGGGCCAAATTAAAGAAGTACCTAGTTTCTCACACCTTCTATTCTGTAGGTGAATTCATGACATTCAACAACGCTTCATGAAATTGATACTAAAACTTTGTGTTGTACTGTAAACCTCTTCTATAGCCTATATATCTAACTAGATTATGCCTATAAATTAAGAGTTTATAGTTGCATTAAGTCTTTGACTTGTTCCATTTTGTAGCTGTGAAGCAATGTACGAATACCATGGAATGTTAATAAATACAATACAATACAATATATACCGAAATAACTTATAAACTGATATCTGTGTGGAATAAGAAAGAAACCTGACAGAAGACGCTCGCAAAAGAGAATCCAAGGCAACCATTCATGATGAAGAGAGGAAGGTGTGGCCAATTTGAACATCTTCTGTAATTAATAACACTCCAAACTGTCGAGTGACAACGACTCTTGCATGAATGCTGCAGACGCTCTTAGACATATTTTACGACCTGTAGCGCCCTAATGACTCATATAAGAGGACGCAAAATGGACAATAGAAATTGTTTGCCTTTCGACCTTGTGTCTACTCTGTGAGTTTGAAGCACAAGTTTTGTAATATCTATTCGTATACCTTGACACGTGTACATTTAGAATCATATGACTGGTCTACAAATAAAACTTTTTGTCTGCTACAGAGAAAATTTCAAGTGCTCTATACTGAAATTGATGTGCTGTGACCATATTTATCATACCACGTTTTTGAGTTATTGGACTGTAACATTAATTCTGAATCTTACTATTCAGTATATATCTGTATCGTAAAGTCAGAGATATAAATTGAGCTTAGTTTATATATTCTTTGTAAATTGTTATATTATATTATTTTAAATGCATTTATAAGAAGATATGCACTTACAATATGTAGTAAGCACTAAAAACTCTGTTAAAATGCCTGAGACATTTACTTTTCCGCTTATGCTGGCATGTTCAATCGTTGATATGTCCTGATGAAACCTCTCACCATGTTCGTCACTTACAGCGCCGAGATTTAATGGAAAAATATCAAGATGTGAATGAAGAAAGTGCATTTTTTAAACACATGTGGCAACCTAGGTTCTGAAATGCTCTAAGCATGTTATATACTAGCTCAGCATTATTATCAGCTCCATAATTTCCTAAAAACTAGTTGACGCTAGTACAAATGTGTCCCAAGCTTCGAGTTCGAGAGCATTCTGTTTTAACCTGAACGTAGTGTCACACAACATAATTCAAAATGAAAAAAAAAACGTTATTATTTTAAAATTGTGACGTGATAGGAAAAAACGAATTTCAGATTTGTAATCAGCACACTCAAATTAGTGTTGGTACACTTGTTTTTGTTCAGTAGTAAAATCATTGTAGACCAATGTGTTTATTTTAAACTTTGTTACTGTACAAGTATGAGGTTTATGTCCAACCTTGAGTTAACTCTAGGGGGAGGGGACAGACGAAGACGTCCACATATATTTCCTGTTTCGTATTATAAAAATAAATTATGTTTTATTTAAGGATGCTCACAACACCCGAAGTTATATCAACGTCGCCGGTGTCCCTGAATTTTGTTCCGCAGGAGTCCTTTTATATGCCAGTAAATCTGCTGACATTAGTCTGTCCCATTTAAGCACACTTAAATTCCACCGATCGAAGCCACCGATACAGAAGGCAAGCACTATACCGACTACACCACCCAGGCCAACTGTATCTCGTATTCTAAATGAATATCCATGTTTAAAGTTTTTAATTATTTCATTTCATTAATATGGATCTACTGAACTTTTAAAATTGTTGTCAGTTTTCCTATATATGCAACACCTGAAAGTAATTTTATTATATTTTTATTTATACTATCTTTATATCGGGGAGCGCGATAGCGTCGCGGTTAAGGCGTAACGCTGCAAGCCGGAAGGTCGCGGTTTCGATTCCCGATGGGATCATGAATTTTTCCATTGATCCAATCCTTCTGGCCGCGCTATGACCCTAGGGTCTATTCCGTCTCTAACAGAAATGAGTACCAGGGACATTTCCTTAGGGGAAAAGACAGCGGATACATAGGACTGACATCCCTACTGCCATTAAATGCTGATTGCATGTAAAGGTTGGATTCTTAACCTCTCGCTACCCGCTGGGCCGATTTGGTCTGTCATGTTGAGTGTTATCAGTTCCAAAAGTGTACACAGCTACGTATACAGGATGTTTCATAATTCCTATTCTAAACTTCTAGGGGTTGTAGAGGAGACTAAGTAGATAAAGTTTTGATTCGGAACCCATGTCCGGAAATGTATCGTTTCGTTGCAAAATAAGTTTAAAGATCGAATCGATTTCACATCTCCCACTTCACTAGAGACAATGAAGATCTTCCTCCGAGTCCACACCTGTGGAGTAACGGTCAGCGCGTTTGGCTGCGAAACGAGGTGGCCCGGGTTCGAATCCCGGTCGAGGCAAGTTACCTAGTTCAGGTTTTTCCGGGGTTTTCCATCAACCCAATACGAGAAAATGCTGGGTAACTTTCGGTTCTGGACCCCGGACTCATTTCACCGGCATTATCAGACGCTAAATAACCTAGATGTTGATACACCGTCGTAAAATAACCCAACAAAACATTTCCTCCGACTCTACAGGAGTCTCATAAACAAGGTTCTTCATGTGGCCCCAAAGGAAAAAGTCGAGAGGAGTTAAATCTGGCGACCGTAGTGGCCAAGGAGTTGGATCATCTCGGCCTATCCACCTTTCCCCGAATGTTTGGTGGAGATGTTCGCGGATGACAAGTGAATAGTGCGAGGATGCGCCATTATGTTGGAAACACATTGCTGACGTAAGGCCAGTGGCAAATCTTCAAATAACTCTACAAGTACCTCTTGCAGGAAGGTCAAGTATCTGGGACCCGTTAGGCGGTACGTGAAACCACTCTTGTAGTGCACACTGGCACATTCGATCTTAAAACTTAGGCCTATTTTGCATCGAAACGATACATTTCCGGACATGGGTTCCTAATCAAAACTTAATATACTTAGTTCCCTCTACAACCCCCAGATATGTGTAATAGGAATTGTGAAACACCCTGTATAAGGTTTTTTTTAATTCAACGAAATTCTAATTAGTCTTTCAGGAGGGAGACTTTGACCTGTGGCAAGGGCTTGTATTTATAACTATTAATAATATCATGAATACTGTAAAATAAATTTGTATGGTAGTTAATTATTTTGTTATAATTTTATATTTGATGTAGAAAGTCCTGATAATGAAGAATATGGATATTGATGAAGGGTACATACTTTGTTTTGATTATTAATAGAATTATAAATACATTAAAATACTGTAAATTTGCATCGTAGTTAATTTATTTACAATTGAACTTATGAGTTCAAAAACGTTCCAACTCCAATTTTTCGTGAAATGTACTTGATGGCATTATATGAGTAACTGATCTCAGGATGCATGTTTCTACGTTTATAAAAGTCCCAACTCCAAGCGAAAAGTACCTTAAAATCTTTCGTAAATTTGTGTGTATTTCAAGAACGTCCCATTTCACCTTAGTATCACACACAGATTCATTAATATGTGTTAGAAAACACCAAGAAAAGATTACAGCTTCCTTCCATGTGACGGGAAAATTTCCATTATTGAAAAGGTGAAACTAAAGGTAGTGAGAATGGAGATGTATGAGGGTCGGATGCAATTTGTTGAAAAAAAAATTGATATTGTTTGGAGACATGACACTAAATTTTAAAGATAAATTACAGAGATTTCTTTAAAACTCTGCAAAAAAGAGAATAATTTGAATTTCAAGGTGATTGAATACAAAACATTCCAGTTTCAACACCTGAAGTACCGGTTACTATAGTTATTTCTTTCATTGCTCCAACATACGTGATTCCTTTGCTCAAGAATAGTGTTATACACTATCTACCAAAAAGTAATTGGGCACTGTTTTCGCCCCTTTAGAACCTCGTGGTACCACCTCTTGTTGCTATAACAGAAGCCACCCGGTCAGGCATGCTCTCCACTACTGGATGTTCATTTCAAAGTGTCACATGACGTCACTGTTGTGAGTCAGCGATTTGAAGCGAGTTTCAGATTTTGTGTCAGAGAAGTTGCCTATTAATCAAGGCGTTCAATCTGAACTTGAGAACGTGTACGGTATAACTTGAATCGTAGCAACAGATGACGGTCTGTACGGTCAGTGTGCTACTATAACCTCTTTCGAAGTGTGTTTTGCGCGGCCAAGTCGTACGCAGGGTATTTGTTATCATCGGTTGCGTACGGCAACATTCCACAACATAAATCAAATGCTCCGTGTCCTTGTTGACCGTCGAAGTTAATGTCAACAAATACGTAAGTAATCGTCTTAACCCTCTCCCCATATCCCGACAGTAAGAAAAAACTCACCTCAGTACATGTTTCTAAACAGTTCACATTTCTGCCACTACCGGCGTTACTGTACGTATCGGTAAGTACTGTTCTGAATGAACGCCGTACTCGCTAGGCAACTTCTCTGCCATATAAGTAATACATCTCTGCGGAAGTGTAGGAAGATTGAATTCTCTAGGCTCATCGACAAGCCACGTGACGGCATACAGCGAGCCATGACACACTTTGAACTGAACACCCAGTAGTTTGTGTAGGATATCCACTGGAATGCGTCGCCATTCCTCTTGCAACATGGCACTCAGTTGGACAATGAAAATTGGCCCCATGTTTCGGCGGCTACTATGCAGTGGTATTCAGACAATAATGTTCACCGGTTGGACTGGCCTGCACAGAGTCCTGATCTCAATCCCATTGAGCACCTTTGGGAAGAATTGGACCGGCGATTGAGGTCTCGGGAGATGCCGCCAACTTCCATTGGTCAACTGAGTGCCATATTGCAAGAGAAATGGCAACGCATTCCAGTGGATATCCTACACAAACCAGTGGAGAGCATGCCCTGACAGGGTGGCTGCTGTTATAGCAACATGAGGTGGTACCACGAGGTTCTAAAGGGGCAAAAACAGTGCCCAATTACTTTTTGGTGGATGGTGTATAAGAATTCATTTAAGTTTAGTGTTATTCTGGACAACTACCTGTGAAATCAGATAAAATAAGAAATCTAAAGAAACTGTGTTTTTTATTACCACCTCGCAAAGTTTCTTTCTATGAATAACTTGAAAGGTAACGCAGATATGTCAACTAATGATGATTTGGGATGAAAATATAAAAAAGTGTTTTGAAATTAACATTAACAAGTAATAACCTTAATTAACAAGTAAGTTTCTTTGTAAATTTGCTTTTTTATGTTTCGTATATTTCACGAAAGTCTCAACTCCACTCCAAGTTTGTAATTTTTTTCTAGCAGAATGGCAGGTCAACAGTACAGTATACTATTATAGATGTGTTCAGAGCCTACTGATAAATCGTATAAATAAATTTCATATTATCCTATAAACGGATGTCCAGCATTTACGTTTTTTCTCTCTCTTGAAAAATGTAGTCTCCTGGAGTTGGGACGTTTTTGAGCTCACAATTAAATTTTTTTAGTTATAAAAAATATCGACAATTATTTTATATTTGTTGAAGAACAATGATGGTTAACTACGAATGTGAGAGCGACGTATTTTCAAAATAATTTAACTTTAATTCTTCTGGAAACTACTTCTCATTTTGTTACAGCCTATGCTGTACATATATTTTTGTGCAAGAAGTTTTTGTAGCATAGTTACATATTACAATTTTATAATATTTCTAAGTCCACACCTGTGGAGTAACGATTAGCGCGTCTGGCCGCGAAACCAGGTGGCTCGGGTTCGATTCTCGTTCGTGACAAGTTACCTGGTTGAGGTTTTTCCTGGGATTTTCCCTCAACCCAACTTGAGCAAATGCTGGGTAACTTTCGGTGCTGGACCCCGGACTCATTTCACCGACATCATCTTCATATCATTCAGACGCTAAATAACCCAAGATGTTGATAAAGCTTAGTAAAATAACCTACTAAAATAAGAAATTAATGTTTCTGATTTATTACAATTCTGTTAGGTACTCTGCTTTAGTAAAGGTTATCAAAATATTTGCCATATAAATGTTTGTATTTCGAAGTCCAATCTGAAGTAGAACTCTACCTTTGTAAATAATATTCTATCTCTCACGTGCTTGGATTTCTTCTTATGATTACAATTTAGATTTTCTAGGCAGGGTAATAGTATGATTCTACAATATTAATGCATAAGTTAAATACAACTATTTTGGTATTATTCATTAATAAAACTGAAGTACAAAGCATTAAATATATTATTTTTTATATTTTGTTTTGTTTCTTAATTTCCTATTCATATTTCGAAATCACGTTCTCTTTTAATCTTCCTCTTTATAAATTTCTAGGAAGCTATATTACCAGGAAATATTAATAACAGAGAGAAATAAGTTTAATTTAATGAAGTATATGAAGGCATTAACTCTAATAATATATTTTTAATGGTAATAATGTCATCAAACATTCTTAAGTTTTGTAGTTTTTAATATCCAATACTGAAGTTACAGGAGAATGGAGAAAGTTACACAACGCAGAACTGCACGGATTGTATTCTTCACCTGACATAATTAGGAACATTAAATCCAGAAGTTTGCAACAGGCAGGGCATGTAGCACGTATGGGCGAATCCAGAAATGCATATAGAGTGTTAGTTGGGAGACCGGAGGGAAAAAGACCTTTAGGGAGGCCGAGACGTAGATGGGAGGATAATATTAAAATGGATTTGAGGGAGGTGGGTTATGATGATAGAGACTGGATTAATCTTGCACAGGATAGGGACCGATGGCGGGCTTATGTGAGGGCGGCAATGAACCTTCGGGTTCCTTAGAAGCCATTTGTAAGTAAGTAAGTAATATCCAATACACAGACAGCTGTATTCAGAAAATTACACACTAGAGAATCTGACCTGTAAATTCTTTTTAGTAAGTCATGAAGTTTTTAATAACCAATATTACAGAAACATTCTGAAAAAGTTACAGAAATTAAGATCGACATATTGACATTATGATGTCAGAGAATCTGAGCCATCTGAACTCTAAATATGTCAGCAATCCTGCAGGTCATAGCCTTCGTGTGATATTGTTTATTGTGGTGTGTTTGCGTTTTTTTTTTTTTGAAAAAAAAACATTATTTCTCAAAACTGACGACAAATGGATTTTGGAAAATAGGAAAATGATATAGGAAAATTGACATTTCACTGCAAAGTACTATTTTTTCTGAAAAACGTTGGGTTCCAAACTTCAAAATTAGGGGTCATTTATTAAAATCTGTTCAGTCGTTTTCCCGTAATTTCCATTACCAGTTGAAATTATCTAGATAATAACAGCCCGATATTAGGCCTACTTAATGTACGAAAAATTTATGCTAATATTAAATTCATAATAACAAATACAAATATTTACACACAGAGTACTTAATAAATTTTACAGAAGAAAGAGTTCGTCCAAAGGGCTGGACTCGGGAAGAGTAACTAAAACGCTCATTGCATTTCCTCATTGAATAGCAATACTTAAGCGTTGACGCAAATAAGTAGTGCAACGGCGATCACCAGTAATGGAGATCAACATTTGGCCGATTTGAGATACCAAAACTTTAGCGTCAAGTCTCCGAAGACGGAAGGTCTCCACAGCAAAGGGGACAAATATAAAATAACTAGTGGCCAGCAAATGCTGCAAACTAAGTTCATTAGAAGTTCAAATTAAAATTTTTCAAAATTATTTCCATTGAAGAATACAGACATCTTGGAAGTTATTTGCTTCCATGATAATGAAACATATCCCTCTGAATGGTTTTCTTGATGCTAAATATTTTTTATTGAACCTATACATCTTCAGTTCTTGAGTTTCATTAAATATATGGAAAAGACCTATACCACTTGATTAATAACTATAAAAATATTTCATTTTAATAACAATATTATCTTACTTAAATTTTGTATAGACTACTATATAGCTGTCACTTAGTAAATATTATAGAGATGAAGATCTAACTTCAGATATTCTCTACGCCTACTTATATAACCATAAAAGCTTTCAATTTCATATCTTCAATAAAGCATCAATCTCTATAATAAGTTACAAATACTCGCATCATGGTATTCACTATAATATTATTTCATTTTAATAGTAATAATGTAGCGATAGGGTTGGAAGTAAATCCCGAAAAGACTAAGTATATGATTATGTCTCGTGACCAGAATATTGTACGAAATGGAACTATAAAAATTGGAGATTTATCCTTCGAAGAGGTGGAAAAATTAAAATATCTTGGAGCAACAGTAACAAATCTAAATGACACTCGGGAGGAAATTAAAAGCAGAATAAGTATGGGAAATGCCTGTTATTATTCGGTTGAGAACCTTTTGTCATCTAGTCTTCTGTCAAAAAGTCTGAAAGTTAGAAATTATAAAACAGTTATATTACCGGTTGTTTTGTATGGTTGTGAAACTTAGACTCTCACTTTTAGAGAGGAACAGAGATTAAGGGTGTTTGAGAATAAGGTTCTTAGGAAAATATTTGGGGCTAAGAGGGATGAAGTTACAGGAGAATGGAGAAAGTTACACAACATAGAGCTGCACGCATTGTATACTTCACCTGACATAATTAGGAACATAAAATCCAGACGTTTGAGATGGGCAGGACATGTAACACGTATGGGCGAATCCAGAAATGCATATAGAGTGTTAGTTGGGAGGCCGGAGGAAAAAAGACCTTTGGGGAGGCCGAGACGTAGATGGGAAGATAATATTAAAATGGATTTGAGGGAGGTAGGATATGATGGTAGAGACTGGATTAATCTTGCTCAGGATAGGGACCAATGGCGGGCTTATGTGAGGGCGGCAATGAACCTACGGGTTCCTTAAGAGCCAGTAAGTAAGTAAGTAATAATGTCATCAAACATTCTTAAGTTTTGTAGTTTTTAATATTCAATACACAGACAGCTGTACTCAGAAAATTACACACCAGAGAATCTGACCTGCAAATTTTTTTTAGTAAATCTCGAAGTTTTTAATAACAAATATTACAGAAACATTCTGAAAAAGTTACACAAATGAAGATCGACATATTGGTATTATGATGTCAGAGAATCTGAGCCTTCGTGTGATATTGTTTATTGTAGAGTGTTTGTGTTTTGTTTTATTCTCTAAAAGCTATTATTTCTGAAAACTGACGACAAATGGATTTTGGAAATAGGAAAATGATGTAGGAAAACTGAAATTTCACTGAAAACTACTATTTTTCTGAAAAATCTTGGGTTAAAAGCTTCAAAGTGACGGGTCATTTATTAAAATCCGTTAAGCTGTTTACCCGTAATTTCCATTACCAGTTCAAATTATATACATAGATTGTCTAAAAGATGAGCTATTTATTGACTTTTTTTCTGCACGGCTAATTCAGCAGCAGATGCTGAGCGTCTGGAGGTATTCGGTAAGTGAGATGGAGCTAGAGTGTCAACGCAAATGGAGTCCCAAATTAAAGATTTTGCTCTAGACCATGGAATTAAGGTGAGACCATCGGGTCCTTCACAATCCGAGCGACTAATAACTGATGGCAAAGCTTCATATCTCACACTAGTTTATTAAATCTTGTCGGACCATAAAGAAAACAACTATCGCAATGTCCATATTTTTATGTGTTGTATTGTGAAATTTTAATACCAATTTTTTTTTTTCATTGTTCTATTAAAATTATAGCATATAGCCTATTAACCTATAAGTAAGATCCTGTATTGCCTTTCCCTTCTTCCGTTTTCCTACCTGATGTATGTCCTATCAGTCTTTTAGTAGATTTGGTGTTCAATAGTGATTTTTCTATGTTAAGGCTTGTTCCTCTTTTTTGGCTAGGTTGTCAGCCTTTTCATTCCCATCTACTCCTACATGAGAGAGAATCCACTAGAAATGGATCCGTTTGCCAAATCTCGTTAGCTGGCTAATTAGCGTTCTTGTGTATTTTGTTGTTTCCGAGTTGGGATGGCCATTTTCAGCTATCAGTGGCGTATGCTGAATTATCAATGGGAGTGGTCAATGTTAAAATCGTTTACAATTTACAGTATCGGTATTTAAATTGTTTTATTATTATTATTATTATTATTATTATTATTATTATTATTATTATTACTACTACTACTACTACTACTACTACTACTACTACTATTAATATTACTAGTAATATTAATAGTAATAATATTATTATTGTTATTGTCATTGTTATTATTATTATTGTTATTGTTATTATTATTATTATTATTATTATTATTATTTTTATTATCATCATCTATATATATGTAATTTGAACTGTTAATGGAAATTACGGGAAAACGGCTGAACGGATTTTAATAAATGACTCCTCATTTTGAAGCTTGGAACCCAAAGATTTTCAGAAAAATAGTAGTTTTCAGTGAAATGTCAATTTTCCTACATCATTTTCCTATTTTCCAAAATCCATCTTTCGTCAGTTTTGAGAACTAATTAATTGCATTTCAGAATAAAACAAAACACACAGTACAATAAACAATAGACTATTAAACACAAGGCCATGACTTTCAGGATTTCTGACATATTTAGAGCTCAAATTCAATTGGTTATTAAAAACTTAGACTTACAAAAATTATTTACAGGTCTGATTTTGCGGTGTGTAATTTTATGAGTACAGCTGTGTATTGGGTATTAAAATCTACAAAACGTGATGTGATTTGATGACATTATTACCATTAGAAATGAATATTATTATAGTTATTGCCATGATGTGACTTTTTCATTAATTATACATATTAATGCTATATTGATGATATGAAAGTGAAACGTTTTGGGGTTATGTAAGTAGATGTAGAGAAGATCTTAAATTAGATCTTCATTTCTATAATTTACTGAGTGGCGGTTATATAGTATAACTACAAAATTTAAGTAAGATAATAATATTGTTATTAAAAATCAAATATTTTTATAGTTATTAATCAAGTGGGATTGGGACTTTTTCATATACTTAATGACAATGTGGTGTAAATATTTAGTTGCGTCTTTCTCTTCAGTATTGGCTCGAGATAGCGCAAAAATTACAGTCCCTAAGAAAAATCTAAAAGGTATTACTTACTGATAAAATAAGAATACTACAAAATTATGTAGTCTCCCGATCATTTCAGCAAGATTTCTTAGCAGGATAAAATGATTTTACCCTCTACATTTCAAGCTATACATGCAGCAGCTTTACCAAGATGCTATGTGTATTGTTAGAAAGCATAGCAAATCTGACTTTTTTTCAACTTTCACCTACAATCCACAATGACCTGAAATAGCTATTGCTTTACTCCCTCATGAAAAACCACTGATCGTCCTGACATTGTTACTTGCGTTTTCGCGTTGAAACTCAAAAACTGAAGGTGGATAGGTTCAAGAAAAAGTATTTGCCATTAAAAAAAACATTCAGAGGGAGTATGTTTCATTATTACGGAAGCAAATAACCTTCAAAATGTCTGATATTCTTCAATGAAAATAAATCTTAAAAATTTTTATTTGAACGTCTAATGACCTTAGTTTTCAGCATTTGGTGCACAAGCCACTAGTTGTCAATATAATTATAATTATCATAATCACCCGACTTTCCACAGGGGGATGTGACACTAGTTTCTGGAAGAACGTTCGCGACATTTCCAAGATGAGGCAGCGAAGAGACATTTGCCATTGTGAAATTTTCACTAATCTCGCCAAAATTGCTACGCGACTTTTTGCTAAAAAAAATGTAAAATTGAGCTTTGCGGTCGCCTAGACATATCAAAGAACTCTGAACGAAAATGTGAAGTTTGTATTAAAAATAAGAACTGTCAAATGCGCAAAACGTTGAACGAACGTTTTACTATAATGTCACAACGCAAACTAACGAACGGATGAATACCACTATTAAAATGAGTTTAAAATCGACAAAGCACAATATTTAACAACAACTGCATTACAGAACTGTCAAAACAAACTTTTCAGTATGTTTCCCAACAAGTTAAATTTCGTATTGTGTTGGCTGCATTTTATTAGAAATTCGGTACTAGGCGGTATGTCTCTCTATAATAAAGACAGCATTGTTATAATTCGAACGTACCGCAGCACCAAACATAGGGATTGTATTGAAGGAGAGGGAGGAGGACTATGCCTTATGTCGATGTAGATTTTGTTACTCTGACAATGAAAAATTAGAGGTAAAACGATTATAGATAAAACACTAAAATCTAAATACATCTCTCTTCTTTCAAAACATTTCAGGTGGTTTCAAACCCGGTAACCCCCTTGCGTACGCCCCTAGTTGCTATTCCTTGTATTGCTGATTTTGAGTCTATTAGAATGACAGCTTTGTTAAATGCTACTGGGTGTTCATTTCAAAGTGTGTCATGACGTCACTGTTGTGAGTCAGCGATTTGAAGCGAGTTTCAGCTTTTATGTCAGAGAAGTTGCCTATTATTCAAGGTGTTCAATCTGAACTTGAGAACGTGTACGGCATAACTTGAATATCGTAGCAACAGATGGCGATCTGTACGGCCTGTGTGCTATCATAACCTCTTTCGAACTGTGTTTTGCGCGGGAAAGTCGTACCCAGGGTATTTATTATCATCGGTAACGGTAACATTCCACAACACAAATCAAATGCTCCGTGTCCTTGTTGACCGTCGAAGTTAGTGTCAACAAATTCGGAAGTAATCGTCTTAACCCTCTCCCCATAAGGAAAAACAACTCGCCTCAATACGTGTTTCCAAACAGTTCATATTCCTGCCACTACAGGTGTTACCGTACGTATCGGTGAGTACTCTTCAGAATGAACGCCGTACTTTCTAGGCAACTTCTCTGGCACATAGGTAATACGCCTCTGTGGAAGAGTAGGAATAATGAATTCCCTAGGCTCAACGACTAGCTACAAGACGGCATACAGCGAGCCATGACACACTTTGAACTGAACACGCAGTATATATTAGTTGTAGAGCTATTTGGACTGCTTTATCTTCGGCATCAAAATTTGTTCTGTTTTTTCCAGCCGATGTGTAGTGGGAGAAGAGGAGGGAATGAATACCTGCACCTGTTCTTCCTTCTTTATCTGTGTATGATCCATCGATTTATATTCTGAGCCACTAATTCGGAGGGGGGATATCTTGTTTCTATTGTTTTTATAGATATATGTTTCAATTCTACATCCAGTGTTTCTCTCTTTTGTAGGTACGTATTCTACTAGAGATAGATTTATGCTGAAGGACTGATAGTCAGTTGGATTCGATGCTGGACAGAGTGGTTTCACTATTGGAGGTATGTTGAGCTCTTACAGATATTCTGTGGTACTTATTCTGTGGTGAGATGTGTGTTTTTAGATGGTGTTATTCCTGTGGTTATTTTATCCAATTGGCATCTAACAGGGCTTTAAGGCCCGGTTCACACGAGCGGAATATCTGCGGAACGGCAGCCGCGCGTCGACCTCACCGTTTTCTATGGCACACACATTTAAATGTAGCAGTTCACACAGGACGGACAGTCTGCGGCAGCGGTACGTCTCCGCATGCCAACCGCATCGCCCATAGCCGAACGGACGCCGCACGGTGGCCGCAAGTTCGCTGTGGGCTATTGAATTATATTGTATCAATCACACGAGCGGACGCGGCAGTTTGGCGGCGAGTGTCCAGACGACATATATGTATGTATTTATTCACACTGCAATGGGTATATACCCGGTGGCAGTGGTAACTAATTACAGTCAATAATGACAATAAGAAACTTGTTAATTAAAAATACAATTAATAATACTGTGACTTTATTTCAACTCAACAATAGGATTTTATTCTTCCAACAATAATTCCTTTCTACAATTCACCTTAAACGCTCTCGTCAACAATAAGATTTTCACTCAACACAGTATTCGTTATAGCACTCCACTGACGACAATGACAATTTACTTGGACTATTGCGAACAACAATGAACTGTTAATCTTAACTAATATTTACAAAGCACTATTTACAAATCAGAACTACTAGTTCTCAGTTCACAGTTCTTCTAGCTCAGTCACTCGAATTCACAGTATCTCGAACCACAGACCTTCAGAGACAGTTCACTGTACTCGAACCCAGGTCTCTCCAACTGCGGTCCACTGCACTCGAACTCAGGCCTTCGGATGCTGACACAGTTGCGAACGCACACTCGAGTCGAACTCCGGTACACAAGACTGGCTTGCTTGCTCTGGCTTACTCACTGACTGAATAAACTGAAACTGCAACTGCTCAAGTTCGCTGCCGTTTCATCTTTTATAGCCACAGCGACGTAGCCTGGAAAGTTCGAGTTCGCGATCTTTCCACTTCGACGGACTTCTCGAAGAGTCGGGAGGGTCCGTCCCCCTTTAACTCCGCACGTAGCAGCTGCGCGCGCACTCTCCCCTCGTCGCGTTGGCCCCTCTCTTCTCTCCGCCGCGCGCCGTCCCATAATGCTCCGTGGAGCCCGCGCGATCTGCTCTCTTGCGGGACGCTGGTCGTGAGTTCGAATCTCACGTCGCTGTCACAATACCAATAATTAATACTAACAGTAATTTATAATAATAATAATAATAATAATAATAATAATAATAATAATAATAATAGGGAATATCCTAAATTAAATGAAGCACTATCACTTAAAATAACATTCAAAATAAATCTAATTTGTATCTTAAATCTAAGTTCGAACTAAATCCCACGAGTATGATATGTTCATATCTGCACAAGTACCTTTCCACATTACATTCATTTCGCTGTCAACTCACTCACTGCACTGGAACTACGACACATTTCACTGATTCTATCCTGATTTCACTAACATTTCAAAAACATTTCACTGTTCAAATACTTTGCACTGCCACTATAAACTATAAAGCTTCCCTGACAGGAACACGTTTCACTGACACAACACACTTCACTGACACAACATAATTCTTCAATGATACAACACTTCAATAACAAAATATCCTTTACATCCTTTACATACTGTGTATCTTGGATTTTAGCAGCAATTATAACAGTATATACACCTAAGCTAGTACAACAAAGAAAAAATAATAAACCTAATTCAAAAGGAATAAAACCAGTAAAATAAGGAATTACAAATCAAATCAATAAACGATGAAAGAGTAATGGAACGGAGAAAAATTCTCTCCGCCGCCGGGAATTGAACCCGGGTTTTCAGCTCTACGTGCTGATGCTTTATCCACTAAGCCACACCGGATACAACTCCGACGCCGGTTAGAATCGTCTCAGATTAAGCTCCAACTTTTGGGTTCCCTCTAGTGGCCGCCCTCTGCACTACGTCATAGATGTCTATGAACGCAGGACCTAAGTCCACACTTGTGCTGAGGTGCACTCGATATGAGTGACTAGTTGGCCGGGATCCGACGGAATAAGCGCCGTCTTAAATCACGAAGTGATTTACGCATATCATATATATTATTTTAATGTACCGAAGTAGTGCAGAGGGCGGCCACTAGAGGGAACCCAAGAGTTGGAGCTTAATCTGAGAAGATTCTAACCGGCGTCGGAGTTGTATCCGGTGTGGCGTAGGGGATAAAGCATCAGCACGTAGAGCTGAAAACCCGGGTTCAAATCCCGGCGCCGGAGAGAATTTTTCTCCGTTCCATTACTCTTTCATCGTATGATGACGCAGAATATCTGCATGGAAATATCACATGTACTTCGGTACATTAAAATAATATATACAAATCAATAAAGACAGAATAATCTAAAAATAGGAGCAAAATAATAACATAAATAATTAGACAAAAAAGGAAATGCTTGCTCCTTCGAGAGCAGGATTCGATAACTTAGACATGCTTTGGCCGTTTGTGTGTCTATTGGCCTAGGTGCAATGATTGTCCAAATTCAGCAGATGGCCTGGGTGACATTCGTGAATCCGCTGCTGACAGGTGGGCTATCCTGCATCAGCCCCCCTAAAATATCTAGGTCCCGTTTCACGGAAACGAGTAGCCTGATAAGCCCCAGGGGCCGGAGCTCCAAGGTCTTCCTTTCACCGTCGGCTGACAGATAGGCCATCCTATCTGAGCCTCTGATAGAGGCAGGCGTACGACTAGCCTGATGAGTCCCAAACCTTTCCTATATCAGTATCGGAAATCCGTAGGCCCTACTAACCTCAGAACTTCACCGCAACCTATTTTTACTATTGCAGACGATGGATGAAAGGGAGGTGGAGTGTGTGGTGAAATCATAGAGGGAAACGGGAGTAATAAAAAAATTAATCCGTGGTGCTACAGCCCATGAAGGACCTAGACCGACCAGCCGGCTGCTGGCCTCACGCCCACATGCCGAAGCAGAGGTGGAAGATCATCCAACCAAAATAGAGGTATCGTGTGGTTAGCACGATGACCCCCCCCCACCGTTATAGCTGGTTTTCGCAACCGGATTTCCCTAACTATCGTAGCTCCCCAAGTGCATCACGATGCTGGGTGGGCACCGGTTCCATACACTGGGCGAAATTTCATGAAAAAATTTCTTCTCCCATGAGGACTCGAACCAGCGGGAAACGGGAGTAGCCCGAAAAAAAAAAAAACATTTGTAACGTCTGCTTGAATCACAGACGCGCCCCAGTTGACATATCACACTTGTGGTAATGTCTGTTGCAATTTTTTAACTTGTAGTGGTGCATTGCGCATTCTGAATGGATTCAATGTGTAATACGGATGTAGAGAAAGTTGACGTTGAGGTGTTTGTGATGGAGAATGAGAAAATACCATATATTTGCAATATTAGAAATGAAGTGTACGAGGACTCAAACAAAAAATGTTCAGAATGGTATGAAATTTCTTGTGTACTGTTTCCCAATTTCATGGAATTTTACGACTCAGAAAGGAAATGCGTTAATAAGTGAACCGTTGAGAGCAGAAGTGGTGTAAGTCAAAAATGGGTAATGAGGGTTAAAGTAAACTAAGGAATACAATCCGTGCAATTCTGCGTTGTGTAACTTTCTCCAATCTTCGACAACTTCATCCCTCTTAGCCGCAATTATTTTCCTAAGCACTTACTCTCAAACACCCTTAACATCCGTTCTGTCTCAAAGTGGAGTCCACGTTTCACAACCATACAGAACAACCGGTAATATGACTGCTTTATAGATTCTAATTTTCAACTTTTTTGAAGGCAGACTAGATGACAGAAGCTTCTCAACCGAATAATGCTTCAGTTCTTGATATATTCTGACTTTCGTCACTTGAACGAAACTGAATGTTTTTCAGTTTGAATTTTGCAGATTAACGTCCTATGAACTTAATATATAAATATGTTTACTGTATCTCTTTATAAGGTAATTCTTCAGTTGAGTTCCTTACAAAATAAATACCGATACTTAAGGGTATATGTACGTGAACGACCACAAATATTATGAGAAAATACAGGCTCTAAATTTCTAAAATTTTATAAGGAAATGAATTCACAGTTGGACAAAAATTACAAGGTACCACAACAAGACTTATTAGAACTTAAATATCTGATAAAAGTATAAAAACCTTAATAATAAAATTTTAAGAATTCACTTTTTACTTTAAGTTAAATATTACAAATTTGAAAATTTTCACACATTATTTCATAACTCCACAACCATTAGAGATAGAATTATGAACTTTTGTACACTGACTTAACATGCATTTATACAATAATGTTCATTTCTTTGAATATAGAAAATTAGGTCAGAAAACATTATGTAAATTTTAATATATTTTATATAGAACAAATAAAAAATTAATTGTATTTAAATAACAGCTTTACATGTCTGAGAGTAGTCTACTTTTCAGAAATAAGTGTTTATTACATGCAGGAGAAATATTAAAATGTCAGAAAAACCATAACAATGTTATGGTTACCAAACAATGTAACTTCAGAATTTTTTTTTCATTCTTTGATAAAACTGGTTCGAAAAATTTTATTAGTAACCTCTTTTATACTTTTATAGATATTTAAGTTCTAATAAGTCTTGTTGTGGCACCTTGTAATTTTTGTCCAATTGTGAGTTCATTTTCTTATAAAAATTTAGAAATTTGGAGCCTGCATTTTCTAATAATATATGTGGTCGTTCACAATTACGTTATTTTACTTGTAAATTGACAAGTATTCTGTACATAATGGTAAACATATAGGTAGTGACATAATAGCAGAAATACGTAAATGAACATGAAAGCCATAGTTGTACCTCCCCTTTAATTTATTAAAATATTAATTGTATAATGTTTTTTAATGTTTATGTATTATAAGGGTACAGTACATCAGTTATTTATAGATTTCAAAAAGGCGTATGACTCGGTTAAGAGAGAAATTTTATATAATATTCTTATTGAATTTGGTATTCCCAAGAAACTAGTTCGATTAATTAAAATGTGTCTTAGTGAAACATACAGCAGAGTCCGTGTAGGCCAGTTTCTATCTGATGCTTTTCCAATTCACTGCGGTCTAAAGCAGGGAGATGCACTATCATCTTTACTTTTTAACTTCGCTCTAGAATATGCCATTAGAAAAGTTCAGGATTAACAGAGAGGGTTTGAAATTGAATGGGTTACATCAGCTTCTTGTATATGCGAGATGACTTGAATATGTTAGGAGAAAATCCACAAACGATTAGGAAAAACGCGGAAATTCTAGTTGAAGCAAGTAAAGCGATAGGGTTGGAAGTAAATCCCGAAAAGAAAGTATATGATTATGTCTCGTGATCAGAATATTGTACGAAATGGAACTATAAAAATTGGAGATTTATCCTTCGAAGAGGTGGAAAAATTCAAATATCTTGGAGCAACAGTAACAAATATAAATGACACTCGGGAGGAAATTAAACACAGAATAAATATGGGAAATACTTGTTATTATTCGGTTGAGAAGCTTTTGTCATCTAGTCTTCTGTCAAAAATTCTGAAAGTTAGAATTTATAAAACAGTTATATTACCGGTTGTTCCGTATGGTTGTGAAACTTGGACTCTCACTTTGAGAGAGGAACAGAGATTAAGGGTGTTTGAGAATAAGGGTCTTAGGAAAATATTTGGGGCTAAGAGGGATGAAGTTACAGGAGAATGGAGAAAGTTACACAACGCAGAGCTACACGCATTGTATACTTCACCTGACATAATTAGGAACATAAAATCCAGACGCTTGAGATGGGCAGGGCATATAGCACGTATGAGCGATTTCAGAAATGCACATAGAGTGTTAGTTGGGAGGCCGGAGGGAAAAAGACCTTTGGGGAGGCCGAGACGTAGGTGGGAATATAATATTAAAATGGATTTGAGGGAGGTGTGATATGAAGGTTGAGACTGGATTAATCTTGCTCAGGATAGGGACCGCTGGCGGGCTTATGTGAGGGCGGCAATGAACCTCCGAGTTCCTTAAAAGCCAGTAAGTAATGTTTATGTATACAGTAACATTAGGAGATTTTTTAAAGTAAATTTTAACTAAGGAATTGAAATGAATTTAGTAATGTAGCCAGATGATTATCCAGGAAAACCATGTCAGTTACTCTCGAGTCATTTTAGAGATGAATGAAATATGTAGAATGTACTGCAGACTATAGCTATGTCGTAAGAGGCTCCGTACAGACTTTGTGGTCTTTCCTCCGCACACAAGGTGTGTCTGCATGTGAATGGCAGTGAAAACGACAGTCTGAGTTGAATACAACTTGTGTGCCGCCGATGTCTGGGAAGCTTATCTGCGGATCTCCTCCTCACCACTGCTCAACATCAATTTAACCAGTACTGTAATTATTATGTAAAGACCGCTGAGAGAAG
This sequence comes from Periplaneta americana, assembly GCF_040183065.1. NCBI lineage: Eukaryota > Metazoa > Arthropoda > Insecta > Blattodea > Blattidae > Periplaneta > Periplaneta americana. The sequence goes on from NC_091129.1 coordinate 18,169,846, forward strand.
AGTCAGCGCTCAAAGCGCGGCCTCAAGATTTGATATGAATACAAATTTAGCGCGTGCAGTCACAGATTGTTTTGATTTCCTTGTGTTGGGAATAAGAACACGAAGAAGATGCCGACGACGACGGCTGAGTTTGTTGGCTAAAGACGCCGACAACATAATTGGAGCTAGACTATTCGTCGTGATATTCTGTAATTACTATTGCTTCACTGCGAAAGTCTTTTACAAGAGTCGCTAAGATGGAGGCTTTCAATTTACTTGGCAGTGGAGTGAAAGTTGTGTTGCTACAGTTTCAAAGCATTTCCAGGCAGCTGAACATTAGAGTGGAAATATAGTGATTCATCTATTTCGTTTAGACTATCGGGATGTGAGGAATATAAAGTTTGTTTCTGCCTACAGCTACGCATCTCTTTATGAGCGTGTGTACTCCACAAGCACTACGTTATAACCGGCATAATTGAGAGGACTGACTTAATTATAACGGGGGATGTTATTTGCTGGAACAGTGAATTATGACGCACGGTTTATGTAGGCTACATACCTAAGATATGCGATGGTGACTAGTATTTTCGAGCGAGAGCTGTTTTATGCCCGCTGCTCACGCGGGGAGCTCTTTTACCTGTAAACATTGCTAAAGGATGTACAGATCTTAGAACACAGCGCATCATGACGGAACGGAAGCGTTTAAGGCTTTCAAGGAAACGTGGAAGATACAATATTTATGCTTCGAACATGGTGATGAAGTCCAGCGTTTGTTGTGTAAAAAATATATAATTTGCAAAAAAGCAACATAAAACGGCATTATGAGACGCAACATGAAAAAAAAATAGGCATTATTCAGGAGAAGAGAGAAATAAATTGATTTCGGAATTGACATCGCGGGTAAATTAATTTACATTTGGGTCCGTAGATTGTATCTAGATTCCTTTTATTTCTTTATTTTAAATAGAGCTGAAAACCCGGGTTCAAATCCCGGTACCGGAGAGTATTTTTCTCCGTTCCATTACTCTTTCATCGTGTGATGACGCAGAATATCTGCATGGAAATATATGTACTTCGGTATATTAAAATAATATATATGATATGCGTAAAACACTTCGTAATTGAAGACGGCGCTTATTCCGTCGGATCCCGGCCAACTAGTCACTCATAACGAGTGCACCTCAGCACATGTGTGGACTTCAGTCCTACGTTCATAGACATCTATGACGTAGTGCAGAGGGCGGCCACTAGAGGGAACCCAAGAGTTGGACCTTAAACTGAGACGATTCTGTCCGACACCGGGATGGGTATCCGGTGTGGCTTAGTGGATAAAGCATCAGCACGTAGAGTTGAAAACCCGGGTTCAAATCCCGGCGCCGGAGAGAATTTTTCTCCGTTCCATTACTCTTTCATCGTATGATGACGCAAAATATCTGCATGGAAATATCATATGTATTTCGGTACATTAAAATAATATATATGATATGCGTAAATCACTTCGTGATTTAAGACGGCGCTTATTACGTCGGATCCCGGCCAACTAGTCACTCATAACGAGTGCACCTCAGCATATGTGTGGACTTCAGTCCTACGTTCATAGACATCTATGACGTAGTGCAGAGGGCGGCCACTAGAGGGAACCCAAGAGTTGGACCTTAAACTGAGACGATTCTGTCCGACACCGGGATGGGTATCCGGTGTGGCTTAGTGGATAAATCATCAGCACGTAGAGTTGAAAACCCGGGTTCAAATCCCGACGCCGGAGAGAATTTTTCTCCGTTCCACTACTCTTTCATCGTATGATGACGCAAAATATCTGCATGGAAATATCATATGTACTTCGGTACATTAAAATAATATATATGATATGCGTAAATCACTTCGTGATTTAAGACGGCGCTTATTACGTCGGATCCCGGCCAACTAGTCACTCATAACGAGTGCACCTCAGCACATGTGTGGACTTCGGTCCTACGTTCACAGACATCTATGACGTAGTGCAGAGGGCGGCCACTAGAGGGAACCCAAGAGTTGGAACTTAAACTGAGACGATTCTGTCCGACACCGGGATGGGTATCCGGTGTGGCTTAGTGGATAAAGCATCAGCACGTAGAGCTGAAAACCCGGGTTCAAATCCCGGTGCCGTAGAGAATTTTTTTCCGTTCCATTACTCCTCCGTCGTATGACGACGCAGAATATCTGCATGGAAATATCATACGTTCTTCGGTACATTAAAATAATATATACCTAATAAATGTCACTCGAAATCTCAGACCTCTTATGACATTACTATAGATCAGCCGCGGCGAAAATGCGACTCACGAGGACATTATGGCTCGCAGTGCTTTTCTCTCGCTTCCTACCTACAACTCCCACCCTCTCACTCACTGGAGTCAAACTCCGTTCTATATGTATTTGTCTCGGACCTGCGAGTGGCGTATCGTCGCAATATCTCTCTCGAAACCATGTACCTCTATAAAAACGAAAGTTTCAAGTAGGATGGGAGGATGCATTCTTTTGCTTACAATATGATGATAATATTAAATGTATGATTTGTTCACAAATATTACTAGGAAAACGGTTGTATAACATAAAACGGCATTATAAGTTACTAGGCCTACATGTTACTGATGAAACATTAAAAGGTTAAGTGTTGTTATTATTATTATTATTATTATTATTATTATTATTATTATTATTATTATTATTATTCTTATTATTATTCTTATTATCATCCCTGTACGTCGATTCTTTTACAGCAGATGTACGAATAATGCGGTTAGATTTTCAATTTAAACTCACAGATTTACAATGTGACCTTAAATGAAAGCTAGATGTAAGGACTTGACAGATATTGAACTTTTCAAATCTATGGAAAAAAATAAATAGTTGAAGCTTCGTTCTTTCGCTTGCTCTGTTGAAGCCATGTTCGCTGTAACTTACGTTTGTGCAAAATTATTTTCAACAATGAAAATAGTAAAAATCAAATTTAGATCACGACTGACAGACAAATACCTTCGTGATCAACTACGATTGGCAGTATGTGACATAATTCCTGATTTTGAAACTTTGTCGCAGAGACATTCTGAAGACATTTAATTTTAGGTTGTGATAATGTGTCCTATGTTTTCTTGTTCATTTCTTTCTTCGTTACACGTCCTAAACATTAACTTCCCCTTCGGTTGTCCGCCTCCCTCCATAGGTGCTATGCACATTGCAGCTTGCACAGTGGCTCGACGCACCATGGCCTTTTCGCCATGGCTGCTATAGATAATCCACAACATCCACAGTATCTCACAGCACTCCGATTCATGATTCTTCAGTCAGTGGAAATGTCGGAAAAATGTTCTGGATTTTCGTTTTCAGGAAATAGCTTCGAATTTGTTAAGAACTATCATTTTCACTTACATGTTGCGAAATAAGTTTTTAATTTTTGTGAATGGTTTCTGATAAACGTAATAAAATAATGTTGGGTATATTTGTTGTTATAAATTCGGCCCTTCGTGATGTGAATTAATTAATGATCAGTTTAAATAAAAAAATATTAGGTTTTATAAAATATCTTTATCGGGACGGAAAATAGATTTATTTTTTACCTAAGAAGAGACGTTATTCGGAACGCGTATTGAAAAGAAAAATAGCGAGAGATAAAGGATCGGGAAGAAATGGATAAGGACATATAGGCAGGAAAACAGATGTGTTTGAGGATTAGCAGCGCATAAAAGCTTTGAGTGCCATTACACCGTGAAGGATGTACGTACATCTAAAGGACGATGCGTACATCACGCTGCCAGCGTTGGCAATTCACTTCCATCCTCCACTCTACAAGTGTATAAAACAACTTCATTATTATTTTATACAGCTGTTCCGTTTTCATAGGGCTTGTAGAACATAATATGGTACATTCCACATAAATTCTTCATTTGCTACGTTACAGTAGCCTAAAAAGATAAATAGCTACAGAGGTTTGAGGTCGATGCATGCATGTTATCTACGCGTCCACCTCTCGTCCCACACATTGTGTCGTCCCTCTGGAGTGTCGTGCCAAAATAAATTACAAGGGAATTCTTTAACTGTACTCTTTCCCCATCTGTCTACAGCAGCGCAGCTTTTCGATTTTTGGACAGAGTATTTTACTGGAAGCATATTCTTACTGTGCTAATACGCAAGAATAATATGAAATTAAAGAGCTTATTTTCACAGTGACGTAAATTCGTGAAATACAAAATCTCAGAAAACATGAGATTTTATTTTCTTACAACTAAATTCAGATGTCAATGATTTTTAGAGGAGAGAAAATTCTCTCCGGCACCAAGATTTGAACCCGGGTTTTCAGCTCTACGTGCTGATGCTTTATCCACTAAGCCACACCGGATTCCACCCCGGCGTCGGAAGAATCGTCTCACTTTTAAGTTCCAACTCTTGGGTTCCCTCTAGTGGCCGCCCTTTGCACTACGTCATGGATGTCTATGAACATAGGACTGAAGTCCACACATGTGCTGAGGTGATCCGACGGAATAAGCGCCGTCTTAAATCACGAAGTGATTTACGCATATCATATATATTATTTTAATGCAGCGAAGTACATATGATATTTTCCATTCAGATATTCTGCGTCATCATACGATGAAAGAGTAATGGAACGGAGAAAATAAATATATATGGTATGCGTAAATCACTTCGTGATTTAAGACGGCGCACCCCGATGGCATAATACACACGAAAGTGATTGTTATAAAGTAATATATATTGCTTGAAAATATTATAGTGGTAGCTGCATTTTTTAAGAATATCCATCTATATTACCACTCTGAATTCCTCTATTACGTGGTTTAAAAAACGGAGCCTAACGATATCGGTAGGCTATCTATAATCACTGCATAAACAACAGAAAAACAGTTAATAAAGTACTGCCAAATTCATTGTATTCATTTTAACGGTAGGCTATCGATAATCACTGCATAAACAACAGAAAAACTGTTAATAAAGTACTGCCAAATTCATTGTATTCATTTTAACGGTAGGCTATCGATAATCACTGCATAAACAACAGAAAAACAGTTAATAAAGTACTGCCAAATTCATTGTATTCATTTTAACGGTAGGCTATCGATAATCACTGCATAAACAACAGAAAAACAGTTAATAAAGTACTGCCAAATTCATTGTATTCATTTTAACGGTAGGCTATCGATAATCACTGCATAAACAACAGAAAAACTGTTAATAAAGTATTGCCAAATTCATTGTATTCATTTTAACGGTAGGCTATCGATAATCACTGCATAAACAACAGAAAAACAGTTAATAAAGTACTGCCAAATTCATTGTATTCATTTTAACGGTAGGCTATCGATAATCACTGCATAAACAACAGAAAAACTGTTAATAAAGTATTGCCAAATTCATTGTATTCATTTTAACGGTAGGCTATCGATAATCACTGCATAAACAACAGAAAAACAGTTAATAAAGTACTGCCAAATTCATTGTATTCATTTTAACGGTAGGCTATCGATAATCACTGCATAAACAACAGAAAAACAGTTAATAAAGTATTGCCAAATTCATTGTATTCATTTTAACGGTAGGCTATCGATAATCACTGCATAAACAGCAGAAAAACAGTTAATAAAGTATTGCCAAATTCATTGTATTCATTTTAACGGTAGGCTATCGATAATCACTGCATAAACAACAGAAAAACAGTTAATAAAGTACTGCCAAATTCATTGTATTCATTTTAACGGTAGGCTATCGATAATCACTGCATAAACAACAGAAAAACAGTTAATAAAGTACTGCCAAATTCATTGTATTCATTTTAACGGTAGGCTATCGATAATCACTGCATAAACAACAGAAAAACAGTTAATAAAGTACTGCCAAATTCATTGTATTCATTTTAACGGTAGGCTATCGATAATCACTGCATAAACAGCAGAAAAACAGTTAATAAAGTATTGCCAAATTCATTGTATTCATTTTAACGGTAGGCTATCGATAATCACTGCATAAACAACAGAAAAACAGTTAATAAAGTACTGCCAAATTCATTGTATTCATTTTAACGGTAGGCTATCGATAATCACTGCATAAACAACAGAAAAACAGTTAATAAAGTACTGCCAAATTCATTGTATTCATTTTAACGGTAGGCTATCGATAATCACTGCATAAACAACAGAAAAACAGTTAATAAAGTACTGCCAAATTCATTGTATTCATTTTAACGGTAGGCTATCGATAATCACTGCATAAACAACAGAAAAACTGTTAATAAAGTACTGCCAAATTCATTGTATTCATTTTAACGGTAGGCTATCGATAATCACTGCATAAACAACAGAAAAACAGTTAATAAAGTACTGCCAAATTCATTGTATTCATTTTAACGGTAGGCTATCGATAATCACTGCATAAACAGCAGAAAAACAGTTAATAAAGTATTGCCAAATTCATTGTATTCATTTTAACGGTAGGCTATCGATAATCACTGCATAAACAGCAGAAAAACAGTTAATAAAGTACTGCCAAATTCATTGTATTCATTTTAACGGTAGGCTATCGATAATCACTGCATAAACAACAGAAAAACAGTTAATAAAGTACTGCCAAATTCATTGTATTCATTTTAACGGTAGGCTATCGATAATCACTGCATAAACAACAGAAAAACTGTTAATAAAGTACTGCCAAATTCATTGTATTCATTTTAACGGTAGGCTATCGATAATCACTGCATAAACAACAGAAAAACAGTTAATAAAGTACTGCCAAATTCATTGTATTCATTTTAACGGTAGGCTATCGATAATCACTGCATAAACAACAGAAAAACTGTTAATAAAGTACTGCCAAATTCATTGTATTCATTTTAACGGTAGGCTATCGATAATCACTGCATAAACAACAGAAAAACAGTTAATAAAGTACTGCCAAATTCATTGTATTCATTTTAACGGTAGGCTATCGATAATCACTGCATAAACAACAGAAAAACTGTTAATAAAGTACTGCCAAATTCATTGTATTCATTTTAACGGTAGGCTATCGATAATCACTGCATAAACAACAGAAAAACAGTTAATAAAGTACTGCCAAATTCATTGTATTCATTTTAACGGTAGGCTATCGATAATCACTGCATAAACAGCAGAAAAACAGTTAATAAAGTATTGCCAAATTCATTGTATTCATTTTAACGGTATCGATAATGAATATTAAATCGAATTAGAAATCAATAAGGTTGGTTGATTTTGAGGCTAGAGTTTCCGTAATGTCTTTTTGTCTACCTGTTTCATCGGGGCGCAACTATGCCATGCCCCATTTTATACCTGTTAGGAACGGGGCACAAGTATGCCCACAAAACATGGACCCTTTTTTATCTGCTGCATCTTACCTGACCGTGGGGCGCAACCATGCCCTGCCCGGATGTTCTACTTTGATGAATGCTGTCTGACCGGTCGAATGAAAACCGGTTGTAAGCCCGATTCTGCAACTCTCTGTTCTCTCTGAACTAAGGGAGAAGTTCATGTAATTGTGATGGTGAAAAGTTGGATATTATTGGTAACCTTTTTTATACTTTTATGAGATATTTAAGTTCTAATAAGTCTTGTTGCAGTACCTTGTAATTTTTGTCCAATTGTGAGTGCATTTACTTATGAAATTTTAGAAATTTAGAGTCTGCATTTTCTGATAATATTTGTGGTCGATCACGTACATATACCTTTCACTTCAGTCTTTAGGTAGCTGCAATACGGAGCCTACATATGACCAACAACATATTCACAATAAATTGACGTGGATAAACGAACTTTAGTAATTAGACCTAAATAACATTCTTATTTTTCAGTTGAAATTTCGATGTATGCAATCGATTGTAGGTCTATGTTAAGCAAATACTTTTTTAAATTACACATGCTAAATTCCTTTCAATTGTTACTCCGTTTGTATCCTCAAGAAATGTTAGTGTTCTATCTAGAATGCAAAATATCAGCGGTAACCGGTTGAAATTCGAATATTCGGTCGGATGTTCCGGTATGGCATATTTGGGCCCCGCGGTCAATTCGAGACCTAGGCATGGCATAGTTGCGCCCCGAAGAAATCAGATAGCAGAATGGAAATGGCATCGTTGCTCTCCGATGGGCATAGTACACACGAAAGTGATTATTATAAAATATATAAATTGCTTTAAAATATTAAAGTGGTAGCTGCATTTTTAAGAACATCCGTCTATATTACCGCTACTGAATTCCTCGATCACGTGGTTTAAAACACGGAGCCTATCGATATCGGTAGGCTATCGATAATCACTGCATAAACAGTAGAAAAACAGTTAATAAAGTACTGCCAAATTCATGGTGTTCATTTTAATGGTATACTATCGATAATCACTGCATAAACAGTTGAAGAATATATATTATTTTAATGTACCGAAGTACATATGATATTTCCATGCGGATATTCTGCGTCATCATACGATGTAAGAGTAATGGAACGGAGAAAAATTCTCTCCGGCGCCGGGATTTGAACCCGGGTTTTCAGCTCTACGTGCTGACGCTTTATCCACTAAGCCACACCGGATACCACCCCGGCGTCGGACAGAATCGTCTCAGATAAGCTCCGACTCTTGGGCTCCCTCTAGTGGCCGCCCTCTGCACTACGTCATAGATGTCTATGAACGTAGGACTGAAGTCCACACATGTGCTGAGGTGCACTCGTTATGATTGACTAGTTGGCCGGGATCCGACGGAATAAGCGCCGTCTTAAATCACGAAGTGATTTACGCATATCATATATATTATTTTAATGTACCGAAGTACATATGATATTTCCATGCAGATATTCTGCGTCATCATACGATGTAAGAGTAATGGAACGGAGAAAAATTCTCTCCGGCGCCGGGATTTGAACCCGGGTTTTCAGCTCTATGTGCTGATGGTTTATCCACTAAGCCATACCGGATACCACCCCGGCGTCGGACAGAATCGTCTCAGATCAAATCCCGGCGCTGGAGAGAATTTTTCTCCGTTCCATTTACTCTTAAGTAGAAGAATAGTCAATAAAGTACTGCAACTTCATGGAGTTCATTTTAACGGTATCGATAATGAATATTAAATTTAAAAAAGGGTGTTTGATTATGAGGCTCGAATTTCCGCAATGTCTTTTTCTGTACCTATTTCATCGGGGCGCAACTATGCCCACAAAACAGGGACCCTTTTTTATCTGCTGCATTTTACCTGACCTTGGGTCGCAACCATGCCCTGCCCGGATGTTCTACCTTGATGAATGCTGTCTGACCGGTCGAATGAAAACCGGTTGTAAGTCCTATTCTACAGCTCTCTACTCTCTCTGAACTAAGGGAGAAGTTCATGTAATTGTGATGTTGAAAAGCTTGATAAAATACTCGAGTTCGTTGTAAAATAAGTGAATATTCAAATGACGAACACTTCTACAGGGACATCATTTTTTTACTAACATTTTTAATATTAACTTGCATGTACCTCTGAATCAACGCCGTTTGCTACTTCCTTCCACGACTGGAGTTCGATGATACTGGCGTAATATACAAACAAATCACTTTACTAGGTATAGGAGGGAAGAAAATTAGTTCATCCATTTACGTAAACTAGGAAATATTGCGCTTTTGAGTTTGATCATTTCCATTAGATTTTTGTTTAATCAAAATAGAGTACAGTATTAACAATGAGTGTATTTACTCACGAACTGAGCTGTCCATGTGGACGTATTCATTATGCAATGTATATTATAATGTCTACAGCACATTAGCGTACAATATAGAGAATGAAGTTAAATTGAAAAATAATCATAATATGGATATTGAAAACATTTTTGAAAATGGTGGCCGTTCATTTCGATACAGGCTTCAGTTCTAATGTGTGTAATTCCAATTACCAGTTTCGTCCTTCGTACTAGTAACTCATGTTGAAATAATTCTGTACCTACTCTGTAAAAGATTACCTTGCGTACCGTAAATTCAATCTTCACTTCTGCCCGATCCGAAAAGATAAAATTACTCAGACATACTATCTGCTGTCCGTCCAAGTGGTTATGTCGTAGAGTCGTAGAAAGGGAGGGAAATCACGTGACAGTTAATTACTTATCAAGGACCTTTTATTTAAGTTATTTTAAACAGTTGTATAATATTACGTAGACGTCCAATTCCTAACAGAAATTAATGTTCTCAGAAAAGAGCTAGGTCAGCCCAGCCACTAGGTGGCGAATAAAAGCAGGTGGGGGAAACCGAGATACGACGTAGGCAAATGGACGACAGTACCTTTGCGAAAATTATTCAATATTGAAAGCTCTTTCGTCACTGGAAAATGCGAGCATATTTTTGGAACGTAATAATAATAATAATAATAATAATAATAATAATAATAATAATAATAATAATAATAATAATTTATTTTAGCTGGCAGAGTTAAGGCCATAAGGCCTTCTCTTCCACTCAACCAGCCTTAATCAATACAATACATATTTAAATTACAAATATTTACACTACACTTAAAAGGTTCTCCAGCAATATTCTTCAATTTTAATGACTAGTAGACTACATATGTATTTATTTCAATTTAGATAAACCTATGAGGTAAAGTAGTAACTTAATTTATGAGCTAATTTAATTCAATCAGTTATAATTAATTTAATATTTGAGATAGCTAGCAAAATGATGAAAATTAATTTAATATAAGCTTACTAGGACTATGTTACAGGGAGAAAAAAAAATATATATATAAATCTAAAATATATTTAGATAATGAAAATATTAATATAATTGCTATTAGAGGTTTTGTAAATCTATTCAGAGAAATTAATGATAATAATAAGAATGGACAGATGTTAGTTTCATTATGAGTAACAAATATTAATCAGCAATTAATCTGTTAAGGAAGAATTTATGTACAGTTACCCTTAAAAAGAATGAGACGATTCTTGGTTGTCGGAAATTAAAGTTCTACAGCGCGGTTCACTCGATATCGACGTAACGATAAGTAACATGACAAATAGAACAAGAATTGTTACAAGGAGCACAACAAGGACAGGGATTAGAATAAGGATCACGAAGAAGACAGCCATTTAAAGCCACGATTTCACAACATAGCTCGGGTAACAAAATATCATTGCTTCTCTGTACCGAATGGCAAATGCCTGCTATCGGATCTACATTCTGGACTGCTGCTGTCACAGTCTTGTCTCGGTAGCTCATATAGCAGCGTGTCGGTTCCACCGTATAAACGAAACGTTTCGTGTTCGATCCCAGGTAAAATTCTTTTTTTTTATTGAGGTGTAATTAATTTGTTCAGAGTTCCTCGACTGTATAATTTGTTGAAAAATATGGAATAATTTATGCCCAATTTTTTGGTCTACAAGTGGGCTGAACCTCGTCGAAAAATAAATAAATCTTACTTGGAAGTTAAAAGTATTCTTCCTGAAACAAAAATCATAAAAAACAAAAAGAGACCCGTTAACTTAAAATCTTGTCCGCATACCATCATACATTTCTCCAATCGAAATCCACTCGATTGGAAGCGAAGGCAAGATGGTTGACAGCTTGCGCTTCCCCCAATATTTCCATTTGCGCAGCCCTCCGGCTCCTAATACCGCGGTTCCTCAACCTGCTGATCAGAGTCTGTGAACAACCGGGAAAGTTAGATGCTGCTCTTATTTCGTTAGCAGTCCGAAAGGGTCCAGTCGAACTGTCTCGAATAAGAGAGCATCCTCTTCCAATGAAGAAATCTGCAGACGCCCATGGAATAGGGCGATTTTCGACCTCCCCTGAATTTTGTAACGATGAACCCCCTCGCTGCTGTACTTCAAGGAACACCGACCAAACGGCCAGCAGATCTAGCCCCATATCCAGCCTCAATTAGAGCTATAACTCGCTGTCTCATGCCACGTCGGTTCGCCATTACGATGAGAAATGAGGGATGACGATAATACTTTAGTGTAGACAATGACTATTTAGCGTGATATATAATTATTGAAATAATGGGCATCTTGCACAGTAAGAGTTAATAAGTCAACCCTAAATTAAATATTTAAATAACAGGATATAACAGGAAGTCCAATTATTGTTGCCAAACTAATCAAATTAAATCTAATTACGTTAAGTAAACAAATCCCAAGTTATGACACCACATTGCTACAGCTAAATTCTAGGTTATTAACATAATTCATTTTAATTGTTAGTTTTTAATATATATGCATTTACATTGTATGTGTGTATGTATAAATGCATTCATTAGATTAACGTTTACAATATTATAACTTGTAATTTTGTACTGTCTGTGATCATTAACACAATCTGAGGAATTTGTAAAACTCTATTTCAACGTTATTTAGCTATTTCAAAGTTATTTAGACAAAAAAATCGTTGTATAGACTAGGAATCGAACTCGCACTCTTCTACACGAGACGCAGAAGTCTTAGCGTCTGAGCTATTGAAACGACACGAAAGCTTTCCTTTCTGTGTGGAGTGTCGATCTAGTCATGAAGGTCCATTGTCGATTTAACTACACGATTTATGTATATATTTATCTTTTATTTACGTAATATTATCATATTTTTTGCAGTTTTTGAAGTGAATTTCGGAACGATGCTCATAACAAAACCAAATAGCCTGAATTTAAGTAACTCAATATTCGTTATCTTGTGTATCGGTGCTCTGGTCTCCGATCATGCGCAGTGTCTTACATCTGAGACTTAGGAATATTCAATCGTCTCATCCTTTTCTAGGGAAACTGTACGTACTGTTTACTATGACCGTAAGGCTACTATAACTGTATATGCGGTCTTGGATCTGTGTGGAGGACGGTAGGACTTCATTAGTAGAAGGGGTAGGAGTGAAGTACATTAAAAAACTCAGTTACAATAAAAATTGAAGTAAAAATAAAATGATGTCCCTGTACAACAGTGGATGAAAATGAACTTATTTCGTGTTTACATTTGTGACGAAGTTTTGGCTCCAGATTCAACTGAATGCTTATGGGTCAAGAGCTGAAATTCCGCCGAACCTAGCCGGATCCATTAACCGAGGTAGCAAGTGTGTCGTTGGGAAATACCGAGTACGACTGCGGACAGTGCACCGAACATGTGTTCTGTCGATGTGCGCTGGGCCGTGCTGTGTACATCGCGCATAGCGACGCCACACCGATTGTGCTGACGATGTGGTACTGCCATGACGTCTACAGGAGGACGTATCGCGCCCGCTGTGATGGGGGGCGCTCGTGTGGAACCGACCTATAGCCGCCCCCCGCTCCCCTCAACTGGAGCCAGTCAACCGGTTAGTCAGCTGAGCGCTCATCCCCCTACAGGCTTCAAATGAATTAATGGTGTTTCATTGTCATCCGGTCGTGTAGCGATCTCTCCCTCCTCTCTTTCTCTGCGAGTGTGGAGCGGACCGTGTGTGATGTTGCCGCAATTACGTGCGAGAAGGTCACTGATCAAGCATTGCCCACGGACCGTGATGCGGGGACATGAATAATCTTTCACCCGGCTTCTTCAAGTAGCTGCTTGCCAATTCCCGGTGCAGCAAGCGTATAACCTTGTTTCAGTAACAAGATGAAAAATTCAAGCTACGAACCATGCCCCAAATATAACTATGTTTACAAACGCGTTTGAGTATTGGAAAAGGATCTGTAGAATACTTGGCTACTTCACCATGGGAAGTTAAGACTCGAGATGTAAGTTTCGACGGCGAATTTAGGGTCATGGTTTATGGCAGTGGTTCCCAATCTTTTTTGACTGACAACACACTTTACTGAAAGCCCACTGTATCACGACACACTTATTTGATTTTATTAATAGTAATACACGGACATCATTTTATTTTTACTTGCATTTTTATTGTACCTGCATTTCTGAATGTACTTCACTCTCACCCCTTCACTAATGTCCTTGCTCCCGTCAGACACACAAACTTACGGACGCTGTTGCATTCGAAGTCTTCAAGCAGTGAAGTAAACACTGCAGTGTATAGTGTGTTTCATAAATATGATTGCGTTTTCTATAGAAGAAACAACCTATATTAATAATATCGTACTAAAAATTAAATTCAAGAAACGATCAATTCAATTTCAGAGAATATGCTTCAAAATTTTTTTAATAATATGCGTACTGAATTGAAGCCTGCATTGTAATGAACGGCAACCATTTTCAGCAACTTGTTTAAAAATTCAGATTAGCTTTTTTTGAATTGAGGTGGCTAGAAGCAAAGGAATGCTAGTGACATTTGTGAGTTAATTGCATCCAGTGTAAGCAAAAGTATCTAAAATTTTGGTGGCAAAAGGATATTTTAATCGCATCACACATTAAAATTTAAATAAAAAATTTCACCGATTTTACGAAAGCTTAAATATTTAAACCCCATTTTCTCAAAAGTAACTTAAATGCACTTACAGCCCTTTACTTATGACCCCCTCAATTTAAATGCACTGTCTATATTGTATGATAACATCAATAATTAATATGCTAAATAAAGTAGACATTACATAACGAACATAGCCGCCTGAAAAGTTGAGTTTTTGAAAAAAAATGTTACTACTCTACTGTATTTTGATAAGTTCCGTAAAAGTGATGATCAAACTGAAAATCGTAATATCGTATTTCCCTACAACATAAATGGATACACTACTTTTCTCTCCTCCTATACCTAGTAAAAAGATTTGTTTACATATTGCACTACTAACATCAAACTCCTGTAATGGAAGGGGGCAACAGTGTTTCCGAGTATAGCCAGGTTAATGTTAAAAATGTTGGTAAAAATAAAGTGATGTCCCTGTAATTAGACTTCGTGGAATTGCCACGAGAATCGCAAGGTTTACTGCGCGCACGGTATAGACTGTATGAGAAGGGGGTGTGCAAAGGTAGGAGTATGCCTCTGATGTAAACACTGAGCAATATACTGCGGTTACATTAAAACCTGTATCCTGCATTCAAAAAATATAATGAATGATCATTTAAGTAGGAAATATCTAAACATGTAAATACTCAATTATTTTATAGTGAAATATATTAGCTCTTAAAATTTAATGTAAGATAATCAAATCATCCTTGAATATGTGCATTGCAGTGAAGAGTTACGTACATTTTGAGCGACTGCAAAGTAACCTCCTCCGATGGTCACTTAAACAGTTTTTATTTTGGGAAAATGTACGTTCAATATCACATGATGTAATACGTACATATTTGAAGAACGGAAAGTCACTATACTTTTTAGTATGCCTACACCAACTTCAGATGTACTGTCTTGACCTAATAGTACATCATTCATAATACGAAGTTGTGAATAGGCAGAATTTTTAGCAATAAAGTTTCTCAACTTACATTTCACTTTTTCTGAAATCAATGAATTGGTATTTTGGATAACGGTTTGTGATACTTTATACACTATATTAAGGGCTTCTGAGAGTTGTAGTTTAGACGATTCTAACAGGATGATGCTTTTGGACACGATTTTAAAATTAGTATCAATGAACCTACTGTAATATCTTCCAATAGCTGTTCAGAAGGCAATGATTTTACAGCTGCAACAGCGGAACTGTCTGTGCTATCCAATGCATGAATTACCTCCATTATTTTTCCGTAATGTTCTGCATAATAATTAACAGAATCCAACCACGTTTTCCAACGGGTCAAGACTGGCTGCGGGTAAGGATATTCCAGGGGCAATTGTTCGGAACAGCAACACACTCATTGTAGTATGTTTGATTGAATTCTTGTCTGCACTGAACAGATGTTAAGCTTTGGCTATTCCAACCACAGTAATGCAAAAACAAGTGCCTACATAGGTATGCATTAGCTGTAGCTGCTCTATCTATTTGGACCGGTCACATCTCTTAACATGAACTGCTTATACTACCAGACCGGGCGGTCGCTCACCTCCTCTATACTACCGTACATCGGCAACCTGATAGCATGCTGTGTGTGGCAATTCAACGAAGTCTAGTAATAATTTAATACATCGACTGTTGATCAGATTTTTTGTATTCGACAGATATTGTAGAAAAATGGGAGTATAAGGGTACAGTAAATCAGTTATTCATAGATTTCAAAAAGGCATATAACTCGGTTAGGAGAGAAGTATATGATATTCTTATTGAATTTGGAATTCCCAAGAAACTAGTTCTATTAATTAAAATGTGTCCCAGTGAAACGTACAGCACAGTCCGTATAGGCCAGATTCTTTCTGATGCTTTTCCAATTCATTGCGGACTAAAGCAAGGAGATGCACTATCACCTTTACTTTTTAACTTCGCTCTAGAATATGCCATTAGGAAAGTTCAGGATAACAGACAGGGTTTGGAATTGAACGGGTTACATCAGCTTCTTGTCTATACAGATGACGTGAATATGTCAGCAGAAAATCCACAAACAATTAGGGAAAACACGAAAATTTTACTTGAAGCAAGTAAAGCGATAGGTTTGGAAGTAAATCCCGAAAAGACAAAAGTATATGATTATGTCTCGTGACGAGAATATTGTACGAAATGGAACTATAAAAATTGGAAATTTGTTTTCCGAAGAGGTGGAAAAGTTCAAATATTTTGGAGCAACAGTAACAAATATAAATGATACTCGGGAGGAAATTAAACACAGAATACATATGGGAAATGCCTGTTAATATTCGTTTGAGAAGCTTTTGTCATCCAGTCTGCTGTCAAAGAATCTGAAAGTTAGAATGTATAAAACAGTTATATTACCGGTTGTTCTGTATGGTTGTGAAACTTGGACTGTCGCTTTGAGAGAGGAACAGAGGTTAAGGGTGTTTGAGAATAAGGTGCTTAGAAAAATATTTGGGGCTAAGAGGGATGAAGTTACAGGAGAATGGAGAAAGTTACACAACGCAGAGCTGCACGCATTGTATTCTTCACCTGACATAATTAGGAACATTAATTCCAGACGTTTGATATGGGCAGGGTATGTAGCACGTATGGGCGAATCCAGAAATGCATATAGAGTGTTAGTTGGGAAACTGGCGGGAAAAAGCTATTGGGGGGGCCGAGAGGTAGATGGGAAGATAATATTAAAATGGATTTCAGCGAGGTGTGATATGATGGTACAGACTGGATTAATCTTTTTCAGAATAGAGATCAATGGTGGGCTTATTTGAGGGTGACAATGAACCTCCGGGTTCCTTAAAAGTCAGAAAGTAAGTAAGTATTAATGCTAATTGTAAGTTGTAATAATAACTAATACATTTCTTCCGGAGAAAAATGTGGCGAAACTCTGTGTAGAATATTTTATAATGGACGGGGAGATGATTACTGTTCACTGCACGAGAATTTTGTCGGTTTTAACGTCATTTTCGTGAAACGAAGAGTTTCAAGATCTAAGCGGAATTCAAAGAAAAATTATACTAAAAACATACTTTGGTTCCATGATAAAAAACGAAACAAAAAAGTACCGGAACGCCGTTCCAGCGAGTTCCGTGAGAAAAAAAATAGCATTGCTAAAAACTTCTATGTAATGTTTTAGATAGGTCGATGTTAACACGCAATTGAAAATTCTAAAAGAATAATTATCATCATAATTATCATTGATTATATTAAAACATTTTTTAATTAGAGTGTGGAATATTTTTTATGTCTGTTTAGGATAATATTGTAGATAAATTTATGAATTTGTTGTCACTTAAACCTTTCTAATCCCATGTACTTAATTACTTTTAATTAATATTTATTTCAAAGCAGTATTATAATTACGGTTGCTTTTAATCGATTACTCGAACAAATTATCCCGTCATTGATTCTGGCGATCATATTGTCAGATGCAGACGAAACGCCTGATAATTAGCGAGTCACAGCACAATTGGTTATTATCAAAGAGATCCATTTAGTTAAATACAGCCCGTGTAGGATATTTATAACATTTAATTATCTTCTAGCCACAAGAAAACGTGATGTGGAAGGAACTACTGGGTGTTCAGTTCAAAGTGTGTCATGCCTCGCTGTATGCCGGCATGTATCTAGCCGATGAGCCTAGAGAATTCAATCTTCCTATACTTCCGCAGAGGTGTATAACCTATGAGGTAGAGAAGTTGCCTAGAAAGTACGGCGTTCATTCTGAAGAGTACGTACCGATACCTACGGTAACGCCGCCGGTAGTGGCAGGAATGTGAACTGTTTGGAAATACGTACTGTCGGGATATGGGGAGAGGGTTAAGACGATTACTTACGTATTTGTTGACATTAACTTGGACGGTCAACATGGACACGGAGCATTTGATTTGTGTTTTGGAATGTTACCGTACGCAACCGATGATAACAAATACCCTGCGTACGACTTGCCGGCGCAAAACACAGTTGGAAAGAGGTTATGGTAGCACACAGATCGTACAGACCGCCATCTGTTGCTACGACGTTCAAGTTATACCTTACACGTTCTCAAGTTCAGATTGAAGAACGCCTTAAATAATAGGCAACTTCTCTGACATATAAGCTGAAACTTGCTTCAAATCGGTGAATCAACAACAGTGACGTCATGACACACTTTGAAATGAACACCCAGTATAGAAAAGTACAAACATTAGATTCCTAACCTTTCGCTGGGTATATTAGTAATGAAATTCAGAACATTGGAGGAAGATTTTTGTGTCCAACCGGAAGTACCTATCGAACAGCGATACCCTCGGCTCTTCACTGCGCATGCGCGGTCTTTAACAAGGTATGTGACAAGGTTAGTAGGTTAGTTGGGGGGGATATCTAAACGACATGAAGTCTATGATCTTAAGTGATTGAAATCTTTTCACTTATTCCTTGGCCTCACGTCACTTAGATATTCCCTCAACTAGCCCACTAATTGTGTCACATAACTTGTAAAAGACCGCGTAAGCGCAGTCAAGAAAGCTGAGGGTGAGATTTATCCACTCGTGTGTCGCTATTCGATAGGTACCTCCAGTTGGATACAATAGTAATATGCGTTACAAGAGCGGTATGTTGACGTTTTCATGTTCGAGGAAAAGATTGAAAAAGCGAAACGTAGTTGAGCTTTTTTAATTTCCGAGAACATGAAAACAAACATACCGCTCGTGTATCGTACATTATTTTGTGCGAAGGTCGTTTATTACATACCTGAAAGATGAATTTCTAATTAGTTGCAATGAACTCTCCATCTTGGTTTCTGTTTAATGACGCCAACTTCGGAACACCAAAATATCTTTCTTCAACATTGTTGCTATAAAATGTTTTCTGTGTTTACTATACTCCAGCAGGCCGTGATATACGTCTGTCTTCTTTTTCCCCCCAGTCTATAAATGCGAACTTAAAACAAACGGTAAGGTTATATAATGATTTATTTTTCATGTTAATATTTTAACAATATTATTTATATAACATATTGCAGTAATAACATCGGCATTTGGAATCTTGTTGATTTTTTCACGGCTTCCTTAATGTTACTTGTATCAGGAATGCAATAGCTTTCGTGGAGTAGTAGACTTTACCTAATTTTTGCAAATATTTAAAAACAATAATTAACAATGCAATTTAGGTGAAATTGTAGTGGTAAGTTTCCAATTTATAATTATTACTATGTTAAACGTCTCTAAAAATAATATGTTAAAAGCCTAAAGCAGTAAAATGAATGTCGCGCTTAAGCGGTAAGAAGAGGGAAATTGTTATGTGTGTTACGTTGGGAATACTGAATGTGGTATCACAGTCTACTATATACAGTCACGAAGCTTGAGTTTTGAGGGTGCTAGAAACAATAGACTGTGACGGTACTATTTTGCATTGCCTGTAATGAGGCGATATTAGCGAACCTAGTGGTGAGCAACTACCTAATGTTTGCATATTTACTACGTATTGAGCTTCGCGACTGTATATACTAGACTGTGGTGGTATTTCACACTTACCGCGTATTGGTTCTGTGCGGAAAACAAGCAAATACGCACGATCTCGCCCAAAAATCTTTGTGTAATGAAACAAACGTACATTCAAAGCTTGGACCTGTGGGACTGTTCCGCTCCCCGTTGAAATATAAGGCAGACAGAGACCATCTCTTCAACATTGTATTGTTTTGCAAATCAAGCTTTCAGGAATAACTCCCTGTAGAGTTAATTTGAATAATTTCGAGGGAAAAATTGTTCTGGGGCCGGGCATCGAACCCGGGACCTTTGGTTAAACGTACCAATGCTCTCCCAACTGAGCTACCCGGGAACTCTACCCGACACACGTTTTTCCCTCGAAATTATTCAAATTAACTTTACAAGGAGTTATTCCTGAAAGCTTGATTTGCATAATACACGTCACTGCACGTAACAGAAAACCACAATTTAAGTCACATAAAGTTAGTGTGCACTCAATGTTGGTTGCTTGACGGTTGTCAGCCCACTTTGAGGTTTGTGGATATAGAAGGGAAAAATTGGATCGTGTCGGGTAGAGTTCCCGGGTAGCTCAGTTGGGAGAGCGTTGGTACGTTTAACCAAAGGTCCCGGGTTCGATGCCCGGCCCCGGAGCAATTGTTCCCTCGAAATTATTAATTGTATTGTTTTCCTACATTTCTTCGATCCGAAATTTTTAATAAAGTATCGTTTTATGGATATGATACTCTTTCATTCTTTGTAGGATTTTGAAACCGATAATTTTTTTGTCTTTATATTTTCGCTGAAGTTATATTATTCGTAATTTATTTTTTTATGTCTACACACCTTTTTATTTTTTAACAGTCCTTATGTGAATATTAGGACTGCTACAGTTTTATAAAATTTTAATTGGGTCTCTCTAGCTGCTTTTTCCTAAACTTCTTAATGTAACACAGATCTGTGGAAAAGTTATTTTCCAAATCCATATTTCGCCATTATGATATTGTGCATTCGAGAGAGTTAAAAGATACCGCTTATTCAATTATGTTAGATCGTATTTTATTTCTTTATTTATTTTTTGTTTTGTGCTGTGTTCCGATAAATGTCGTAGACTTTTTTGTTGAATTAATATGTTTAAATTATAAATACGACTTTGAGTCCATAATTTTAAGTTGTTATTATAATTTGGACACCTGCAAACAAGTATAATTTTTTTATATGTGTATATGTATTTATATGTATTTATTCACACTGCAAATGGGTAAATACCCGATGGCAGTGGTAACTAATTACCAGGGAACGGATTTATATGGACTAAAAATATATGAAATATGTAAATATATATGTAGTTATTTTTACCAAAATATGGAATTAAATATGGATTTTTACCAAAATATGGAATTAAATATGGACTTAAAATTATAAAAAAATGACTATGTACGTTAAATATTGGTACATTTTAATCAAACTAAACAAAAAATATAATGGACGTACCTTATCTTCCAATGTAGTTTCAACAAAACACAATTTTTATTGTCTGTTACCATAACAATAGGTTACAAACATTTCTTTCAAGTGCTGAAAAGTGAATCTTCTTCTATTGTCTCTGAGGATAGATTTATACTGACTAAAAGAGCGTTCGACGTCACAAGAAGTAACTGGTACATAATTCAATTTCACAATGTCTGCTGGGGATAAGTCCAAGTTAATCTTCACTGTTGATTCACCACTCATCACAGCAACAACCTTTTGTAGTTCTTCATATCCAGGGTTTTTTGAAAGTACAGTGTCCACCTTAGCTCTTACTGCATCTGCAACTTTACCTCTACCACGATTCAGTTGTTCCACAGTACTATTTATAATTTCAAAACTTTCAGATAGTGAAAGGTGCCTATTTTGGAGACTTTTGAGCGTTTTTATGATGCATGAAAATGTATGCTGAATGTGAGCTAAGTCATTCTTCACACTTATGTCACAGGTAACTGTTTTCGCAGTATCAATTGAGACTGCATCTTCAGAGTCCAATGCAAGGAGAACATTGTTAATAGAGTCTATATGTTCGGCATAATATTCAACTGCTTCTAGCCATGTACCCCATCTAGTTAAAATTGGCTTTGGTGGCAATGGAATTTCAGGGTACATTTCTTTCAACACGTTAACTCTACTGGGAGCTTTGAGAAATACTTTTTTCACTGATGAAATCAACAAATCTACTTTAGGGAAATTGTCTCTGACCACTTCTGCCACACGATGAAATGCATGCGCCACACAAGTAAAATGAGTCAATTTAGGATATACAACAGATAATGCTTGTCCAGCTTTGACCATATAAGGGGCAGCATCGCTAATAAAGAATAACACATTATCGTACATAATACCCTTTGGCCACAGGATACCCATAGCTTCGTTGAACAGTTTAACTATAGTTTTGTTATTGCACTTTTCTAGAACATCACAATGTAAAAGAATTCGTTCAGAATATTGTTCACTTAACAAACCGATAACTACATTACCAACAAGTCTACCTTCTTTGTCGGGAGTCTCATCAATGGAAACCCAAATTGAACTATCTTTAATTTCATCTCTTATCTTCTGTATTGTCTCATCGTAGATGGATGGAGCATACGTCTTCCTAAGTGTTGACTCATCCGGGATTGTATGTTGAGTATATTTTTCAAGGAATTCCCTGAAGACCTTATTCTTTAGTTTGTAGAGAGGAATATCAGCAGAGATGAGAGAACGGCACAGGTCGATGTTAAACTCAGATCTTACATTCGATGTTGTTGGTTGTGTTAAAAACAATTGTCTCTGCTTGGAATTTAGTTGTTTGTTGGCCTGATGTTTACTAGTTGTAATGTGTTGTTGCACCAGGAACTTTTGTGTAGATGATACTGCACACTGACACAAATTACAAAATAATATTTTATTGTCAGTTGATAAACCATCTTCT
Organism: Periplaneta americana; assembly: GCF_040183065.1. Lineage (NCBI taxonomy): Eukaryota > Metazoa > Arthropoda > Insecta > Blattodea > Blattidae > Periplaneta > Periplaneta americana. The sequence goes on from NC_091129.1 coordinate 18,192,603, forward strand.
TTAAATTCTGAAATGTAACTTGTTAGTTTTGATTTTAAATTGACTGAATGACGTACTTTTGGCATATTTACCGTCTTTATAGTATGATTTACAAAACTGAACCTATGTGTACTCTGACTGGCATTTAACTGTTGAGCTGCACAACTGAAGTCTGTTAAAAATTTTAAATTAAATTAATACAGTTTTGTAACTTACTTTCCCATTGTTGATAGGACTGCTAATTTTCAAATAACTCTGATGTTAAAGGGATTACTGAACATGTGTTTAAATCTCTATTGTTGAAATGTATTTTTAAAAGTTAATGGAATTTTGTTTTGTTTTATTGTTAAACCTAATATAATATGGACTGTTTTATATGAAATATGGAAAATATATGGAAATTAACGAAAATATGTACTAAACTCTAAAATATGGAAAAATATGGAAAATAAAAGTAGGATTTTTCAACCCTACACATTGTGAAACATAAAGATAATGCAAAATATAAATTATATTAGCTTTATAAGTAAATATGTATTTACATATAAATCCTTTCCCTGCTAATTACACTCAATAATGAATAAACACAATTAATAAAAAGTACAATTAGTAATAAATTAATAATGCTAATACTAATAATAATTAATAGTACTTACTTACTTACTGGCTTTTAAGGAACCCGGAGGTTCATTGCCGCCCTCACATAAGACCGCTATTGGTCCCTATCATGAGCAAGATTAATCCAGTCTCTACCATCATATCCTACCTCCCTCAAATCCATTTTAATATTATCCTCCCATCTACGTCTCGGCCTCCCCAGAGGTCTTTCGCCCTCCGGCCTCCCAACTAACACTCTATATGCATTTCTGGATTAGCCCATACGTGCTACATGTCCTGCCCATCTCAAAAGTCTGGATTTTATGGTCCTAATTATGTCAGGTGAAGTATACAATGGGTGCAGTTCTGTGTTGTGTAACTTTCTCCATTCTCCTGTAACTTCATCCCTCTTAGCCCCAAATATTTTCCTAAGAACCTTATTCTCAAAAACCCCTTAATCTCTGTTCCTCTCTCAAAGTGAGAGTCCAAGTTTCACAACCATACAGAAGAACGGGTAATATAACTGTTTTATAAATTCTAACTTTCAGATTTTTTGACAGAAGACTAGATGACAAAAGCTTCTCAACCGAATAATAACAGGCATTTCCCATATTTATTCTGTGCTTAATTTGCTCCCGAGTGTCATTTATGTTTGTTGCTGTTGCTCCAAGATATTTGAATTTTTCCACCTCTTCGAAGCATAAATCTCCAATTTTTATAGTTCCATTTCATGCTATATTCTGGTCACGAGACATAATCATATACTTAGTCTTTTCGGGATTTACTTCCAACTCAATCGCTTTACTTGCTTCATCTAGAATTTCCGCGTTTCCCCTAATCGTTTGTGGATTTTCTCCTAACATATTCACGTCATCCGCATAGGCAAGAAGCTGATGTAATCCGTTCAATTCTAAACCCTCTGTAATAATTAATATTGATATTAATAGTAGTAATAATAATATAATAATAACAACAAGGAGCATCCTAAATTAAATGAAGCACGATCACTTAAAGTAACATTTAAAGTAAATCTAATTTGTAACTAAACCCTAAGTTCGAACTAAAACCCACGAGTATGATATGTTAATACATGCACAAATACCTTTCAGCACTACACTCATTTCTCTGTCAACTCACTCATTCCACTGGAACTACGACATATTTCACTGATACTATACTGATTTCACTAACACTTCAAAAACATTTCACTGTTCAAATGCTTTGCACTGCCACTATAAACTTCTCTGACACAAGCACACTTTAAACTTCACTGACACAACACATTTCTTCACTAATACAATACTTCATAAATACGTGCATTTTTGGTTATTGGTAAAGCCTTTAGTAAGTCTGCAGGTAAAGCATTCCAGTCCCTGATAGTACGATTGAGAAAAAGAAAACTTTCCAGTGTCCGTCCTCTGTCTTCTTTCCCTCAATTTATATGAGTGGTAGTTCCTTGAAGAGTATTTGGCGGCTGCAACCTACTTTTTATTTCTCTCCAGGCAGGCTCACCTCTGTATGTTTTAAACATTGCGCATAATCGAATTCGCGTTCACCATAAAATTTACTTAAAAAATTGTCATTTATCCATAGCATCGTCTAGGTATAGCCTATATTAAGAACCAGCAGTTAGAATGGGCAGACTTGTCCGAGTCCATTGTTCGGATTTTACCAGTAGCGTCTACCATTTCCTTTGTCTAATGCAATTTTTGTGTTTCGGTATAGACTCGTACTGAATTTCATAAAACATGAGTTGGCTATCCTTTATGTTTTAGAATTTCCGGTAATATTTGACGTATAGCCTTACCAATCATGTAAATCACAGAGTATATGAGTTTCTAAGTTATGAGCTAATCTTTTTTTTTTCACTCAGTTGTTGGAAGGAAAAGATTCATAGGCAGTTTCTCCAAGTAATGTTTAACTTGGCATAACAAATGTTAAATTAACAGCTGGTTTATTTTTAACGTTTTGTTAATATGTTTTCCATTTTTTCAACATAATTTCGTTTAAAATAACTTACCTTTAACTGTCGTTAATACTATTCTATCTACTCAACAGCAGTTGGCAATGATTTTGCACATGTAATGCAATTTCGTATTGGCTGAAATTATTATTATTTAAATTCTGTACTGTAGAGTAAGTCATGAAACATGTATAAAACATAAATTTTTACAGTAGGCCATGTTCCATATAGTACAAAGTGTTGATAAATTAAAGTTGTATTGATTGACTACTATTGAATATTATAGGTAAGATTATAGTTGTAATGCTAATATGAATTTCTGTTTAGAAAAATCTCAGCATTATGACCACCACCAGGTAACAATAATTACAGGAATGTGTGTATAGTCAACTGTACACAAAACCTCGAGGAGAATTTCGTATCATATAAAATTCTCTACTCACTCTCTCTGCTTCAGGGTCATGTAGAAATTCTATCTGATTTTGTCTTAAAGAAGAAATTGCTGCTGAAACATTTTATCATTTAATCACTACGTATTTTGAAGCACTACTGACATCGGCTATAGTTGAAAAGAGCAAGTAATATAGAATCTAGAGTTAATAGTAGCTGGTGAATTGGAGCAAGTGGCCTATTTCTGTTTCAAATCTGACTTCAATTTCTTGCCACGTCGAGATCGCACATTTTCTAATTATTAAATTAATGGATAATAGCTAAGCATTCAAATAAGCGTCAGTATGATAATCAGTTGACTTATAAAGATTTTTTCTCCTATATTAATATTTAAAAATATATTTTAAATGATGTATTATCAGTCTTACTCTAAACATTCCTTAAAGAGAGACATAACATATTATTTTCACAACTTTTGTCTGAACAGCTGTAGTGTCATCCGCCATGTTTAACTGTTTGTTAAATGAGATATCTGCCTGAAATCCAACATTTAAAGTTAACAAACAGTTAACAATCTGTTAAGACAAACTAGTGTTGAAGACATGAAAAAACTGTATTTAACAGACTGTTGAGTGTTTAATAATAATAATAATAATAATAATAATAATAATAATAATAATAATAATAATAATTTCATTCCAAGGACTGTACAATACAGCATAGGAAAATGTCATGTTAAGAAAAAAAAAATTAAATACCAGAAAAAGATTTAAAAGTATGCAATATGTTCATAAGTTACATACAAGGAAATAATCACATTTTATAATATCATATAGACAATTGTCCTTATGAGGTATGCAGATATATAGAGTTAAAATACTCACCAATATCATATAGTGACAAGTCTATTAATTTATTTTTAATTTCTCTCTTAAAAAGCCTCAAGCTTAAATGTCCAACATTGTCGGGTAAAACTACAGGGACATCATTTTATTTTTATTAACATTTTTAATATTAACCTGTCTATACCTTTAGAGAACCGGAAACACCGCTTGCTCCCCCCTCCAAGACTGGAGTTCGATGATACTGGCGTAAAATACAAATCACTCTACTAGGTTTAATAAGGAAGAAAAGTAGTTCATCCATTTACGTAAAGTAGGAAATATCGCGATTTTGAGTTTGATAATTTTCATTAGGTTTTTCTTTAATCAAAGTACAGTACTGTATCAAGAATAAGTGTTTTCACTCACGAAGTGAGTTATCCATGCGAACGTATTCATTATGCAGTGTATATTATACTATCTACAGCACATTAGCGTACAATATAGAGAAAGAAGTTGAATTGAAAAATAATCATAACATGAATATTTAAACACAATTTTTAAAATGGTGGCCGTTCATTTCGATACAGGCTTCAGTTCTTTTGTGCATATTATCGCACTATAGACTATTGCATCTAATTCCAATTGCCAGTTTCGTCCTTCGTACTAGTAACTCATGTTGAAATAATTCTGCACCTACTCTACGTACTGTACATTCAATCTTCAATTCTGCCCGACCCGAAAATATAAAATTACTCAGACATGATATCTACTGTCCGTCCAAGTGGTTATGCCGCAGGATTGTAGAAAGGGAGGAAATCACGTGACAGTTAATTACTTAACGAGGCCCTTTTATTTAAGTTAAATTAAACAGCTGTATAATATTACGTAAACGTCCAATTCCTAACAGAAATTAATGTTTTCAGAAAAGAGCTAGGACAGCCCAGCTTTTACAGAGGGGCGAGCAGAAGCAGGTGGGGGAAATCGGGATGCACGTAGGCAAACGGACAGTACCTGTGCGAAAATATGATTCAATATTGAAAGCTCTTTCGTCACTGGAAAACGCGAACATATTTCTGGAACGTACTATACCTCACTAACTCAGTAGTGCTTACTATCTGCGGTCTTGGTTCTGTGTGGAGTTGGAACTTCATTAGTAGAAGGGGTGGGAGTGAACAATTGTTTCTAATTTCCTCAACATAAAAATACCTTTGTTGAGTTTCTTAGATAGTATGTCAATATGACAATTCCATTTAAGTGTAGATTGTACAGGGACATCATTTTATTTTTACTTCAATTTTTACTGTACCTGAGTTTTGAATGTACTTCACTCCCACTCCTTCTACTAATGAAGTTCAACCGTCCTCCTCACAGTCATAGTAGCCGTACGGTCATAGTAAACAGTACGTTCCAAAAATATGTTCGCGTTTTCCAGTGACGAAAGGGCTTTCAATATTGAATCATTTTCGTACAGGTACTGTCGTCCATTTGCCTACGTCGTATCCCGATTTCTCCCACCAGCTTTTATTCGCCAGCTAGTGGTTGGGCTGCCTTAGCTCTTTCGTGAGATCATTAATTTCTGTTTGAAATTGGACGTCTACGTAATATTATACAACTGTTTAATATAACTTAAATAAAAATCCTCGTTAAGTAAATAACTGTCACGTGATTTCCTCCTTTCTACGACATAACCACTTGCACGGACAGTCGATAGCATGCCTGCGTAATTTTATCTTTTCGGATAGGGCAGAAGTGAAGGTTGAATTTACAGTACGTAAGGTACTCTTTTATAGAGTAGGTACAGAATTATTTCAACATGAGTTACTGGTACGAAGGACGAAACTGGTAATTGGAATTAGGTACAATAGTCTGTAGTGCGATGATATGCACATTAGAACTGAAGCCTGTATCGAAATGAACGGCCACCATTTTCAAAAATGTTTTTAAATATCCATATTATGATTATTTTTCAATCTAACTCCATTCTCTATATTGTACGCTAATGTGCTGTAGACAGTATAATATACACTGCATAATGAATACGTCCACATGGACAGCTCAGTTCGTGAGTAAAAACACTCATTGTTAATACTGTACTGTATTTTGATTGAACGAAAACCTAATAAAAATGATCAAACTCAAAAGCGCGATATTTCCTAGTTTACGTAAATGGATGAACTACTTGTCTTCCGTCCTAAACCTAGTAAAGTGATTTGTTTGTATATTACGCCAGTATCATCGAACTCCAGTCGTGGAAGGGAGTAACAAACGGCGTTGATCCAGAGGTATAGGCAAGTTAATATTAAAAATGTTAGTAAAAATAAAATGATGTTCCTGTATATGCACTCCTAAGAATTTGACAGATTCTTTACAATTGATTCTATTGTTTAAGGAAAACTCTTAACAGTCGTTAAGTGTTCTAACAATACTTGGAGAAACCGGCCATCAGTGTACTGTCGAGCGGCCTTTTCACTACTACTGCTGGCTCTATGTAGTAAGTGAAATTCCACCACTTTGTCTCAGAATTATCTTCCGCCAGTTTTTGTTGTATGAAAAATAGTAACGAGAATGACGTAAGCTGAGTAACAGTTGAACCCCAGCACAACGCTGCAATTTTTATTACGATCGCTGCCAAGAAGTACAGCCAAGTATTACAGAAAAAGGAAACATGTTAAGTGATGTTATCTTCTTTGTACTAAAGTTGGAAGGGAGAGAAAAAGGCACGGGAGTTTGGAGTTCATGCATTTTACAAGTGACATTAGCCTAACACGCAAGGCAATCAAATAACATGTCACTCATTTCGACCTTAGTGTTACACCATAGCGCATATACTAGGCACTGCTTTTATAACCAAAGAAAATAAAAATCCAAGTCCCCGCCTTTTTTAATGTACACGATATGTGGCATGTCTCTATAAAAGAGACGTTCTCTAGGTTAACTTTTAATTTTCCCCCTCTTTTAAGCGGATTGTATTTCTTCCTCTGAGAATATATGTCCGGCATTTGGCACTACAGTAGCAATGTTGTGCCACAATATTCTTGCTTCACCGATAGAGAAAAGTGCGAAGAAAATGTGCTCTTAGACTCAATTAAAATCTCATTGTCTCTAGGTGATATCACAGTTTAGTATATACAGTTGCAAGCTTGGGATGATTTTTTGCATTTCTTGTGATAATTGCTAGATAGATAGATAGTTTATTTTGTAAAAACATGTGGAACATGTATGGCATCGTCATATACAATTTAAAATACATGATATCATACAATGGATACAAATTAAGATACATGAATATTAAAAAACTCATCGACATCATACAATGGATTTGCCAATCATATAGTCCTAATTCGCGTCCTAAACACTCGGAATGGAAGATTCCTTATATCAACAGGTAAACTATTAAATAATTTGAAAGCAAAGAATAGAAAACTATTTTGAGTAATACTGTATTTACATTTGTCAATATATAAATTTGTATTATTTCTTCTAGAATATTTATGGACAGAAGTACATGCTATGTAATTATTAATGTTATTCCGAATGTAAAGAAGACAGGCCAATACATACATAGACGGCAATGTCAAGATTTGTGACCTTATAAAAAGAGGTTTACAATGAGTCGTATTTGGTACTCCATAAATTAATCTTAAAGCTTTCTTTTGTAATATGAAAAGCGCTAGCCGTTTGGAGCGCTGAGACTGCTAGGAACAATAGACAGTGTCAATGCCATCGTGATTTAATATAGGCAGACCATGTGACTCGCTTAACCCGATCACGGAGGGAGGCGTTTCAACCATATAAATTAGTTGTAATGCATAAAAAGTAACATATATTTCTCTAAAATGTAGTGTAATTGCATAAATAAATTTAAGACATTGATTATGAGACACTTCAGACATAATTCACTTGCGAGTTAAGGTGTAATATTATTTTTGGTGTGAAAATTATGTTGTTCGTATGTGTAATACCTGACTTTATTTGGATTAGATATTGCGAAATTCTTGTACATTCATTTATGCACGATTCAATAATTTTCAGTTGCACCGCACGAATATTTTGATATGATGAAATTATAGGTTATGTTTACTGTACCAATACTTCAATATTCGCATTTATACATCATAATTCAGCATGAAGCTACGTGTGATAACTTGTAAATGCAATTTGTCTCTATTTCAGTTGTATTTATTCGTTTCTTACGGTACTCCAATCTGAAGTCTGATTAATGTACTATCACAGTCTACTATATACAGTCGCGAAGCTTGAGGTGTTTTTTTGCAAATCTCGTGATAAGCGCTCCAAGCGGTTAGCAACTAGAAACAATAGACTGTCCATGGTCGACTTTGAACTGTGTCGTATTTCTATCGAGTGCTAGCTCGTTGCGTATTTCACATTGATGCTTGTGAAATGTTCGTTATTGGTTGTAATGAAAATGTTAATGGCTAAAATATAATTGGAATAATAATATGGGACAAGGAGGAGACGTTTGTAGTACTATAAATTGTAGCAGCAGGAGGAGAAAGAGGCCAGAGTTATCCTTTGTCCGATTTCCGAAAGATTCAGAAAGGTTCCTGGGTTTCCACAAGAATGCTGTGCAGAAACAAAACTCTTAATTTTGAAGTTCTTTGTGACTGTTAGAATACATTAAATTTCACAATGAAATGTTTCAGTCTAACCGAAAGGACATTAGATATCGGCTAAAGTTCTGTCACTTAGGCTGCTAAATTTCCAGAGAAATAAAGGTTAGGTCTACTTTTTTTTTTCAGAGGATATATTTTTAATTGTAGCTATTAATTTTGTTATTATTTTTTATGTGTTATTTTACTAAAGACGTAGAAAAATTAAGTTTGTTTTAATGACATTTATTGATCACGTTTTATTTTCAATTCTGGTGGGATTATTGCTTAGGCCTATTTTTTTCGAAGGATATGTTTTTAATTATAGCTGTTAATTTTGTTGTAATTTTTATTTGTTGCTTTACTAGAGACGTAGAAAAAGTCTGTTACAATCATATTTATTTATCACGTTTTATTTCCAATTTTGGTGTGATTATTATTGCTTAACCTCATCCCACTTTGTTAACTACGTAAGCCTACACTACAAGTACCGGTACGCGTAAGTTACTCCATTAATTCATATTTCCATTATTATTGTTGTAGGGGGAAATGCAAATTAATATTTATTGGTTTCATAGTTAATTATCGCTATAATCTTGAATGAGTGAAGCTATTATAGTAAATTTCAGTTCGTTTTGCACAAACAAAAATTATATTACTTATTTCTTGCAGGTATCTTCGAGTTTATGGTGGAATTTAATATACTTCATTAAAATAATAAATTAACTTTATGCATTTAATATTTCAATAATGGAAGGAAGGTGTTAATTTTTCCAAAAGAACACGACAACGAAAGTGTAACATATTTTGACGTCTGTTAGGAGAGAGATCTGCAATGATGAAGCGATAGTAGCGATCCTAGTGGTGGGCAACTATCCATGTTTGCATTTTTACTACATATTGAGCTTCGCGACTGTATATAGTAGACTGTGGTACTATGTTAGTAGGCTAAACTAGCCCAGAGGTAGCTCCTTTGTACTCATACTCCCTGCATATACGGATCTGTGACAGGTTAGGTTTGGTTAGTTTTGGCTTTTATTATGCCTTGATTATACGATCACCTGCACCTCCACAAAAAATCTCTTATTAATTCAACGATTTTCACTTCCGAAATCGCAGGAACTACCTCAGCGCTAGTTCCACCGCTTTGTGAGTGCTGCCTTATTGGCCTTCGGACACTTGACTATATTGAAACACGGTAACCTCAGAGCGCTATTACTACAGCAACTAGATTTACAAAGTCTCCAATGCCCTGCCATTACATATGTAGGCCTATGTTATGTCATATGGAAATTATAGGTTATTATTTATACTCCTATATTCGCAATTATACATTATAATTAAGCATAATGTCATGTATGATACGCCGCACATTCAATTTGTCTGTATTTTAATACTACAATCGAGTACGTATTGAATTATTGTATTTATCTACTACCTAAGAGACGAAGTAACTCAATCGTACGTACACTAATTTCTTAGGAGTGGTGTGGTAAATTTTCTATCTACAATTAAGGAAGGTAGATGTGATAAATTAAAATCACAATATAAATTCGTTTTTATTAAACCTTAAAATAACTTCCATTCTAAACTTAAAATGTTGATGCGAATATAAAGAGTGCGTCAGAAAGAACGGATGGATTTCAAACTATCGATACGCAGCGAGGGGAGGGATATAGTGAGGGGGACCACGACTGTTGGGTCAGCCATAGAATGCAGTTTTAGTTGAGAACATGGTGTTGGTCTGGCGTACAACATGCTTTCATCGTAGAGATATTTTTGAAAAATGAAGAGTCTGTGATCGCCACTCAGGACTCATTTCGACATCGGACGTCACGCTAGGATTCCAACTCGGAATACGATTTTGCGGTGGGTGGCTTCATTTCGTATCACAGGTTCAACATTAAAGAAAAAATCACCTGAATGAACACGGAGCGCGTGTACACCTGCAAATGTGGACACAGACACTAGGTTTTCCAGCCACCTCAAAGATCAGCCCGCAAACATGCTATTGCACTGAGATTGTCCGAGGCTACGGTAAGATCTCGCGCCCTGCGACTTCTTTCTTTGGGACCATTTGAAGCCGTAAGTTTGTAAACATCGATCACATACACTGGATGAACTGAAGACGGCGATTCGTGAAGAAATCGTGGCAATCCCACCAGCTATGACTGTGAAAGTGATGGCGAACTTCAGAAAAAGCCTCGATGCCTGTATTGAAAGCCAAGGACATCATATGGATTATGTTGTTTTCCATAAATAAACTGCATGTATTGGTGAATATGTTAATAACAATAAATTTTTGATTTGACGAATCCTTACAATTTTCTTGCCATGTGAAATCCATCCGTTCTTTCTGACGCACCCTGTATTATTTTAACATATAAAATTCTCTTCACATTAAAATAACACAGTTTTGTAATTATTTCTGCAACATATTATGCAACAAGAAGTAAACGGAACTTATGGACACATTACACTAAATAAAACTTAGCAATGATACGCAATAAATTTATAATATAATATTTCACTGAACTCCATACACTGAAATAGAAAACCCGATCATACATTATCGTCCGCTCGGGAAAGGGTCTGTGTTGAGGCGATAGTAGCGATCCTGGTGGTCAGCAACTATCTATGTATACATATTTATTAAGTATTGAGCTTCGTAACTGTATATACCAAACAGAAAGATATTATTTATTCGCGTTATATCTTCCTGGATGCGAACAGTAAATCGTTCAGTATCAATGCTTTGACTTAAGAGGTTAAGTATAGCTTATAGAAGTAAAATTTTGGAAATATTCAATATTTTTTCCTCCATTACTTTATCTTGTACCATAAAGAAAATTAGTATGTGTAAAACACTGTCATTCTGCTATATGAAATAATATTTTTACAAAATTCGAAAAATGAATCGATATAAATATAAAATATCGATTAATTTTACAACATTCAAATAATCATTTTATGCAGACCTAAGAATGAACGATCACACTTGATAATATGTCACTTGATACTGCAGAAGTGAACAAAGTATATTATCTAAAGTTCTACATCATTTTACATCGTTGTACAGGGACATCATTTTATTTTTACTTCAGTTTTTATTGTACCTGAGTTTTTGAATGTACTTCACATCCACCCCTTCTACTAATGAAGTTCAACCGTCCTCCACACAGAACCAAGACCGCATATACAGTCATAGTAGCCTTACGGTCATAGTAAACAGTACGTTCCAAAAATATGTTCACGTTTTCCAGTGACGAAAGAGCTTTCATTATTGAATCAATTTCGTACAGATACTCTCGTCCATTTACCTACGTCACATCCCGGTTTCCCCCACCAGCTTCTATTCGCCTCTCTGTAAAGGCTAGTGGCTGGGATGTCTTAGCTGTTTTCTGAGAACATTAATTTCTGTTAGGAATTGGACATCTACGTAATATTATACAACTGTTTACAATAACTTAAATAAAAGGGACTCGTTAAGTAAATAACTATCACGTGATTTCTCCCCTTTGTACGATCCTGCGACATAACCACTCGGACAGACAGTAGATAGCATGTCTGAGTCATTTTATCTTTTCGGATCGGGCAGGAGTGAAGATTGAATTCACAGAACGTAAGGTACTCTTTTATAGAGTAGGTACAGAATTATTTCAACATGAGTTACTAGTACGAAAAACGAAACTGGGAATTTGAAATTAGGTACAATCTTCTATAGTGCGATAATATGCACATTAGAACTGAAGCCTGTAACGAAATGAATGGTCACCATTTTCAAAAATGTGTTTAAATATCCATATTATGATTATTTTTCCATTTAACTTCATTCTCTATATTGTACGCTAATGTGCTGTAGACAGTATAATATACACTGCATAATGAATACGTCCGCATGGATAGCTCAGTTCGTGAGTAAAAACACTCATTGTTAATACAGTATTGTATTTTGATTAAACAAAAACGTAATGAAAATGATCAAACTCAAAAGCGCAATATTTCCTAGTTTACGTAAATGGATGAGCTACTTTTTTTTGCCTCCTATACCTAGTAAAGTGATTTGTTTATATTTTACGCCAGTATCATCGAACTCCAGTCGTGGAAGGGGGTAGCAAACGGTGTTTCCGGTTCTTAATCGTTGATCCAAAGGTATAGGCAGGTTAATATTAGAAATGTTAGTAAAAATAAAATGATGTCCCTGTATTATTCTCTCCTTTTACAATAAAGAAAGAAAATGAAACCAAGAAGAAATAGTATAAACCTTACGATGCAGAGCGTGTTGTAACTGGGGCCTTTGTAATCCTTCCTGTTTCCTCTCTGCGAGAAACGAACTCGAGCTATGGTTTTGGAACAAAAATAGATTCGAAACAGGCGCTAAAAACTTCAACGTTGAATGTGTAATTATTATATCATCAGTTACATTCAATGCGATCCAAAATTCAGGGATTCCCTACGTTGAGAGCAGCCGCTTATATTAAAAAATTTAACAGATAGGTTCCTAAATTAGGAAAATGAGGATGAGCTTAGGTTTTTTACTGTAAAAGTACGTTTGTATTAGACGTATCGTATTTACCCTGAATTACATTTACGTTTCGAGTTACAATCATTTTAATTTTGAATAAAGTACTGAGAGCCGAAGTGACTGGGTCATTTTGAAAATCAGCCTACATACAGATTAATGTAATGCTTATTTTCTGATGAATTTTAAAACGCTGTTAATCTGAAATCCAGCTGTCTGCGTGAAAGTGAAAATTTTTGTGGTGCCAACTTCTCTCCTATTTCATTTTTATTTTAACAGCTTGTGTACTGAATAACACGTTTTTTCTTTTAATTATTAACAAATTCTAAACATATCGACTTGTTGCTTCAACCATGTTTTCCATTTCTGTGCTGTTTTAAATTATTTACAATTGTAGCATTTCATTCTACTGGGTGTTCATTTCAAAGTGTGTCATGACGTCACTGTTGATGAGTCAGCGATTTGAAGCGAGTTTCAGCTTTTGTGTCAGAGAAGTTGCCTATTAATCAAGGCGTTCAATCTGAACTTGAGAACGTGTACGATATAACTTGAACGTTGTAGCAACAGATGGCGGTCTGTACGGTCTGTGTGCTACGATAACCTCTTTCGAACTGTGTTTTGCGCGGGCAAGTCATACGCGGGGTATTTGTTATCATAGGTTGCGTACGGAAACATTCCACAACACAATTGAAATGCTCCGTGTCCATGTTGACCGTCGAAATTAATGTCAACAAATACGTAAGTAATCGTCGTAACTCTCTCCACATATCCCGACAGTAAGAAAAAAACTCACCTCAGTACACGTTTCGAAACAGTTCACATACCTGCCACTACCAGCGTTACCGTACGTATCAGTAAGTACTCTTCAGAATGAACGCCGTACTTGCTAGGCAACTTCTCTGGCACATAAGTAATACACCTCTGAGGAAGTGTAGGAAGATTGAATTCTCTAGGCTCATCGACTAGCCACATGACGGCATACAGCGAGCCATGACACACTTTGAACTGAACACCCAGTATTGAGCAGTCTTTCATAAACCTACTTTCTATTCAATCTTCTTCCTCTCTTGGCAAGTACTGTATAATATCTGGTATTAACCAAAATGTAGGTGGAAAGGAACTGACCACCCTACTTCATTATCTCCTGACTTATTTGCTTCATGAGTGATGCCTTATTGGTGTCATTGATGCGGTTCAAACCTGTCTCCGGATAGGTCAAGATATTGGTGATGAATCGTGGTATATTATTTTTATGTGAGATAGTTGTGATCATGATGGCAAGGTACGTACTTAGTGTATTTTCAGTTAGTGTTATAGAATATGGAACTTTATCTGATCGCTTCGTTATTGTTGAAGACTGTTTTATACGTTAATGAGGCAAAAACCAATGAGATGAAGTTACTTTAGATAGAAAGAATCACATTATAATAAAGATGTGAAGTTTGTGGGTATTGTTCTTCGACTCGGCTTAAGCTGAAAATCCCATATTGAAGTAATTTAAAAAAAATTGCTAGAGGTATTATGTTACGTAGATTGCAAAATGTGTGAACTGAAATGTGTTAATTGCGATATATTAGGTATAATCATAGCCATTTAATATACGGTATTTGTTGTAATTATTTTAACTATTATACTTTATTGTACTTTTGGTAGATTAAGAATATTTTCATTTTACTTATTTTATTCTATTGGATAATAGTAGTTAAACTTTAAATGTTTTAAACTTAACAGAAAAGCAATTCTAATTACTTTTGGTACTCATTTTAGGGTTTCTTGTAAACCCTTATTTAAGGTAGGTGTCCGTGATATGGCCATGCTAAGGTTTGAGAATTTTTCTAGCCGCCATTTTGAAAAAAAAAATGTAAACCAATTTTTTCTTACTCGTTCTCAGTCTAATGGACTTTCTTAAAACAATTTCCTTTCCCTATAAAAATAGCTTTAATTGTCCAAAAAGTTCCAAATTCCAAAAGTCTACCTAGTGGCCATATCAGGAACATATGCACATGATATGGCCACCCTTGTTCCATGTTCTATAAATCGTGATTGTTTTCAGTTTGATAGCGCAGTTGTGTTAAAATTAAATAATTTTGGTGTAAAATGAATAAAAATGACACTTAATAATCTTTTTTTATAATTCAAAAATGTAGTCAAAACAGGTTTTTCCATAAAAAAATTAAGTTGTTTTTCTTAAAATACAAAATTTTTTAGTAATCCCAGCTATAGGCATGCACATTTGTCAGGTGAAAAAATAAAAGTGAAATGAACTTGATATGGCCATGGTGCATTTGATATGGCCATATCAGGAGCAGGTAAGCTTTCACGAAAATAGTTTGATTATGAACAACTCGTAAAAGATACGCCATCAACTACAACACCATTCAACAGAACATTAAAAACTGAATAGAGTACGATGGTTTTCAAGAGAGATGTCATTGAAAATCATGCATAAAACAAAGGAAACTTACCAGAGAAAAATAAGAAGAGGTCACATGAAAACCGCAAAACAGGCAACTGACGTCATATTGCTCAACCTGACTGGATGGAAAACGATCAAGTGACATACCAGGATGCCCTTTCACTGGATGCTGCTGTAATTTAGCGGATTTTTTGGTTAACTGACTCACAATAGGGGGGTGGCCATATCAGGAACATGGCCATAACAGGAGCACCTACCTTATTTCATCAGGGATTTTTCAGCCTGCCATCAGTATAATATATTTTACGCTATTTATTGTTAAAGTAATGTTTTTCTAATTTTATAACTCATTCAGATGTATGGGTACCAGAAATTGTGATAGTATTCTAAGATTCTACTTGCCTATTATTCATTTTCAACAACACAAATAATTTGATGTATATGTTACGATTTATAATTGCTTACCTACTGTGGCTAGAAATTTGGATTTTAAGTCTTTTAAATCTTTTGGCAATAAAGAAGCTCAAAGGATTTTGCATCTATCAGCGGCAAAATTATGATTGTGCAAATAATTTTTTATAAGTTCTATATATTTTGATAGCGCCATGCATCATGTCTCGGCAATAAAGAATATTTGTAAAGGGTGCGTCAGAAAGAACGGATGGATTTCAAACTATCGATACGCAACGAGGAGAGAGATATAGTGAGGGGGACCACGACTGTTGGGTCAGCCATAGAATGCAGTTTCAGTTGAGAATATGGTTTTGGTCTGGTGTGCAACGTGCTTTCATCGTAGAGACATTTTTGAAAAATGAAGAGTCTGTGATCGCCACTCAGGACTCATTTCGACATCGGATGTCACGCTAGGATTCCAACTCGGAATACAATTTTGCGGTGGGTGGCTTCATTTCGTATCACAGGTTCAACATTAAAGAAGAAATCACCTGGACGAAATTCTATTGCACTGAGATTATCCGAGGCTACGGTAAGATCTCGCGCCCTGCGACTTCTTTCTTTGGGACCATTTGAAGGCGTAAGTTTGTAAACATCAATCACATACACTGGACGAACTGAAGACAGAGATTTGTGAAGTAATCGTGGCAATTGCACCAGCTATGACTGTGAAAGTGATGGCGAACATCAGAAAACGCATCGATGCCTGTATTGAAATCCAAGGACATCATATGGATAATGTTGTTTTACATAAATAAACTGCATATATTGGTGAATATGTTGATAACAATAAATTTTTGATTCGATGAATCTTTACAATTTTCTTGCCATGTGAAATCCATCCGTTCTTTCTGACGCACCCTGTATTTGTAAATAGTTTAAATTGATTAAATTTATTTTATTTGTATTTGCATGTTTTATATGTAAATAGGCCTAAGTAAATAGATGATTAAACGACTAAAATATGTTGTGGCCGATTACAAGACAAAGATCATGATTATCGGAAGAAAAATAAATCGGATAAAACGTGAAAAGGCCGTAGAGCAAGTGGACATCTTCGGATAATTGGAATATACTATAGGTAGTAATATAAATCAAAAGCATGATAGCAATGGGAAAAGAAGCACCTAATAGAAAAAGGAGCATCTGTAAACCACCGGAAAAATAACTAAGGAAGAGATCAGTGATGTGCTTTGTTAGGAGTATGGCATTGTATGGGGCAGGAAGTGAAGAGATGCGATTTGAAGCATTCGAAATGTATATATGGAGAAGATTGGAGAGTATGAAATGGACAGACAGAATAAGAAATCAAGCTTTACTAGAAAGACTGGGTGAGCAAGCAAGAATGATGAAACTGATCAGAATGAGAAAAAGAAATTGTCTTGGTCATTGACTGAAAAGAAACTACCTACTGAAGGGTACACCGGAAGGATTGGTGAACGCGAGGAAAATTCTGGGCAGAAGAAGGTATCAGATGACTGACAACATTCAAATACATGGACTGCAAGCAGAGACTAAAAGAAAGGCGGAAAAGAGGGATTACTGGAGAAATCTGGGCTTACAGTGAAAAACCTGCGCTTGGTAGGGAAACTATGAAGGAATAAATATCCGATTACACGATCAATTGATAATTTTACCGTTATTAGGCCTATTATGTTCGTATGTACCTCCTTAAACTTTCAATATCACTAGTCGACAAATTGGAACTTTTTTCGTGTATCTGGTGCGTAAATGGGTCAATTTACCTAATTTTGGAATGATTATTATGATTATTAGAGAATGAAAAACTCGCTCCGCGCTGGGGACCGAACACGGGTCCTTGGTTCTACGTACGAAGCGCTCTAACCACTGAGCTACGCCGAAGTTCAATCCACAGCACCGGATCGAATCCCTCTCCTCTAGTATTTTTCCCTTTGTGACCATTCCCCATGTTCGACACCAATGTTGACATATGTTAAGTCAACTGCCATTATACAGGGACATCATTTTATTTATACTAACATTTTAATATTAACTTGCCTATAGTTCTGGATCAACGCCGTTTGCTACCCCCTTCCACGAATGGAGTTCGATGATACTGGCGTAAAATACAAACAAATCACTTTACTAGATATAGGAGGGAAGAAAAGTAGTTCATCCATTTACGTAAACTAGGAAATATGACAATTTTGAGTTTGATAATTTTCATTAGGTTTTTGTTTAATCAAAATACAGTACAGTATTAGCAATAAGTGTTTTTACTCACGAACTGAGCTATCCATTCAGACGTATTCATAATGCATATTGTATATTATACTGTCTACAAGACATTAGCATACAATGTAGAGAATAAAATTAAATTGAAAAATAATCATAATATGGATATTTATACACATTTTTTAAAATAGTGGCCGTTCATTTCGATACAGGCTTCAGTTCTAATGTGCATATTATCGCACTATAGACTATTGTACCTAATCCCAATTATCAGTTTCGTTTTTCGTATTAGTAACTCATGTTGAAATATTTCTGTACCTACTCTATAAAAGAGTACCTTACGTACTGTAAATTCAAGCTTCACTTCTGCCCGATCCGAAAAATAAAATTACTCAGACATACTGTCCGTCAAAGAGGTTATGTCGCAGAGTCGAAGAAAGAGAGGAAATCACGTGAGAGTTAATTACTTAACAAGGCCCTTTTATTTAAGTTATTTTAAACAGTTGTGTAATATTACGTAGACGTCCAATTCCTAACAGAAATTAATGTTCTCAGAAAAGAGCTAAGACAGCCTAGCCACTAGCTGGCGAATAAAAGCTGGTTGTTGAAACCGGGATACGACGTAGGCAAATGGACGACAGTACATGTGCGAAAATGATTCAATATTGAAAGCTCTTTCGTCACTGAAAAACGCGAACATATTTTTGGAACGTACTGTTTACTATGACCGTAAGGCTACTGTGACTGTATATGCGGTCTTGGACCTGTGTGGAGGACGGTTGAACTTCATTAGTAGAAGGGGTAAAAGTGAAGTACATTCAGAATCTCAGGTACAATAAAAATTGAAGTAAAAATAAAATGATGTCCCTGTACAAGGAGCACGCTCATTCATTGACTTGGTGGCCGGGTTGCCACAGTATATTATGCACTATTGGGCGAAGAATATACAATGATTATTAGAGAAGAAAAACTCGCTCCAGCGCCGGGGATCGAACCCATGTCCTTGGTTCCACGTACCAAGCGATCTAACCATTGAGCTACGCCGAAGTTCAATCTCTAGACCGGATCGAATCTGTCCCATGTAGTATTTTTTTTTTATAATTTCAGTTGACTTTATGTCAACATAGGCTATACTGTATTTTGAACATGGAATAAAGTCACAAAAGGACTGTAACAGATTATTTTGTGGGACTAAAAATTAATCTTTACTGGCCGTATTCATAGACATTCTTAGCGTGGGCTTCCGGTAGATGATCAGGGAACTAACATTTTTCGTATTCATAAAACAGTATTAGCGATATATGATATGAATCCTGAAAATTTTGGAAGATGGAATTATATTTATTATTTGGAATTATTAAAGGGTAATTTTGAAATGGAAATTATTTCCTTTCTTGTGGTTGTAGCAGCAATAACTAGGAGAGCTCAAATTCCGTTTTCTTCTTGACTTCCTGCTGCTATAGCAGTCGATACCCGAGGTTAGTTTAGCACGCTCGTAGCGCAGGCTATCGAAATGTCTATGAATAGCACCCTACGTAATTTTGGGATGTTGAATTGAGTGGAAAATCAGTTTCTTTCTATCACGTCACATTTTCTAGATACACAGCTGAAACACAAAGACATTAATACGGTATTGGTAAACATGAACCATTTTAAATTCAAGCACAACGTAACTCTTATAAGCCCACTAAAGATTTCTTTACAACACAAAAAGCTCTTATAAACCAGCAAAATCACTTTTCATCACGCATTAGAATAATGAGAAATGATCTGGGGATTATATTGTTTTTCACTTAAAACGAGCCGCCACTTACTGCAGACGCGAGCGAACTTGCGTGTTGCAAGAACCGCATACAGACACTACAGCTAGTACAGTGTACGTTCTACCTGCACTGAGGTAGTGTTGACACTTTGAGAGCACGAGCTGCCCACCCATGATCATGCACATATTTAATTAATTGTATATTTTATGTAAATGCTTCAAGGTTATAAAAATACACCATTTTGATATTATCTTTACAGATAATTATTCGCTACTTTAATATTCTGATTAGTGTTTTATAAAGTGTAATGGGTGTGTATTAAGTGTAAAAAGTTGTGTTCTGTTATCTTATGTAATAGCTGAGATATAAAAAAAATCAATTTCACTAATTTTTTTGCATGCCAATAGTATACCTCAAACTCTTAAGTTCTTGTTGTAGAGAACGCCTCATTATATGTATATGACTTTGTTAAAATTCTTGGAGTTTACTTTGATACGCATTTAAACTGGAATAACCAAGTAACCCATATTACCAAAAAAGTGCTTTCCATACTACATTACTTATGGGTAAACAGCATTCGAAAATTCCTTCCGCTATCACTCAAGAAAATACTAGTGGAAACACTAGTAATGCCCCACTTCGATTATTGGGATTTTCTACTGACTGACCTCAATGTCAACCAGTCGCAAAGATTACAACGTGTTCATAATTCTTGTGTTCGCTTCGTCTGCGATGTCCGTCGCGCTGACCACATTACCCCATCCTTCCAAACTCTAAACTGGCTACGGCTTAACGAACGTAGAAGTTTTCATTCTCTTGTTCTCCTTTTCCAAGTCCTTCACACCTCTATTCCTACCTACATTGCCTCCCGTTTCAGTTACCTGTCATCATCATAATCTATTCACACGCACGCAAAATAGCCGCATACTAGCCATACCAACACATAAGACATCATCGTATTCATCATCATACACAATCTCGCTCTCGCGCTTGTGGAATACCCTACCCAGTGACATCAGAGACTGTCTGGATTTAGTAGCGTTCAAAAGCAAACTTATTAAGCATTTTCTTACTGCGTAGAGTAGGTTTAATTTTTACTTAGTTAATAAAAGAAATGCTTCTCTCTTCTTAACTTTTACAATAAACTGTCTAGCTATTATTAATCAGTTAATTTTTTAGTACTTTGATTTTTATTGTATTTGTAAATTTAATATTAATTTTAATTATAATTGTAATGGTATTCTTAATATTGTAGTTGTAATCCCTTGGCAGAGGGGAAGAGAAGGCCTGATGGCTTTATCTCTACCAGCTTAAATAAATAAATAAATAAATAAATAAATAAATAAATAAATAAATAAATGACTGCACAAAAACCGTACGGAAAATTGTATCAAGAAAATACGTAGCCTATTTTTAAACGTATAGTTCAGCATGAATCGGTACTACTGGTTCTGTCAATACTTGTAGTACTCCTGACACGAAAACTTAGCTAAGTTGTATACCAACATGGTTCCGTCATATTCTTAGTGTTTGACCTTACACGTGAATGCATACCTGTAATTTATTTAGTATTAGTATTTATTTATTTAACCTGGTAGAGATTCCAACTATAATATGAAGAATAAAATTATAATTAGTATTAAATTTACAATTACAATTACAAATAAAATTACAATTAGTATTAAATTTACAATTACAATTACAACAAAAATCAATGTACGAAAAGATTACCTCACTAATTAAAGCTAGACAATTTATCAACAGTAATCTCACTAGACGTTTTGATTTATCTAGAGAAAATCAAAACTCGAGTGGGATTTAATTGACTATTACACGATTAAAAGAAAGTATATAAAGATTAGAAGTAACGAAGTACTCCAATACAATAAAATATTAATTGACTTACGAAAATACAACTGTCTTCAAATGTATTATTGTACCATCTCAACATTACAAATATTACGCTAGATGCATGCTAGAGGGCAGTAGTGAGCAATGCCTTCTCGTCGAGAAGTTCTCGATCTATAGCCTACACGATGGCAATGTTACTAGTCAAGAAGGCTTTGTTGATTAAGTTTCATTTTTATTATTAAAACATTTGCATTCCACTTCAATTATCCGAATCCCAGTAATCAACGTCACTTGACAGATGATTTTCAATAAATCTTAATATTAAACAATCTCTGATATGTGACTATCCATAATATCATATAGCAGAAGCTATAACATAACCTAACTAATATACACAAGTGTTAGAAAAGTTTTAATTAACGACGATGACATAAAAAATAAACATGAATAATTTTAAATGGAATAATTATTGAATGTACAATTTTCAAATTTGAATGTGGTTGGTGGTTCAATTGATGTTATATTGGACGTGTGCGTAACAGAAGTGGAACTCGTTGATTTAGGCCTACATTGTGTATTCAACTTATTCAGGATTTCCGAATGGTGCCCTTCATTTATTTGTAAATCGGATTTCAGAAGATGCATAGGTATGATCAGTGATTTTTATTAATTCTTGTTCTTGAATCCCAATGCGAGTCATATTTGAAACTGCTGTGCATCGACTGGAGTGGTTTGTAATTTTATATATATTATATATATTTTTGACGTCCAGATCAGCGCAGTTTCAAATGTTGGTAAACAAAGAAACAAATGCTAGGGACGCGATAAAATTGTGCGATAAGCAGCCATGATTGGTTGAAATACGTCCTTTCGTACTGTTTTATTGGTCAAAAGTAGTATGACGTAGTAAGAGTGTAATAGTCATAGAAAAACACACAATATTTTATATTTACTGAATTACAAATTAAACATAGAATAACAAAATTGTATAGTGATGAAATTAATGGATATTGAAATATTTTGTGATAGATTAAGGAAACTATTTACAAGAAATCAATTACTGACGAAGTGCCCAGTCATTTGACCCGCATGAGGTAAGGCTATTGCTATTGATAATAAAATATATATAAAATACTCTATTCCTACGAAATTGACATAAACAACCATTTCAGTCGCCGGGAGTAGATTCTGTACCCATTAGGTTGGTGATTACGAACGTTAGTAAACGCCACAATCGAGGACCCAGGAGTTTAGTACCATTTTGTCAGTACGAGAGAAACGTCGTGTTATGAGCATGAAAATGCCACTCTGCAATTACTACCCCAGCGCCGATGTTGCTGGTGATTTAGTTCCATCTGTTATTATCAGGTGGTAATTGAAGGGACTCGTTGGGGTAGCATCGATTTGGTTCGTCATTTTTGTAATTATAGGGCACTAGCGACTAGCACATACCTAGGCGGGAAAGTGATTAGCACAATGGAAAAAGTTCCGTCGAAAGATAAACAAAGCTCACTGAAAAGTTTACACAAGCGCCAGCAAGCCTGCCTTATGGAAGGTCTGTGAAAGGTAGAACTTGTCCAATCGGTAAACACCTGAACACGTTTTCGCATGGCGGATATTAGTGGAGTCAGCCAAATGAAGGAGGTAGTCGAAATTGAGCTTATTGACTCAGTCGAGTAGTTAGAGTTGTGCTATGTAGAAGGTAATTTTTATCCACGTGACAATTGACGTGGCAAACTAATGCGTTATAGATCCTTAATTAATCAGTGGCCTACGCAGAATTTTGTCATTATTTAAATTGCTTACAATTCGCATCGGAATTTTGAATTTGGTTATATTATTATTATTATTATTATTATTATTATTATTATTATTATTATTACTTACTTTTAAGGAACGCGGAGGTTCATTGCCGCCCTCACATAAGCCCGCCATTGGTCCCTGTCCTAAGCAAGATTAATCCAGTCTCTATCATTATATCCCACCTCCCTCAAATCCATTTTAATATTATCTTCCCATTTTCGTCTCGGCCTCCCTAAAGGTCTTTTTCCCTCCAGCCTTCGAACTAACACTCTATATGCATTTCTGGATTTGCCCATACGTGCTACATGCCCTGCCCATCTCAAACGTCTGGATTTTATGTTCCTAATTATGTCGGGTGAAGAATACAATGCTTGCAGTTCTGTGTTGTGCAACTTTCTCTATTCTCCTGTAAATTCATCCCTCTTAGCTCTAAATATTTTCCTAAGCACCTTTATCTCAAACCCCTTAATCTATGTTCCTCTCTCAAAGTGAGAGTCCAAGTTTCACAACCATACAGAAGAACTGGTAATATAACTATTTTATAAATTCTAACTATCAGATTTTTTGACAGCAGACTGGATGATGAAAGCTTCTCAACCGAATAATAACAGGCATTTCCCATATTTATTCTGCATTTAATTTCCTCCAGAGTGTAATTTATATTTGTTACTGTTGCTCCCAGGTATTTAATTTTTTCCACCTCTTCAACGGATAAATTTCCAATTTTTCTATTTCCATTTCGTAGAACATTCCCGTCACGAGACATAATCATATACTGTACTTTTTCTTTCCGGGATTTACTTCCAAATCTATATTTTATTTACTTGCTACGAGTAAAATTCCCGTGTTTTCTCCAGTTGTTTGTGGATTTTCTCCTAACATATTCACGTCATCCGCATAGACAAGCAGCTGATGTAACCCGTTCAATTCCGTACACTCTCTGTTATCCTGGACTTCCCTAATGACATAATCTAGAGCAAAGTTAAAAAGTAAATTTGATAGTGCATCTCCTTGCTTTAGCCCGCAGTGAATTGGAAACGCATCTTACAGAAACTGATCTATACGAACTCTGCTGTACGTGTCACTCAGACACATTTTAATTAATCCAACTAGTTTCTTGGGAATACCAAAGTCAATAAGAATATCATATAAAACTTCTCTCTTAACCGAGTAATATGTCTTTTTGAAATCTATGATTAACTGATGTACTGTACCCCTATACTCCCATTTTTTCCTCCATTATCTGTCGAATACAAAATATCTGGTTAATAGTTGATCTATTACGCCCAAAACCACACTGATGATCCCCAATAATTTCATCTGTGTTAATGATTCAAAATCACTGTCACTTTCAAAACTCGTGCCTGTTATTTGAATTGCTGCTTTCAAAGCTTGTGGGTTGTTGCGCGTATGATATTAAACAATATCGCATATGCTTAGTTGGAAATCGATAGTTGGAGTAACATAATGAATAGCTGTACTTTAATGTATATAATTAAGTAAAGTTACGTCACATGTAATTATCGTATTATTGCACGGACGAATAAAGTTTTTTAAAATGAGAAACAACCTATGAATATTTCTTCATTGTATTAAAAAATGCGAAAATTGACAGCATTATCACAGTCTACTATATACAGTCGCGAAGCTCAATATGTAGTAAAAATGCAAACATGGGTAGTTGCCCACCACTAGGATCGCTACTATCGCCTCATCATCACAGATCTCTCCTAGCAGATGACAAAATATGTTACACT
The DNA here is from genome assembly GCF_040183065.1 of Periplaneta americana. Taxonomy (NCBI): domain Eukaryota; kingdom Metazoa; phylum Arthropoda; class Insecta; order Blattodea; family Blattidae; genus Periplaneta; species Periplaneta americana. The sequence goes on from NC_091129.1 coordinate 18,217,727, forward strand.
TTCGTTGTCGTGTTCTTTTGAAAAAATTAGCACCTTCCTTCCATTATTGAAATTTTAAATGGATAAAGGTCATTTATTATTTTAATGAAGTATATTAAATTCCACCATAAACTCGAAGATACCTGCAAGAAATAGGTTAATATAATTTTTGTTTGTGCAAAATGAACTGAAATTTACTATAATCGCTTCACTCATTCAAGATTATAGCGATAATGAACTATGAAACCAATAAATATTAATTTGCATTTCCCTTTACAACAATAATATAATAACAATAATAATGGAAATATGAATTAATGGGAGTAACTTACGTGTACCGGTACTTGTAGTAGTTAACAAAGTGGGATGAGGTTAAGCAATAATAATAACACCAGAATTGGAAATAGAACGTGATCAATAAATTTTATTGTAACAGACTTACTTTTTCTACGTCTCTAGTAAAGTAACAAATAAAAATAACAACAAAATTAACAGCTATAATTAAAAACATATCCTTTGAAAAAAAAAGTAGGCCTAAATTGTCTGAAAATGTACAATTATTCAAGGAATCAGCTGATACAGACGTAGAATTAGCGCAAAGCTTTTGTTTCTCAGCTGCAGGTAATAAGAGAATAGGTTTATTTAAAACATCAAATAAAGTTGGAACTGCATTCCAGATTAATTTTTTTTTGTTTTCATTCATAAATTGTGTGTTTTCGAAATGAAGAGAGCAAAACTTTATATTATTATAAAGATATGCTCCATTCTTTATCATTAGATCTTCCCTCCTGCTGTTTATTAACCACTTTTTGCATCTAGAAGTAAAATAAGAAATAGATGTTAGGATTTTTCTTCACAAGCATCAATGTGAAAAACGCAACGACCTAGCACTCGATGGAAATGCGACTCAGTCCACTCTAAATTCAAAGTCGACCGTGGACAGTCTATTGTTTCAAGTTGCTAACCGCTTGGAGCGCTTTATCGCGAGATTTGCAAAAAAACACCTCAAGCTTCGCGACTGTATATAGTAGACTGTGGCATTATCTTAATCTTCTGTGCCTTAAAACATACAAATTTCAACACCGTGTCATTGAGCATACATTTCGTGACACAGAGAGATTTGTTTTAATAATTGAAGGAGAAATACGAATGTGGGAGCATAAACGAAATTTGCTCAACTTAAGTAAATGTAGACATATTCTAGGAGCTTTTTTTTTTCACTTTGCAGTGCGGATGATTCCCAACAGGGGCACATCATGCGGGCTGAAGCACATCCTACTTGAAGCTCCTTTCTTGTGTTGGGATGAGATAAACAGTCGTCATATATAAGTGTCAAGTTTTCGACGTTGTGACGTAATCCCCTGAGAAGAAACCGGGTCGAAACCAACAGACGTCTACACACTGCATACGGCCATTGTGGTGAACCCAAAACTCTTTATTTTTATTTGTAACCGCAGACGCTTTCAGTCAACATAAATGTTGTACTATTTTCTAACTCTATCTCTTCTTGTAGGGATAAGTTCAAGGTACTTCTGAGTAAAATATCTGTGAGCAAACATCAAGACTCTATCAATATTTCTACAGTTAAATTCGATATCATCATAATCGTGATCATCGTCGTCTTTATATTCCTAATTTTCCGCAATTATTTTTCACGTCCATTGCTATTTTTGCCTCTATTTTTGGCAAAGGTCTGTTTTTAAGGTTCGTTTCTCTTCATTTTTATATTCATCTCCTAGTAGTACCGTAAATGAATATATTAGGCAAATCTGTAGATACGTTAACAGAAAACCACAATTTAACGTAGGGTGACCAGATTCACATCAATAGAAAATAGGACACTTACTTACTGGCTTTTAAGGAACCCGGAGGTTCATTGCCGCCCTCACATAAGCCCGCCATTGGTCCCTATCCTCAGCAAGATTAATCCAGTCTCTATCATCATTTCCCACCTCCCTCAAATCCATTTTAATATTATCTTCCCATCTACGTCTCGGCCTCCCTAAAGGTCTTTTCCCCTCCGGCCTCCCAACTAACATTCTATATGCATTTCTGGATTCGCCCATACGTGCTACATGCCCTACCCATCTCAAACGTCTGGATTTAATGTTTGTAATGATGTCAGGTGAAGAATACAATGCGTGCAGTTCTGTGTTGTGTAACTTTCTCAATTCTCCTGTAATTTTATCCCTCTTAGCCCCAAATATTTTCCTAAGCACATTATTCTCAAACCCCTTAATCTATGTTCTTCTCTCAAAATGAGAGTCCAAGTTTCACAACCATAAAGAACAACCGGTAATATAACTGTTTTATAAATTCTAACTTTCAGATTTTTTGACAGCAGACTTGATGATAAAAGCTTCTCAACCGAATAATAACAGGCATTTCCCATATTTATTCTGTGTTTAATTTCTTCCCGAGTATCATTTATATTTGTTACTGTTGCTCCAAGATATTTGAACTTAATCACCTCTTCAAAAGATAAATTTCCAATTTTTACATTTCCATTTCGTACAATATTCTCGTCACGAGACATAATCATATACTTTGTCTTTTCGGGATTTACTTCCAAACCTATCTCTTTACTTGCTTCCAGTAAATTTCCCGTGTTTTCCCTAATCGTTTGTGGATTTTCTCCTAACATATCCACGTCATCCGCATGGACAAGCAGCTGATGTAACCCGTTCAATTCCAAACCCAATTCCTAATGGCATATTCTTGAGCAAAGTTAAAAAGTAGAGGTGACAATGCATCTCCTTGCTTCAGCCCGCAGTGAATTGGAAAAGCATCAGATAGAAACTGACCTATACAAACTCTGTTGTACGTTTCACTGAGACACATTTTAATTAATCGGACTAGTTTTTTGGGAATACCAAATTCAATAAGAATATCATATAAAATTTCTCTCTTAACCGAGTCATATGCCTTTTTGAAATCTATGAATAACTGATGCACTGTACTCTTATACCCGTGTAATAACAATTTTTATTTGCAAAGGAAACCAAAATAACCAAACATAACATACCTAGGGTACTGGAACATTTCGGAGTATATAGATGTAGATATTAACAATAATATATGGTGTGGGGTCAGAAAATACCCCACGTAAGTGTCGAGATTTAATGTGAGAGACAAACACACACTCTAATGAATCCATGTGGTTGGGTAGTGAGAACAGCAGATCCAGGCTCCTCGTACCTTCCGAGAATCGAGGTTAAGAACAGAGGCCGAAAGGAACTCGTTGTAATTGTGTCACATCTCCACGTAATGACTAGTGCTGGCCGCAAATGTTGTGAAATGCTGTTTAGTATTCCGTCAACCCGGCGTTTCTGCGGTCCGCAGGCAATCCCTACAAAGCTGGCCTTGTCATTTGTGTTTACCCTATCTGTCTTGTGGCGGTACACTAGTTTCATAATCGGGACGTCTGGGGGCTTCTCAGCCAATCCCAGGGACATGGAGGGGGCCGTTACTGCTTACTTCAACATCAATTATCATCATACTGCGGTAACTATCCAGTGCGTCTGATTCTCGTGCCGCATATCCCGGATCAATTCCCCGACCCGGCATTCTGGGCAAAGCTTTCTCGTCGGACTCCTTAATCCATGAGTCAACCACAGGGGGCTGCGAGACCGATAATGTGCTGTGGAATGCTAATTTATTCCTGCATATACGACCATCGAGACAGACTGTTGCCGCTGAAGATACATTAAGCAACACGTCTCTGACATACCGACTTCCTATACATTAGAGTACAGAGTGATTTATATAGAACTGACACATTTCTTTCATTAATTGTTTCAAAACGAATTGTGCTAGCGACAACTTATTATACCTAAAATGTAGAGGAATTTTGGGAGATTATTTACCTCTATAGCAAATGTTGTCCGGCGTTGTCAAATCCGGAGATCTCGGTGGCCAGAGGTTCCTGGAAATTATTCGGTCGTCACATAACCGGATAAATGGAACCATGCTTCATCTGTGAACCATGTGATGGATAATATGGCAGGATTTTGCACAATGAACGTCTGAAACCAACGACAATAATTCAATCTTTTATCCTTACCTGGTTCCTGTAGCTGATGAACAACCGTAATCCTATATGGCTTTAGGCTCTCTCACACATTGAGTAGGTGTACCCTGTCTCCTGCTACAAACGTCTTAATGATTTTTTGGGTGACTGCTCCAGTCGTGCTCTTACGTCAACAACAACCGTGGGAAGCCTAGATGAACGATACTTGCCCTTTTCACTCACCAGAGATCCAGTTGTTTCCAGTTTGTTTACCAGTCCCAGTATTTTGTTTCTTTTGGGAGGATTGCGAACACCAAATTCTCTCTGGTATGCCCTTTGAGTAGCTGTAATTAAATTCGTAATCCAGTATTGCTTCACAAGGAAGAGTCTTTGATTTAATGTGTACTGCATTTTCACGTTGACACAAAATGTCGAAAACAGCTGCCAACAATAGGAATAAAACATAAACATCTGCGCATCTAGTGACTTATTATCGTTGGTTTCAGACGTTCATTGTGCAAAATCCTGCCATATTGTCCATCTCATGGTTCACAGATGAAGCATGGTTCCATTTATCCGGTTATGTGACGACCGAATAATGTCCAGGAACCTGTGGCCACCGAGACCTCCGGATTTGACAACGCCGGACAACATTTGCTATAGAGGTAAATAATTTCCCAAATTTCCTCTACATTTTAGGTATAATAAGTTGTCGCTAGCACAATTCGTTTTGAAACAATTAATGAAAGAAATGTGTTAGTTCTATATAAATCACTGTGTATGAGGGATATACATGCAAGTATTTTTTAGAGCAAATCGGGAGTAATACACTTAACCACATTGCGTATTTCAGTAAAAAAATTAATACAGTCTTAGACGAGAATATTGACAAATATAACAAATTCAATGTTTGTACAGGGACATCGTTTTATTTTTACTAACATTTTTAATATTAACTTGCCTATACCTCTGGATCAACGTCGTTTGCTACCCTCTTCCACGACTGGAGTTCGATGAGTGGAGGGGAAGAGAGAGAGCAGTACACAAACTGCAAAGATGCAATAGCCTACCTACTGGAGACATGTATCAATAACTCGGAGCGTGAACTTGTATCGAAGATATAATCTTAGCAGAGAATAATCTTTTTTTTTTTTCTTCACTGTTGGGATTTTCTTACGCTGTGCATAATCTTCTAAAAATGTCCTACGGATGAGACACTTATCAAAGCCTCCACGTTCGCATTTCTTTTGTCGAATTTTTGTCTGTTCCATTACCTCTCTTCTTTCGCTATACTCTTATTCAAAGTCCGATGTAAGAACTCTTTTTTTATGAAAATGTTGGCATGTATATATTTTCCCTTTCCTGTGATTCTCTTCTGTTTATATCAGACGTCTCCAAAAGCGTACTCGCGAGTAAGCCCCTGAACGGAACCGAAGCCAGTACGTAATGAGCGCGCTCCGCCTCATCCATCCCCACCTGTACTGTACTCAATCTTTATGGGTAAACGAAGAGCAGTGGCGGACTGCCATTGTCATTGTGTTGGTCGGAGTGTTCCACCGTTTCACAATGTCTTCTAATCATGGACGTAGTACAATCAAAGATGAATAGGAAGAGACATTTTTTTGTGGTAGTGGGGAGAATGTGAAATGCTTAATTTGTTCGAAAATTCTTAAGGGTATGTTAAAATTCAACATGCGACAATACTAGATTCTTCACAATGGATATCATATAATTACAGGCATATTGGACATGTGAAAATAATTTATTTTGGGGCTATCTGTATAATTGTTGGTTATACATAATAATCAATATATTACAATACGTTTACACTCAGTTCCGCTTGACAGACATATAGTGTTTCGTTCAATTTTAGGTGAAATGCATAGGCCTACAAATATTTTGATAAATATAAAACAGGAAAATACAAACACGAATCACACACGTGTCCTCAGTCTTAAACAAAAAAAAAAAAAGCTTCTTGCTAGCTATGTTTTAGCTTGAAATATAGGAAAATCAATGAAGCCCTTTACAGAAGCATCATTTGTAAAATCGTGCATACAGGACGTTACTAAAATACTGTGTCCAGAACAACGTCAAAGTTTAAGAAAATTAAATTGTTTCCAATTACAGTTCAGAGAAGGAATTTCAAGATTCTAAATGTAATTGAATCTGAAGTCGAAACCACAATTAACCAGTTTGTAGCTTACTCACTTGCATTGGACGAAAGCACAGATAGAAATGACAAAGCTTACCTAGCCATTTTCATCCGAGGAGTTAATGAACATTATACTGTGTCTGAATGTCTTCTAGATGTAATTACAAAATACAACTGGAGAAGATTTTTTCCAGGCACTGAAAGGCACCATAGAACAGAAGAGGTTGAATTTGCAATGGCTTGTGTCAATAGCAACAGACGGGGCTCCAGCTTCATAGTATGTCAAAATAATATACAAACGTGTGATATTTGTTATTCTTTTGATGTTATTATTTGTAAACATAAGCAGACCGTTGCCGCGATCCCCCACTGATCGCTCCCATCTGTTGAGGTACGAGTCTCTTCCCCTTCTCTAGCCTTACAGCACACTGTGTTCGGCGGGCAGCATCGAGAGCACGAATGACGATACGCTTTTTGGAGACCTTTGGTTTATATTCTATGAAGCCGAGAGAGCCGCGGCATATTATCAACTTCGGTTTAGTGATGACAGATGTAATAATGCTCTGTTTTGTGGGATTGTCATTGTTTTCTAGAAATGGAAGAGCTTGTGATTTATACATTGCAACTTAATTTAAAATAACTTCACTTTGCTCCAAATGAGTCTGTGCGTTTGTCCTCCGAAACATTAATAAAGCGAAAGCATAAAAACGAAAAAAATATTTATACATTTCATGTTTATACGGAACATTTTATTACCTCAGGAACAAATCTCTAAAATTGAATCATAAAAAGGATGTGACGTATGAATCTTTGTCCGCGTTTTACATATTTCATTCCTGTAAAAGCATTTAGTTTTGATTATAATGATTATGTTGTTGAAATTTCCATGTAAAAAGTTTCGAAACATGTTTCTAAAGGCGTCATATTGACAAATCGTAACATTTCTCTAAAAATGTGTTGATGAAATGACAGAAGTCACATGGATTTGACGTATAGAAATTCAATTTCAAGTCTGGAAGCTGCTATTGACATTATGTCTTGTAAATTTACGTAAGACAATTCACTGTAACTTTATTTTTTGCAGTTGTTTTCCATGATTTTTCGCCTAAGTGAGTAGTCGTCATCTCAGTGCACTATGGTGCAGGCACAGTTTGCTTGCTGCTCACTTCTATCCCTTAGATATCAATTGTGCAGCAGGAGGTGGGGGGAAGGAATCAGGTGATGGCAGTGGTGTCCGTTCACTTGTTCAACCCTATTAATCAGTCTCTAATAATTATAATAAACACGGAAGAAACATGTACTTAATTTATTTTAAGAGGAACTGTGTAATAAATAAACCACTTTTCAGTTTAAGACAAGAAACAATATGTATTTTTCCGTTATTTATTGTATCGGTTTTGAAAGTAAATAGTTTTTTTTTATGTTATCAGACCTTATCAGACCTATAGGCCTAATGCATTTTCACTATTACGAAATATTAAACAAATCGAATCCATTAGTAATATTTAAATCATGTCATCCTATTCCTTTGTTCAAGTGTCGTCAATAAAACAAGATTAATTGTCCATTTTTTATCTGACACTATATATCACAAAACCAATTATTTGTTATTATGTATAACGTATGAAACATATTATAGTTTCTGTTACAAGGCTAAAGTAGGCTTACATTTTTTATTACAATGTAAATAACAAATTATAAAATTTATTTTCACTGTTCGTTAGCATTGGTTTTCCTGGATTTTTAAATCACTTTTCAGTTTAAGACAACAAGCAAGTTGTACTTTTTCGTTATGCATTGCAGCGGTTTTGAAAACGAATAGATTTTTTTTTCATATTAAAGTAATTGAGAACTTACAAGCCTATAATGGATTTTCACTGTTACAAAATATTAAACAAATCGAACCCATTACTAATATTTAATTCCCGTCATCCTATTCCTTTGTCTTCAATAAAATAAAACTAATCTTCTTCTTCTTCTTCTTTTTCTTCAAGCTGTCGGCTTTAAGCCCGTTGCGGCTCCTTTATTTCTTGTATCCATCTTTTTGCTGGTCGTCCGATACTTCTTTTTCCAGTGGGTACATAGTCAGCTATTATTTTCGGGGTTCTATCTTGACTCATGCGTTGTACGTGTTCCCACCATTTCTGTTTATACTCATCTACAGTTTCTAACAGACTGTTAACTTTTAGATTGTTTCTTATTTCCTCATTCCTGACGTGATCCAGTCGAGTTACTCCTACTACACTTCGAAGAAATCGCATTTCAGCTGCCTGTAGTCGACTTCTATCTTTCTCTTTTAACGTCCAAGTTTCACTCGCATATAAGCCCGTTGGTATTGCCATAACTTTATAAAGTTTAATCTGTGTATTTTTCCTAGTTTTATTACGGAGTGTTCTTCTAATGGTCCCATATATATTGTTACATTTGGTAATTTTATAATCAATATCTTTTTCATGAGTATATGATAGATGGCAGCCAAGGAAGTTAGAAGTATTAACTTGTTCTATGATAGTCTTCCACTACTACCTTTGATCTCACCACCCTTTTGCCCATAAATGCCATTACGTTTGTTTTTTCTTTCGAAGTATTTAAAATTAATTATCCATTTTTTATCTGACACTATATATCACAAAACCAATTATTTTTTATTTTGTGTAACATATGAAACATATTGTCGTTTCTGTTACAAGACTGTAGGAGGCCTAAATTATTTTATTACAATGTAAATAAGAAATGATAAAAATTGTTTTCGCCGATCATTAGCATTGGTTTTCCTGGATTTTTAAATTCGTTTTTCCCTCACTAAGTGGTTTACGTTAGGTGTCAATGCTCGTGTAGAACACAATCGAAGAAGACATTGTAAATTATGGTCAGAAAGTTGGCTTTTGTGATGGGATGCGTTGGCTTGGCTCGATACACTGCACACTACTACCTCCTCAGCCAACGTCTCGGCGCTCCGAAACTAGTATGCAGGCCAGTTGACGATGGCTGGCCTAAGTGGATATTACGGACAAGTCAAGGTAAGCTAGAGTCGACGGCAATTCGGAAGGCGGTAGTCTGCTAGCGTTTGCGTCGAGAGAGACATGTAGAGAGAGCAAGGCAGCGTACAACATTGCCACATCGTACTTCACGCGCACGTGCAATACAAATAGCGCAGGAAAGAATTTAAATAATGACCTTAGCCGTTGATTACTGTAAGCATGACACCAAACATAAACTCTTTCCTTCACTAACAATATTCTTTGCACGGTTCTCAATCCCACACCACATGCTTCTGCAGTCGTTTCTTACGCATTGGCAACGTTGCAGTCAGCATCAAGATGGCCGGCAGCTTTCTGTTCGTCAACGTTTTTAAAATAATTATACACCTTAAACACTATTTTCCGCCCCTGCCTGTGCAATACTTGTCTTTTCACAGTCTCTTCTTCCATTTATTTATCTTACACACACACACAGTAAATGTTAGTTTTACTTATTCAATGTATTGAAACACTCACACGTGAACAAACGAACTCTGGAAGTACTAGTTACAGACTGATTCCGATTGGTTCTACTGTACAAGTTTGTGACGACACATGCCAGAAATGCTACGGCGCATATAGCAGCCGACCGCCTTCCAAACTGCCGTCTAGTCTAATAGAAGCATTTGAAATGTGGATATGGAGAAGAATGGAACGTGTGAAGTAGATAGACATAATAAGAAATGAAACTGTGTTATAAAGAATGGGTTTAGAAAGAATGATACTGAAACTGATCAGGAAGAGGAAAAGGAATTGGTTGGGTCACTGAATGAGAAGAAACTGCGTACTAAAGGATGCACTGCAAGGAATGGTGAACGGGAGAAGAGTTCGGGGCAGAAGAAATCAGATGATAGACGACATTAAGATATACGGATCGTAAGAGAAGACAAAGATCAAGGCAGAAAATAGGAAAGATTGGAGAAAGCTGGCTTTGCAGTGAGAGACCTGCCCTTGGGCATAAAATTGATTGATTGAATGAATGAATGAATGAACTTTATATATAATTTCAGTTATGGAAAACTAGCAGAACATAACAATATTTCCCATTGTGAATTAAATTAAATTTTATACTAGACTTTGCAATTATGAACGTAAAATTACATGGGGTTAATACGCTAAATCAGTGACTCCGAAGCTTTCTATGGGCGTGACCCATTTTTGGATGAGATTTCTTTTTACGACCCCTCAACTATTTTATCGTTTTTGACCCCATTATAAAAATAAAAATATTGTAAAATTGTAAACAACTATAATTTTACTCAGGACCCGTGGATAGCACTCAAAGTAGGCCTACGATTTTAACAACAGTTTCTTTTAGTATTGTCCATACCTGTGGAATAACGGTTAGCGCGTCTGGCCGCGAAATCAGGTGGCCCGGGTTCGAATCCCGGTCGGGGCAAGTTACCTGGTTGAGGTTTTTTCCGGGGTTTTCCCTCAACCCAATACGAGCAAATGCTAGGTAACTTTCGGTGGTGGACCCCGGACTCATTTCACCGGCATTATCACTTTCATTTCATTCAGACGCTAAATAACCTAGATGTTGAAAAAGCGTCGTAAAATAACCCAATAAAATAAAATAAAAATAAACAATATTTTCCATTGTGAATTCATTTAAATTTTATACTAGAATTTGCAATTATGAATGTAAAATTACCTTGGGGATTAATACGCTATATCAGTGACTCCGAAACTTTCTGTGAGCGTGATCCATTTTTGGATGAGATTTCTGTTTACGACCCCTCAACTATTTTATCGGTTTTTGATCCCACTAAAAAAATAAAAATATTGTAAAATTGTAAACAACTATAATTTTATCAGAACTCGTGGATAGCACTCAAAGTAGGCCTACGATTTTAACAACATTTTCTTTTAGTATTTTCCGGAAAAATTCAAAGCTGAGTTTCCGGGAGAAACTCAAAACTATTAAGAGTCAGATGGATACTGAATCCGTTTGTAAAAAATTGTGTTCAGCTGGCTGAAGTCCAAAAACATATGAGAATAACTCATTTAAATGTGTAACTACAAATGGAATGTTGAAAATATATCTTTTTTACGTGGGGCGTAGACCAGTTTTATATCAAAATAGTATCTAGAGCTTGCAAGAGTATCTCTTAAATATTTCATAAACTTCACAACCTCATATTTATTCAAAATAACTTTCTCGTCTATGATTGCTATGAAAACAAAAGCGAGAAATATCCTTGAACTTGTAAATTATATCACTCTGAGCATCGATTACTTAGTCCAGATTTGAGAAGCAACTTTCTGATCGCATTAATTATTTTACGTATAACGTTATTTCTATGGAAACGACTATTACTCAGAATAATGGACCTTTTGTAATGCAAATCACACTGAGCTCCTCTTATGAGTTCATTAACAAGTACTAATATCTCGGATGAGATTAATTTTAAAACCCATATTTATTAGACTTTTATTATTCTTTCCATTAACAGTACCAGTTCTCAGAATATTGATGCTTTTTTAAACATTCTGTAGGGTAAAGTTGCCTATTTCCGTGATACCCCTAATCCCGTGATACTTTTTTAAAATTGAATGTCAGTGAAAGCTTTGCCGTTCGGCCATAGTGCCAGACATCTTTCTCGGTACATTGCTATATTCCGCCTACTTTTGAGACATCAGTGAACTTCCTAGAAAGATACCCAACCCCTGACATTCAGTGAAAAAACCGTATCACGACTTTAGGCAACTTTACCCTAACTCGCATTTAGAGACAGGTAACGGATAAATTTAAAGTTTATATTCATGTATGCATACATACCTAATATTCTAGATGTCGGGGTCGATGTTTTCGCACATTTTCAAAGGTACCTCCTTCTGCTTCAATGCACTGTTGCGCTCGGGCGTGAATCGCGTTCATCGCTCCGGAGAATTGCACGTGGCTGTTTTATGCCGCATCCAAAATACGGTCGATTAGCGCCTCTCTCATTTCCCCCTTTCTTTACTCTACCAATTCTTTCATCCAACGCCATAGAGAGTAAGTACTCTTCGATATGGTACCCTTCTGTTCGGAAAGCGTCGTTCATATTCAGCGACGGCACGCAAGGAACTTCCATCGCACAAACCATAAACATATACAATATCGGCGTATTCTGTAGTCGAAAATTTATAAGGCATCTTGAAAAACACAACTTAACACTTCCGATAACTGTACCTGTATAACTACTGTACTGTAGGTAGCTGACTGGACTGCTGTGAATTGATGATAGTGTAGGCTATTTGTGTTATCTGCGGGTTCTGTGTCATTACATCAGACAAGGGCAGGCGATTGGACAGTTGTAATGCCCCACCACCCGGTTTCTTCCTCTTATCGTCATCGTTCACAATGCAGAGTCCAATGTTACATAATTTTATTGCGACCTTTGCCTTGGCTCATGCCTTGTCTCACGTCAGCAGCAAATGGCAACGTTTGATTCACATTGGGGCGAGACGTTTTACCAAAAAAAATGCATCTAGCTCTGCCATCGTTCGAAAACGGATCTATGTTCATATGAACTTTTTCACTCAAAATGGCCTAAGATATCGTAACCTAAATTTTTTACCTTTCCTCGTGAATCACCCTGGATATAGGGAAAGTAAAGTTCTACAGAGGGGTGTACAAAATATACTCACTTCTTGATAATATCTTGGGAACAATATGACATAAGAATTGCAACTACATATCATTTTGTTCTCAAGATATTGATTATAGAGGAGTGGGTACATTTCTTGGATCCCTCTGTATTTATGGCAATCTCTATTTATTTAGAAGTCGTAGGCTATATTTTTCAGTTTACCGAAGCAATTGAAACTACAAACTATAACTATAATTTATTAAGTAGTTTGTTACTGTATTTTAACAGCATTGTTTAATTTTAAAAGTGTTGTTTTAGCTAGGCTATAAGCAGATCTTTTAAAATAACATTGGCGGATATTGCCTGAAGTTGATATGATTTACTACAGTTTAATTACTGCAATTTCTAGATAAATGTACTCTGACGTTGCTCTTCATATATAAAGTAGATATTATTAGCATCTCGCCATTTATTTGAGGCTATGTAATGACTGAAGTTTATGTTCCATCGACCGCTACCTGTTAAATTACTATGTTGCGACATGCGATTGCAGGCTCGATCATCAGACATTACTGCAACAAAGATATTACGGAGATCTCAGAGTTACCTCAACTGCAACGAAAAGAAACCTCTGTTACATACTTAGACCATCTCTGCACAGGATGAAACAAATAAATTTTAGTGCGAGGTACTGCAATTTCAGTCACAGACTGTCAAACCAACCTTCCAGTATTTGTACAAAATAACTTTAGCAGCAAACAATAATAAAACGGAGATTCATTCATTATATTCCATAGATCTTACATGAGCAATGAAGCTTTAAGATGTTGAACAAGTCAAAATTTTACAATAATACAATTACAATTTTTACAAATTTTTACAATATTTTACAGTTTTACAATGTAGTAATTTTCTACAATGATGAGGTGATGTGCAAGGATTCGCCAAAAGATTACCCGGCATTTGCCTTTTGGTTGGAGAAAACCTCGGAAAAACCACACCAAGTAATCAAATCAAAGGGGGAAATGAAGTGATGCCGAGGACTCGCCATAGACCATCCGGCTTCAGTCCCACGGCTGGGGAAAAGCTCGGAAGAAACCATTAATTGGGACCAAAGGGGGGATCCAACCCAAGCCCGAGCGCAGCTCCGGATCAGCAGCCCAGCGAGTCTGCCGACTGAGCTTCATCGATGGCTCTACTAAAAGTATACAATACATAGCCAATCAGATTATTAAATTTACAAACGCAAACGATCATTCATGAGTTGAGCTATATGTATAATACAAAACAAGTAAGTTAATTAAATTTAAGGCATAAACAATTCAATCAGTTGTGATATACAGAAATTGATAATACATATCATGCAAACTACTTCAAATTACAAACACAAAGAATTTATCAATAGAGCTATACAGATTACTATTCAATTTAAAGCATATACAATTCATCGGCCAAAACTACTGGGTGTTCATTTCAAAGTGTGTCATGACGTCACTGTTGTTGGGTCACCGATTTGAAGCGAGTTTCAGCTTATATCTTAGAGAAGTTGCCTATTATTTAAGGTGTTCTTCAATCTGAACTTGAGAACGTGTACGGTATAACTTGAACGTCGTAGCAACAGATGGCGGTCTGTACGGTCTGTGTGCTACCATAACCTCTTTCGAACTGTGTTTTGCGCCGGCAAGTCGTACGCAGGGTATTTGTTATCATCGGTTGCGTACGGTAACATTCCACAACACAAATCAAATGCTCCGTGTCCATGTTGACCGTCGAAGTTAATGTCAACAAATACGTAAGTAATCGTCTTAACCCTCTCCCCATATCCCGACAGTACGTATTTCCAAACAGTTCACATTCCTGCCACTACTGGCGTTACCGTACGTATCGGCACGCACTCTTCAGAATGAACGCCGTACTTGCTAGCCAACTTCTCTGCCTCTTAGATTATTCACCTGAGCCGCGGAAGTGTAGGAAGATTGAATTCTCTAGGCTCATCGGCTAGCCACATGAAGGCATACAGCGAACCAAGACACATTTTGAACTGAACACCCAGTATACAAACATATAGGCCTACAATACAAAGTAAGCGGATTAATTCAATTTACAAGCATACTTTCATTAAGCTATACAAATTTGTACAATTAATATTAAATAGATTAATTCAATTTATAATCATAAACAATTCATCAGTTGAGCTATACAGACTACTATAGAATTTACAGCATATACAATTCATCAATTGAGCTACACAGACTACCATTCAATTTACAGCATATACAATTCATCAGTAGAGCTATACAGACTAGTATTCAATTTACAGCATATACAATTCATCAATTGAGCTATACAGACTACTATACAATTTACAGCATATACAATTCATCAATTGAGCTATGCAGACTACTATACAATTTACAGCATATACAATTCATCAATTGAGCTATACAGACTACTATACAATTTACAGCATATCCAATTCATCAGTAGAGCTATACAGACTAGTATTCATTTTAAAAGCATATACAATTCATCAGCCAAACATATACAATCATATTAGTTTAATTTACAAACTTATTTTCGTTAAGCTATACAAAACAGTACAATTCATATGAAGTAGATTAATTCAATTTATAAGCTTAACAAATTCATCAGTTAAACCTATACAGTATACTAGGATATTTAATTTACAGCACATACAATTCATCAGTTAAGCTAAACAACAGATTAAGTCAATATAAAAACATATTTTAGTTGGAACAGCTCTATTGAAATAAATAAAATAAAACTACTTTAACAAAACAAGGTACAATTACAGGAAAAAGGTTGATAGAGGAAGGCTATATTGAACAATAAATTAGGATGTAAGCAAAGACTGTGACACAACCTTATAATTACTGAACTATTGGAAACGAGTATAAATGGAACGTACTTGCTTCGTGTAGATATAACCACAATACTTCTGCCGCTTGTATTTTAATGCTTTAATATTAAAATTATAACTGTAAGAATATTTCCGGCATAGACTATCACACCGCCATACGATTATGAATCTGCATATCCATAGCTTGTGAACGTTGAAGAGGAAGTTAGCAATGTGATCTGCTTTTAGTAGAAAACAGATCCAAATAGGCGCTCCACGCTGCATAGGAATTAAACGTAATGAGATTTTTTAGTTGTAATTAAATATTTAATTATTTTCTTAAATACGAAACTTCGGTATTTTGTACAGGGTGTCTCAGGAGGAATGTAAAATACTTCAGGATAATGTAGTTTGGGTTAACCTACAACGATATAACCTGATAAACATATATAAAAATTTTAACGGTTGAAGAGAAATTAAGGGGGGAAATACTGGAATGTCTTGCGGTTCCATGTACTCTACTTCACGTGTTACGCCAGACATTTTCACACGATGGGATCAACGCCTGCGCAACACACACAACTGAATACACATTCACTTGACATTTAATTCGTGTATTCGCATAGTGAATATGCAGAATTGCTTTTTGTTCATGGACTTTATGGTGGCAATGATTGCTGTTGAGGAATACAGACGATGTTTTCCCAATCGAAGCTACAAGTATTTGATTGAGATCAGAAAGAGACTGGTACCTTATATGAATTTGTAGTTAATGGAATCCATAAGAAGGGCAACCTTAGTAATTTATCTTGTATAATTATTTAATTTTTTTTATTGAGTTTGCACTTAATTATGAATTGAACTTGCTGAAACAACACATGATGCAGCATTTTCAATAATGTATCATGTCAGAATGTTCTAAAACGTAGAAATGTCTTAATATCTTAATATCAATCCTGGAAAGACACAAGCAATCATATTAGGACACAAACGGCAAACCGACGCTGTAAAGCACCTCGACATTTCCCCCGTTAAAGTAAGTACAGTGCATATCCCTTTCAGTTCTTCGGTAAAAAATCTTGGCATTCACATGGATAATAATCTCAACTGGGACATGCAAATCACAGAAACCTGCAGAAAAGTATATTCTATTATTCATGTGCTAAAAAGGATAAATGTTCATCTTCCTTCTTGCTTAAAAAAGTCCCTTGTGCAGACCCTTGTATTTCCCTATTTTGACTATGCTGACATTTTACTGACTGACCTTTCCAGCGACAACAAAATGAAACTTCAACGTGCTCATAATTTGTGTGTACGTTTTGTAAGCAATGTTCGTAAATATGATCATATTACCCCATCCCTGGAAGCAATAGGTTGGCTTAAACTAGATAAGAAAAGAAATTTACATTCACTTCTCTTTCTCTTCGAAATCTTGAACTCTTCTATTCCTTCGTACCTGTCGTCTCGCTTCACTTACCTTTCTTCCCACCACAATCTGAACACACGCTCTCGCCATGAAACAATACTAACAATACCATCCCATCGCACCTCTTCATACTCATCCTCTTTCACAATAGCCCTGCCAAGACTCTGGAACTCGCTACCTGCTAGCATCAGGGACTGTCGAAATAAAATTCAATTCAAACGCAAACTTACTAGGCACTTGGTCAGTAATTGAGACTCGTTCAGACATGGTTTCTTGTAAATAGTTCTTTTAATCTACCACAAAATATCTCAATATCCGGTAATTTCATCACTATAGAATTTTGTTATTGTAGGTTTAATTTGTAATTTAGTAAATACAAAAATATTCTTTGTTCTTAACTTCTATGATAAAATGTCTAGCTTTCATTAATCAGGTATTCTTGTCGTACTTTAATTTTTATTGTAATTGTAATTGTAAATTTAATATTAATTGTAATCTTATTGTTCATGTTATAGTTGTAATCCCCTGGTAGAGGGGCAGAGAAGGCCTGACGGCCTTATCTCTACCAGGTTAAATAAATAAATCTAAATCTAAAATCTATAGTGCCGCTCTCTATTTAAAAGTTCGCCCATCAATAACTTTCCAACCGTTACATTTCGAAAATAGGTATATTAGGTTAAATCGACGTTGGTTAACCCAAACTACATTATAATGAAGTATTTTACATTCCTCCTAGGACACTCCGTATAAAGTACCGACGTTTTCTATTTAAGAAAATAATTAAATATTTACTTACAACAAAAAGCAAATCACATTACTAACTCCTCCTTCAATGTTTAAGCTATGAGCCACCGGCGTGCCTCAGTCGGTTAAGGCGCTTGCTTGCCGGTCTGAAGTTGCGTTCGGGCGCGGGTTCGAACCCCGCTTGTGCTCATTACTTGGTTGGGTTTTTTCCGAGGTTTTCCCCAACCTTAAGGTGAATGCCAGGTAATCTATGGCGAATCCTCGGCTTCATCTCGTCAAATACCATCTCGCTATCACCAATCTCATCGACGCTAAATAACCTAGTTGTTGATACAGCGTCGTTAAATAACCAAATAAAAAAAACAATCTATGGTTCCAACTGGTATACAAGAACTGTACAGATTTAGGGGACCTTAAAGTTTTAAATAAGCATTTTGAGACACAGGAAATGATACTGAAGTTTTACAGTCGCCTTCCAAATTCTCCAATAACCTTGCTATAGCAACTAGGACAATACAGCTCCAGAAGTTAATATATATATATATATATATACATACATATAAACTAGATTCCACACCTGTGGAGTAACGGTTAGCGCGTCTGGCCGAGAAACCAGGTGGCCCGGATTCGATTCCCTGTCGGGGCAAGTTACCAGGTTGAGGTTTTTTCCGGGGTTTTCCCTCAACCCAATATGTACAAATGCTGGATACCTTTCGGTGCTGGATCCCGAACTCATTTCTCCAGCATTATCACCTTCATCTCATTCAGACGCTAAATAACCTAAGATGTTGATAAAGCGTCGTAAAATAACCTACTAAAATAAAATAAAAAAATCACATTCCTTCTGAGAAGTCCTTTATATGTGTAGTGAAAGATCATGGAGTTACGACAAATGAATTTATTTTATGTCCATAATATTGACATTATGAGAAAGTTAATGGTCGGAAGAGCATTCAACACTGAATAGACCATCACAGTCGTTTCGGTTATTACAGCTATGAGCTAAACCGGTCAGGAAAGAAACTGCACATTTTTAATTGGTTACAAGGGAACAAACTTGGCTTCACGTACAGAAAATCATGTATAGATCTTATTACCTTCGTATTTTATAACTCTAAAATACTTGGTACTGAAGATATTTTACTACTAATTAACTTATTATTCCCAAAACATGAATATTACCAGCATTCGAAAAGTAATGGGAATAAATTTGAATAAGGAACAAAAAAAAAAGTTTCGTTCCCAGGCAGGATTCGAACCACGAAAGTCTTAGTTACCAGTCTGTCGTACTCCGGAGTGAGCAAGGCTCTGAAATCAGCTACAAGGGTCGGTCCGGTTTTTTTTTGCCACTACTGTACAATAAGACTACAAACACTTAATCACTTTTAACATAGTATAACAGGAACACTTGCATTGAACGTAGTTGGGTCTATGTTGAAAAGTGATGAAGTGTTTGTAGTCTTAATGTACATATTGAATTAATAAAAGAATTATTGAGGTTAATGGAGAAAAATTGGGAGTATAAGGGTACAGTGCATCAGTTATTCATAGATTTCAAAAAGGCATATGATTAGGTTAAGGGAGAAATTTTATATGATATTGAATTTGGTATTCCCAAGAAACTAGTTCGATTAATTAAAATGTGTCTCAGTGAAACGTACAGCAGAGTCCGCATAGGTTAATTTATGTCAGATGCGTTTCCAATTCACTGTGGGCTAAAACAAGGAGATGCACTATCACCTTTGCTTTTTAACTTTGCCCTAGAATATGCTATTAGAAAAGTCCAGGATAACAGAGAGCGTTTGGAATTGAACGGATTACATCAGCTTTTTGTCTATTCTGATGACGTGAATATATTAGGAGAAAATCCACAAACGATTAGGGAAAACACGGGAATTTTACTTTAAGAAAGTAAAGAGATAGGGTTGGAAGTAAATCCCGAAAAGACAAAGTATATGATTAAGTCTCGTGACGAGAATATTGTGCGAAATGAAAATATAAAAATTGGAAATTTATCTTTTGAAGAAGTGGAAGAATTCAAATATCTGGGAGCAACAGTAACAAATATAAATGATACTCGGGAGGATATGAAACAAAGAAAAAATAGGGAAAATGCCTTTTATTATTCGGTTGAGAAACTTTGATCATCCATTCTGCTGTCAAAATATCTGAAAATTAGAATTTGCAGAACAGTTATATTACCGGTTGTTCTTTATGGTTGTGTAACTTGAGAGAGGAACATAGGTTAAGGGTGTTTGAGAATAAGGTGCTTAGAAAAATATTTGAGGCTAAGAGGGATGAAGTTACAGGAGACTGGAGAAAGTTAACACAACACAGAACTGCACGCATTAATACAATGCCTGACATAATTAGGAACATTAAATCTAGACATTTGAGATGGGCACGTATGGGCGAATCCAGAAATGCATATAGAGTGTTAGTTGGAAGGCCGGAGGGAAAGAGACCTTTGGGGAGGCCGAAACGTAGATGGGAAGATAATATTGAAATGGATTTGAGGGAGGTGGGATATGATGGTAGAGACTGGATTAATCTTGCTCAGGATAGGGACGGATGGCGGGCTTATGTGAGGGCGGCAATGAACCTCCGGGTTCCTTAAAAGTGAGTAAGTAAGTAAGGAAGGAAGTATTAAGGTTACTTTTTGACTCTCTCTCGTATGAAACACAGACATTATGACTCTTGGTAAGGGAAATTTCTGAATTTCCATCCCAATAGACGGTAGAGCAATGATGCATCAACGACGCAGAAAATCTAACGCGAACTTTCCGCATTGAAAGTTGTAGAACGAATGTTATACACGCGAAGATTATAATACAGAGCCTTGCAACAAGGTTTTTTTCTCTAATATGAACTGTGCCTGATACGTATCGCGAGGTAACATTTTGCTTGCTTACTGTAGAGACTAAAATATCGCCACGATGCTTTTTAATCGTTGTGAATTATGAGACAGGAAGCTACACGGGAGGAGGAGCGCGGAATATATGGAGACAGCGAGGAGATGGTGATAAGACTTGATGATTAAAGCTAAGCCTGGTTGTTGCAGGGTGCCTTCCGCCATGTTTTGGCAGGTCACGTGCCTCCTAGCTGTGACGTCACGATAACATTGCATGGCAGTGTAATTAGAGCTCCGAACCCTCTCTCCTCGCTCGTCTGCCAGCGGAACGGAAACAAATGAATAGTGATACACAACTAGGCTACTCTTTGGTGTATTTTTAGGTTAGAATTAGATCATTTGGCGTCTCTGAAATACAGAGGGGCGCTTCTTATAAACATACTAATTAACTTCAGCTAATCTACTTCTAAGAATCTAATCTGAAGTTACAGTTTCGACAAAATTAAGGATGTGATTTTATACATGCTCTGACATTCTAAACTTCATTGCAATTTGGCGTTTTCCCTTGATTTACTCGAACTTAAACTGAAATTTTCTATACGAAAGTAACTAAACGAAGACGATAATGCAGTGCACTAAATACACTAACCAATGAATATTAAAATCTGGGTAAGAAGTATTGTGTTTTTTACATAATATAACAGAAATGATAAAAGCAATTTAGTCCAGTGTCATATATTTAAAGAATAATGTATAAAAGTAATGCATGGATTGGGCCCCTTTACTGGAGAACGTACAGTAGTTGCAAAAAAATAAATAAAAACCGGACCAACACTTGTAGCTGGTTTCAGAGCCTTGTTCACTCCAGAGCACGATAGACTGGTAACTAAGACTTTCGTGGTTCGAATCCTGCCTGGGAAGGAAAGTTTTTTTGTTCCTTATTCAAATTTATTCCCAATACTTTTCGATTGCAGCGATATTTTACTACTTAATTAACTTATTATTCCAGAACATGAATTTTACCAGCAACCGAAAATTATTGGACATTCTGTACTTCAACCACGAGAAAGTCTCTGCGGAATGAGACGAAGCGGGGTAATGCTGTGAATGAATGTTGATGTCATACGTGGGTACTCGTATCTCTATTGGCTAGCTCTCACAGCACAAACAATAACATTGATAGATACCTACATATTTATAGATCACTGTTAATCTCCTGGTCTTTTAATCTCTCCATACAGGAAATAACAAATGCATGAGAGCGCATGGTTTTTAAACTGACGTTGTAACGATAATATTATCCATATACTTCGTTCCAATAGATGACAAAATAATAAGCACATTCCTTTCACGCTTGATCTCCTGGTTGAAGAACAGTACCTCTATATTATGTGTCCTACTTTTCAAAATGTACTTCCAACAATGTTTCCTTTTAACATTATGGGTGAAAGTTTTTCTGTGCCTGGTAGCTTCTGTTTCTACAGATAAACATCCCCCTAAATATATATCTTGAGACTCTCTACTTTGGCCACCCCAAAAGGAATCAAATATATTTCTTTGATCTATCAGAGTTAGCTTAGAAAAACGACTGTTACATCATTTCATTACGTAAATTAAGGTTTTACTTTTAATATTGTCCCTGACATGGAGATATATGCTGTCCACTCCGTCTTCTGGTTTTGTTCTGTTCTTTTCTTATTATTCTTATTAACAGATTTTACGATCACACCTTTACTTATTGATTTCAATACTGTTGATCTAAATTTTGTATTACTTATTAATGATCCTCAACACTGAACATGTTCTATAGATAAAGGGTCTATAACATATATTAAAATAAATAGGTTTACCAGCATTAGTAGAAAAGTTTTCCGGGCTATGAGGCCGTGGTCTGTTGGTTGTGAGACCAAACGTTTCGTTCACTGCTGCGGTGAACATCTTCAGTGGTGTCTATAGTGAACGAAACGTTTGGTCTCACAACCAACAGACCACGGCCTCATAGCCCGGAAAACTTTTCTACTATTGACGCCGGCCGTGAAAGCCTACACTCCAATATTTACCAGCATTGTTGCTCAAAAGTTTTCAACAAAACTTTGTGGCTATAACAAAGAATCGATTTATGCATTCTCCGGAAAAAAGGACCTATGGGGATATGGACCCTTATTGCAGCTACGTCCTCAATTAATAATTGACTATATACGTTATTGTTACTTCTTTTTTTTAATCTTCTTTTGAAATTTAACCCTTTTTGTGAATTTCGGTGAAGTCCAGAGGGCCTAATTAGTCAAATTCGCTCTCCTCACCTCCATGCTGGGGCCCTCTGGGATCTTTTAAGGCTGAGGATCGGTGAAAATAACGAAAAAACCATTAAAAGTAGAAATTTTGTTTTTAACTTTAAAAAGTAGAATAATGTATCAGTTTTCTATAATTGTGCTTATTTTAGCCCTATGAAAATTTAGAGCCCCTCTGGACGAATTTAAAGGGACTAGAGTGATACTGTGTATAACTGCACGCATTGTATTCTTCACCTGACATAATTAGGAACATTAAATCCAGACGTTTGAGATGAGCAGGGCATGTAGCACGTATGGGTGAATCCAGAAATGCATATAGAGTGTTAGTTGGGAGGCCGGAGGGAAAAAGACTTTTAGAGAGGTCGAGACGTAGATGGGAAGATAATATTAAAATGGATATGAGGGAGGTGGGATATGATGATAAAGACTGGATTAATCTTGCACAGGATAGGGACCGATGGCGGGCTTATGTGAGGGCGGCAATGAACCTGCGGGTTCCTTAAAAGCCAGTAAGTAAGTAAGTAAGTAAGTAAGTAAGTAAGTAAGAGGGATACTATGTGTGAAGGGTTCAGAGCCATAGTGGGCCAAGCGCCATTTATTGAAAACTGAGAAAACCAGAGTTAAAATTAAATGATTACCATAATTTAGCGAAGCATGTAGCAAGTAAGATAAAGTATGCACATTGAAATTAAATGATTTTTCAGTCTTCATTAAATTATGGTATTCACTTAACTTTAACCTTTGCCTTCTCCGTTTTTAATAAATGGCGCTTGGCCCGCTATGGCTCTGAACTCTTCATATCATATACGTACATGAATGGGTTATATAGTGAAGTGCCTAAGTCACTAATTTTGTGAAAATGAGATTTTAATGGATTACTACTCTTTGGGTGTGGGTACATCGATTTAGATATGTAGAGAACCAAGTTTCGCACTCTAATGATTACAAAGTATTACAACCCAGGTTTTGTTGTTTCATTTTGAAAGGAACTAAGTCAATGAGTAAGTCCTTTTGTAATTAATATAAGTTTTCAGCGTGTGGCAACATTGAAATGTTGAATAAATACATTCGATTTTTTTCTCTTAAATTGTTGTTTTGTCATTGTTGGGTGAGCGAATTGATCATTCTGTATTGCAGGTGAGAATTTATTATATTCTGTAACGCCTTAGAAACTAGAGGTTCTGAGACACATAGGGACAATAAACAGTGTTTTACGATCAGTAAATTCATGTAGTTCAGTAAGGTACAATCACTGTTTTACCGTTTATCGGCGGATTTCAACAAACATTTTTACTTGGTTCACGACGCTCTACAACATTAATGTTCCACATCCAGAATCCATATCCAAGTGGAAAGGTTGAGATCAAAGAAGAGAAGATAGAAGACATATAAAAGAGAATGAGATATGCAGATGACGAAAACAAGGAACAGTATGAAGAAATAATTGTATGGACTTGAACTTAGATTCTCGATTATCGTAAGCCTCTACTCTGCTGAGCTATCTTATTTGCTTACAAATGGCTTTTAAAGAACCCGTAGGTTCATTTCCCCCCTCACATAAGCCCGCTATCGGTCTCTGTCCTGTGCAAGATTAATCGAATTTCTATCATCATTTCCCACCTCCCTCAAATCCATTTTAATATTATCCTTCCATCTACGTCTCGGTCTCCCCAAAGGTCTTTTCCCCTCTGGTCTCCCAACTAACACTCTATATGCATTTCTGGATTCGCCCATACGTGCTACATGCCCTTCCCATCTCAAACGTCTGGATTTAATGTTTCTAGTTATGTGTGTTGAAGAATACAATGCGTGCAGTTCTGCGTTGTGTAACTTTCTCCATTCTCCTACAACTTCATCCCTCTTAGCCCCAAATATTTTCCTAAGAACTTTATTCTCAATTACCCTTAATCTCTGTTCCTCTCTCAAAGTGAGAGTCCAAGTTTCAGAACCATACGGAACAACCGGTAATATAACTGTTCTATAAATTCTAACTTTCACATTTTTGACAGCAGACTAGATGACAAAAGGAAAGAGTATTTTACGATCAGTAAATTCATGTAGTTCAGTGAGGTACAATCAGTGCTTCACAGTTTACTGGCGGATTACAACAAACATGTTTACGTTGTTCACGAGGCTCTACATTAATGTTGCCTATCCAGAACGCATATCCAAATGGAAAGGTTGAGATGAAGGAAGAGAAGATAAGGAGATACACAGATGACGCAAACAACGAACGGTATGAATAAATAATTGTATGGATTTGAATTTAGATTCTCGGTTATGGTAAGCCTGCTAACTGAGTTACCAAGGCGACTAATTAAATTTCCGTAATTGTATAAATCATTTTATGCTCGACCATGCCGAAATGTAGTAATTCTACACCTGGTAGCAGACCTTTAATGCATGTCATTAAAGTACACCTACTCATTAAAGGTCAGGTCTCTCAGCCAATGACGACTCAGGTTACAACTGTTCAGCCAATGACAGATCAGCTTTCTGCCGTTATAAAACCGCAAGTATCGATTATTCTCGGATATGCAATCGAAAGAGAATTAGCGAAAAGCCACGGAGGCTGGAAATCCAATACTGTCGCAGAAGGTTATGTTCTGTTACTATAATAATTAGCGTTAATTGTAAATAATATTCAAATAAATTCAATTTGTCATCTCGTTTTTCAATGTCGAATTCAATAATCAAGGTTATATCAAGTTTAACGGGATTACATCAAGGTCAATGACATTATTGTTCCTCGGAAAAAATCAATAGTTTCGCGTCTGCGCACATCTCACAATTCACGACCTAGAACAAGGTCATTTCCGATCTTGTCAGATACAAATAAAATGTATACATCTGAATAATATCAAGTTAGAAATATGGTCGAGCATAAAAAGTCGCATGAAACTTTCCTATAATGGTAATTAAGACGCTCGTATGAATATTATGAAACTCGCTTGCGCTCGTTACATAAAGAACCATACTTGCGTCTTAATTACTATCATTATAGGCTCGTTGCCTAATGTACTATTATTTTACTTCAAGGTTTAGGAAAGTATGGTATCTAAAATGATGGATTTTTTTTTTAAATATACTTTTATTTTGAACGTTTGCTTATTCATAAATGAGTCTCATACCTATGCAGTAATGTTTAAATTAAATCGTTACGCGTAACATATGAATTAAGACACTAGTACCGGTATATTTAATTAAATAAAATAGACCAGGAATACGTTCCTGAAATTATACGTTTTGACCTGATACGCTGTTTATAAAAATTACATTTCGGTTTAATATTAACAGGAGATTATTTTAGTATTATATTACCAGGCTTCGGCCCAGGGACACAGAGTAACCAGTATGAGGTTTAGAATACACGGAGTATAAATGACGTCATGATCCGTGTGGAGGGTTGACTGCAACAGCACAGGTGGTCCGTAATGTGCATTACCGTTGTGTGTAGGCCTATTGCTGCTTCGGCGTAGGGACATCTGATTGAAGGTTACAACTCACGTTAATACTTTAATGGTAGATATATATTCTCTACACTAGGAATGTACTGTATATACTGCATCTGTACTGAGGGAAATATATTTTGTGCCGTACTGTGACGGAATGTTTACATGTTGAGAGACGAAGTAACGGAGCGCTCCATCTCCCACTCCACTCGTCCAACACAACACTATCGGCCGTGCGTTCTGAACTTCATTCGTTTCTGTACCCAGGACCGAAGTCTGTACATTACAGATTTTTAATTGGACATGTAAATAATTTTTACAATTTGTATTTATATGTAATGACTGTTGATTTTATTGACGATTATATTAAGAAATTAAAACACTGCACTGTTCATAATTTGAGGCAGCATCAAACTCCTTACTTGGAACTATGAAACGAATATTGAAAAGTAAAGTAGAAGGCTTGTGTATTGCTCGCTATTATTTTGGCTGCTTTTGTACAGCATTTCCCTCAACCATCATTTTTTTAAGTGTAGAACACACGGCAAAATTTAAGCACACACATATGGTCCTAGATCATATATGTAACAGATAGGTTGGTCTCATAGACTTTAAGGTTAACAACTTTTGTCAGGTTTAATACGCTGCCATTTAGTTGTTACATAAGCAGTCACGTCATAATTCCCATTTGAATTGCATTAGCGACTGTACTGCCATCTCGTGTTCGTTTACGGAGGACGGGTGGCGATCCTGGCGGTTGTTCTCTTCAAAGTGCTGCCGATTTTAACATAGCGATGAGTTATCCGTTACATATAATATGATCCAGGGTATGGTTCACTCACCTGGTCCACCTTGTCACCTGAGGAATAATAGTTATTGTGTAAAACATACCAATCCTACTTAATTGTGGAAATTTGTTACACTTTTCTCACCTTATCAATTTTGTTGTAGTTCATTTCTGCAGATAGCTATTGGAACTTAAAGAATGAAGAACATATATATATATATATATATATATATATATATATGTTTTATTTTAGTAGGTTATTTTACGACGATTTATCAACATCTTAGGTTATTTAGCGTCTGAATGAGATGAAGGTGATAATGTCGGTGAAATGAATCCGGGGTCCAACACCGAAAGTTATCCAGCATTTGCTCATATACTGGGTTGAGGGAATACCCCGGAAAAAACTTCAACCAGGTAACTTGCCCCAACGGGGAATCGAATCCGGGCCATCTGATTATATAGAGCTCACGACGCGCTTATTGGCGCGTAAACATTTAAGCCCCTGCCTTCTTTTTGGCGATTATGATGAAGAATCCTGTTCTGAGATTTTAGCACCCATTATGTCGGATTCTGTTAGTCCATAAGAGCTTATGGTAGGATGACATAATATGAGTGTGGAAGTAGAATAGGATGGATGAAGATGAAGGTGGTAATGACGATGAAATTGGTTCAGGGTCTGACTCAGAAAGTTACCCTGCATTTCCTTTTAATGGGTTGAGGGAAAACCCAGAAAAAAACACAACTAGGCATCTTGTCCCAACCAGGATTCGACTCTGGTGCCGCTAGTTCCGCAGCCAGACACGCTGACCACTCCTCATAAGCTATGGACATAACCTTATTTATATGAATACCAATTTTGAGTAAAAGAACAATAAAGCGCCTTTATCTATACTTTTAAAAATTAGTAGCCAAAATGTTTGTATTAATTTTTTATTTTCCAAAATTAATTGGTGTTAACGTGTATAATGAACCATCCTGAAACCGAAAATCGGTTTTTTGAAATTTTTGTTTGTATGTCTGTTTGGATGTTTGTTACCTTTTCACGCGATAATGGCTGAACCGATTTATATGAAAAATTGGAATATAAATTAAGTTCGTTGTAACTTAGATTTTAGGCTATATGGCATTAAAAATACTTTATTCAAAAGGGGGTTATAAGTGGGGCTGAATTAAATCGGAATATCTCGCTTATTATTGAGTTTCATGAAAAATATTACATAACAAAAGTTTCTTTGAAAACAATTTCCGATAAGGTTTATTCTATATAAAATTTTTATAAGACTGATATTTAATGAGATAAATGGGTTTTAAAATTACAATAATAACGCCATCTAAGGCGCTGTACTGAAATAAAACAAATAACTTCGTCTATAAGGGGCCTTGGACAACAACAATCGAAAGCTATTAAACATAGCCTAAGAGAATATTTCTGTGTTGTATGAAGTAATATCGGAAGCTAATTAATTGTTTAATTATTATTTCACCATTGGAAAGTGTAGTTTCTCTAGATGGACATAATTCTACAATGTTATTACAGTAACTTCTGAAACATATAGCAAGTATTGCTATCAACGGACGCTTAAAACGGGCTCTTGTTCTTGACCCTACTATCCGTTTCGAAAGAAACCTAAATCAGGCCACCGAAGTTGATATTGAGAAGAAGTCCATATATGAACCTTGTCTGCCGTATCTTTCTCAAGAGCACAACGTCCCTCTTAAACAATGGTCTGTCATTGGTTTGCTGTTGGGCAGTAGAGGTTCAAACACAAAATTCACATGGAATTATCTTAAGGAACTTCAGATTCCTTTTGATTATGTAATGTCTATTCTTATTAATATTATCAAGGATTCTCTTCAAATATTACATCATCATCTCTCTTTCAATTAATCAACTTATATTTGCCTTCAACAATTAACTTTTCTTTAATGTATCACATCACATTATATTGTACATGTTCATTGTATTCAGGACCCTTGTGGTCACTCAAAATTCTTTGAGCTGATGTCTATAATTTAGAAATTTATTATATCATTAAAACTAAATGATATGTCAATCTTCATTAAACTATGGTTGCATGTAATAACAGTTAAGAAACATGTTAAAGGAAATGTCATTGCACCAAATGATTGCTCTCTGGAAGAAAATGACAGCATTTTAATTATTTAAATACAATTTAAATTAAGTAACATATTAAACGATTTATCCTTCTATCAAACACGAATGTTCCCTGGATCAAACGTCCTATTTTAATTATGTAATGACTTTATATTTATTTCTAACAGGTGCAGCGGAGCGCACGGGTACGGCTAGTTTAAAATAAAATTCTTGATGGTTTAAGAAACATAAGCGAAGCATAAAAAGAACCCTTGAGAAAGAGTCTTCCAGTTTCTTTTCCTTGCAGTATTGATGTCGTGTAGTCACATGCGAAAGAATATATCAAGAAAACCATTTCTGAATAATATTGCATATAAGTGGAAAGTATGATAAATGTGACGGGCCTTGAACTATAGTACTCGCAGATACGGAGGAGGCATGAAACCACGTAAACTCTCCATTAAGCGTCTTGTTGGTGCGTGCTTAGCAATGGAACACGACCCCCGACTCGGTCGATGCCCTTCCTTTCACGTATGTCGACGATAAATTGCTTTGTGGGCCTCAAGACATTCACAAGTCTCTAATGTGAAGCAATTTGAGAAGGTGCACACAATGGCGGAGCCCTCAAGCGTGATAAAGAATATTATCCCCGTCCCTCTTCTCACATCTTTATATAAACAAGAAAATGGTGAAATATATTTATTCTCTTTTCCTTTGAAAGCTTTGATCTTCACGTTATATCAGTCGAATTTATAAAAGAAACGAATCGAAACAATTGAATCCTTTTAGATAAAGTACCATGGTAAACGTATATAAACATTTTACTCGTAAGTCGTGCTTGAAATTTGAATTAATATCCCTCTCTTTTATTAGTCACATCGAAGAAGTACATTTTGTATGTCATTTGTTATATATTATAGCATTTTCCTCTAACGTACTGAATCGCTTTGTTTATATTTCTAGCTTAAAGTACCCGTCGTTTCCCGGGAAGTTTTTTTGGTCTGTCACCTATATTTGACGCCTATTGTATAGAGGTCAATAAGAAATTGCCTTCTGAAGGATGCATTGAAAGGAATGGTGAACAGAAGAAAAATTGGGGGAGGGCAGAAGAAGATATCAGATGATAGACAAAATTAAGATACATGGATCATATGCGAAGACTAAGAGAAAGGCAGAAAGTACCAAAGATTGGAGAATGCTAGGTTTGCAGTGAAAGGCCTACCCTTGGGCTAAACACTATGAATGAATGAAATAATATAAAAGTGAAAGTAAAGTTATCCGCGCCATTAATATATTCCAACTGTAAATATTTATTCATTGATTTATTTATTTTATTGGGTGATTTTACGACGCTGTATCAACATCTCAGGTTGTTTAGCGTCTGAATGATATGAAGGTGATAATGTCGGTGAAATGAGTCCGGGGTCCAACACCGAAAGTTAGCCAGCATTTGCTCGTATTGGGTTGAGGGAAAACCCCGGAAAAACCTCAACCAGGTAACTTGCCCTTACCGGGATTCGAACCCGGGCCACCTGGTTTCGCGGCCAGACGTGCTGACCGTTACTCCACAGATGTGGACTCTATTTATTGATCTTCACCACTGTCTTTATAAAGTTTTTGTTATGAGGGATCATAAAAATGTCAACTTATAGAGAATACGAGTATTCTAGAATACTTAAGCACTCTTGAACACAACAACATGTTCCTCGGTCCCTATACGCCCATTTAGCGTTGACTAAATGGTCAATATTGATCTGTGTCTCTGTTATCATTAATTTCATATTATAATTCCTATCCATATGTGTTCTCATTTGAATTTCGAAGACAGCAGACGATACTTACGGAATTAACTAGTTTCCAGTCAGAACCAAAGTAGTGTCATGATGAACTAAAATATTTATCTTTATCGGTCGTATCAAAGAACACCCTCATTGAAAATAAATAATCATTTGTATTGGACAAGTTAGGATTTTCCATCCATTGGCTGTTATACGCCAGGTTAGAGGTTAAAATCAAGGGGAAAACAGACAAATCCATCTCATAATCGTATTATCCGTCCCTAGAGTCCAGCATATCTAGTTGTATTGCATTAGAGGATATCATATTTTCCCCTTATCTTAGGAATCGCCCCATGGGCTGTCATGATGAGCTAGAATTTGTCTTTTTATTTTTAATTAAAAAAATATATATATCGATCGTATTCGAAAAGCAAATATTACTACTTTTAAGTGGCAGGGAAATAAAAACAGGTGAGGGGTAGTTCGTCTATATTTTAATATAACCTATTTTTTTCTTGGGTGTGAAGACTAAGTGTACAAAATTTGGAATATGTCGGTTGAAGCGTGTAGAATATAAAGTTTCATTTATGTTGGAGGACTTTAGATTTCTGTACCTCACTCCACATATGATCTCATTGGTGTTCGAAATCAGGGAGAAAACAGACAAATCAATCTCATAATCATATTTTTACTCCACAAGAAAAAGTTTAGACTAATATCAAATTGTAATTCGATAAAGGATTTTAGATATTACTCCTGTCTTTAGGAGTCACCTCATAGGGTATCATAATTACTAAATTTTATTTTGGTATTTATCGATCGTACCCTACAACAAAATGATAATTCTTTTATATAATAGGCTGATTAAACCGGGAAAGAGTTGTTTGTTTATATTTTAATGTAGCCCTAATTTGAATATGAATATGAATATTTATTGTAAACAGGTGTTACATATATTTACATGTAGTGATGGTCCTCAAATTTTTGTATATAATGCCATCACCACATTTATTTACATCTACATTACTATCATTTTAACACTTCATTTGTATTTCTCCCATTACATTTATATCCTATTCCCTTATATTATCTCAACTTTAATCCCTACTATCATCTCAGATTCTATACTCATACCCCTTAATCTCTAAACCTTATCTAAACTATACCCTATAATCTTTGTTCTAATACTACTCTATACTTTCTAATTTGCGTACTAATTTCTATCATTCCTATTCAGTATCTCTATACTAATTTTCCTATTGTCACTATTCCTCTTAGCAACCAATTTTATTGAATTCTCCATCCTAAGCTTTTACCTAATTTTATTTATTTTATATTCCACAGTTCATCTTTATATTTCATCAATTATCCACAATCATTCTTTCCTTGCCTACTACTATATCTTATCTACTTTAATTCTTTATTTCAAAATCCGACTCACTCTACTAACTTTCTTGTCTCCTTGTCACTGTTCCTGTGCTTATTCTGTCACTTTTGTAGCCCTTATTTACTTAAGCTTGCATCACAGATCTTAAGTAATAAAAATGACAGTGTTAAAATTACATCGATTACTTAATGAATCCTGTATTAATTGCACCATTCTTTAGCTCTGATGTAATTTGTGGTAGTGATTACTAGCGAGTTGTTAAACCCGATATTTTTGGGATTACCTTAACTTCACCTTACTGTCTGCGAAAATCTTATATAAAAATAAATAAATCATCCCAAGCGGGATTCCAAGCTACATTTGAACGCATGAGTCGAGCTCAACATCTAAGCTGCAATGATTTAATTAAATTGGAATAAAGTTTAATGGAAAAGGCTATATGATTGACTTCATAGAACAAGGCACAAATCTCGATTCAACTGCATTTCTTCAGAGTGATGTCTGACTTGTGACGGCAGGTTGAACAATAAAGCGACAGTTTAAAAATGGGTATTGCTGACGTGAGATTTGTACGCTCCATAGCAGTATATACCCTCGGGATCAGGGTAGCAATATTGACGTTATAAATAAATGGAATATTTTTAACATCAGTGAAAATATATACCTAAAAACGGAATTGGTGTGAGCACATACAACAAATGGACGCCAGTAAATACTGTTCGGGATTTAACGCTTAGGAATTAAGGGGTGTGTATATCTGTTCGCACAAAATCGATACAGCTCGACATATATATTAATTTTTACAAATATAATTCCACTACAAAAGCTGGAATATCTTATTGTTCTAAACATTATGCCTCCAGGACTAAATCAAATATTCCTCAACAGTAATAACATTGTACAGGGACATCATTTTATTTTTACTTCAAGTTTTATTGTACCCGAGTTTTTTAATGTACTTCAATCCCACAAGTAAACTTTCAACCAAGGCTGCGTGTGCAGTCAAAGTCGCCTTACGGTCAACAGTACTGAGTGAGTATAGTACATTCCAGAAATATATTCGCGTTTTCCAGTGACGAAAGAGCTTCCAATATTGAATCATATTTTCGCACAGGTACTGTCCTCCTTTTGCCTACGTCGCATCCCGGTTTCCGCCACCCGCTTCTGCTTGCCCCTCTGTAAAGGTTAGTGCCTGGGCTGTCTTAGCTCTTTTCTTAGAACATTAATTTCTGTTAGGAAATTGACGTCAACGTAATACTATAAAACTGTTTAAAATAACTTAAATAAAAGGGCCTCGTCAAGTAATTAACTATGACGTGATTTCCTCTCCTTCTACAACCCTGCGACAAAACCACTTGGACGGACAGTAGATAGCATGTCTGAGTAATTTTGGCTTTTGGGATCAGGCAGAAGTGGAGATTGAATTTATGGTACGTAAGATAGTACTCATTTATAGAGTAGGTACAGAATTATTTCAACATGAGTTACTAGAACGAAGGACTAAACTGATAGGCCTAATTGGAATTAGGTACAATAGTCTATAGTGCGATATGCACAAAAGAACTGAAGCCTGTATCGAAATGAACGGCCACCATTACCAAAAATGTGTTTAAATATCCACATTACGATTATTTTAAAATTTAAATTGACTCTCTATATTGTAAGCTAATGTGCTGTAAACAGTATAATGTACACTGCATAATGAATACGTCCGAATGGATGGCTCAATTCATGAGTAAAACACTTAACTTTTAATACAGTACTGTATTTTGATTAAGGAAAAACATAATGAAAATTACCAAACTCAAAATCGCGATATTTCCTAGTTTACGTAAATGGATGAACTAATTTTCTTCTTTCCTATACCTAGTAAAGTGATTTGTTTGTATTTTACGCCAGTATCATCGAACTCCAGTCGTAGAAGGAGGTAGCAAACGGCGTTACTGGTTCTCAACCGTTAATCCAAAGGTATAGCCAGGTGAATATTAGAAATGTTATTAAAAATAAAATGATGTCCCTGTATAATTTAGCTTACTTCACTTGAATGTTACGTAGTTAATTATAACTGAACCAAGTTTAAGTTATTTGTTATTAACGGAGAAAAATTTGCTCCGGCGCTGAGAATCGAACTCTGGTCTCCCAGTTCTACACACTGGGCATTCCAACTACTGAGCTACTCCGGAGCTCAATCCACAGCACCGGATCGAATCTTTCTCGTTTGGTTCTTTTTCCTTAGTGGCCTCTATGAAAGTTAAAATTAGTATATTCTTTAGATGCAATGCGTATTTGTAGTGGTCACTCTTGTTAAACGCCTAGAAGTACATTGTTGCTTAAGGGGAGAGGATTGTATTTTTTGGTGAAAAATGAGTAAATTAAAAAAGAATTCTTTAAAATACTCTCTGATATGTGTGCAATGCATAGCATCACATTTTGTGGGTATTTGTGCCCTTATCGGATGTTGAGTCGCCATTTTTAAACTTCCTGCGTTATGGATTTTTAAATCACTCGCCCACTTTTATTGTTGTTTCCCGTAAATTAAATTAAAAAAAAAAATTGTATTCTTTAAAGTACCCTTTGATATTTGTGGAATGCATAGCATAACATTTTGTGGGTATTTGTGCCCTTATCGGATGTTGAGTCGCCATTTTTAAACTTCCTGCGTTATGGATTTTTAAATCACTCGCCCACTTTTATTGTTGTTTCCCGTAAATTAAATTAAAAAAAAAATTGTATTCTTTAAAGTATCCTTTGATATTTGTGGAATGCATAGCATAACATTTTGTGGGTATTTGTGCCCTTATCGGATGTTGAGTTGCCATTTTTAAACTTCCTGCGTTATGGATTTTTAAATCACTCTCCCACTTTTATTGTTGTTTCCGGTAAATTAAATTGAAAAAAAAATTGTATTCTTTAAAGTACCCTTTGATATTTGTGGAATGCATAGCATAACATTTTGTTGGTATTTGTGCCCTTATCGGATGTTGAGTCGCCATTTTTAAACTTCCTGCGTTATGGATTTTTAAATCACCCGCCCACTTTTATTGTTGTTTCCGGTAAATTAAATTTTCAAAAGAAAAAAAAAAATTGTATTCTTTAAAGTACCCTTTGATATTTGTGGAATGCATAGCATAACATTTTGTGGGTATTTGTGCCCTTGTGGGATGTTGAGTCGCGATTTTTAAACTTCCTGCGTCATGGATTTTTAAATCACTCGCCCACTTTTATTGTTGTTTCCGGTAAATTAAATTTAAAAAAAAATGTGTATTCTTTATAGTACCCTTTGATATTTGTGGAATGCATAGCATAACATATTGTGGGTATTTGTGCCCTTATCGGATGTTGAGTCGCAATTTTTAAACTTCCTGCGTTATGGATTTTTAAATCACTCGCCCACTTTTATTGTTGTTTCCGGTAAATTAAATTTTCAAAAACAAAAATTTGTATTCTTTAAAGTACCCTTTTATATTTGTGGAATGCATTGCATAACATTTTGTGGGTATTTGTGCTCTTATCGGATGTTGAGACGTCATTTTTCAACTTCCTGCGTTATGGATTTTTAAATCACTCGCCCTCTTTTATTGTTGTTTCCCGTAAATTAAATAAAAAAAAATTGTATTCTTTAAAGTATCCTTTGATATTTGTGGAATGCATAGCATAACATTTTGTTGGTATTTGTGCCCTTATCGGATGTTGAGTCGCCATTTTTAAACTTCCTGCGTTATGGATTTTTAAATCACCCGCCCACTTTTATTGTTGTTTCCGGTAAATTAAATTTTCAAAAAAAAAAAAAAATTGTATTCTTTAAAGTACCCTTTGATATTTGTGGAATGCATAGCATAACATTTTGTGGGTATTTGTGCCCTTGTGGGATGTTGAGTCGCGATTTTTAAACTTCCTGCGTCATGGATTTTTAAATCACTCGCCCACTTTTATTGTTGTTTCCGGTAAATTAAATTTAAAAAAAATGTGTATTCTTTATAGTACCCTTTGATATTTGTGGAATGCATAGCATAACATATTGTGGGTATTTGTGCCCTTATCGGATGTTGAGTCGCAATTTTTAAACTTCCTGCGTTATGGATTTTTAAATCACTCGCCCACTTTTATTGTTGTTTCCGGTAAATTAAATTTTCAAAAACAAAAATGTGTATTCTTTAAAGTACCCTTTTATATTTGTGGAATGCATTACATAACATTTTGTGGGTATTTGTGCTCTTATCGGATGTTGAGACGTCATTTTTCAACTTCCTGCGTTATGGATTTTTAAATCACTCGCCCTCTTTTATTGTTGTTTCCCGTAAATTAAATAAAAAAAAATTGTATTCTTTAAAGTATCCTTTGATATTTGTGGAATGCATAGCATAATATTTTGTGGATATTTGTGCCCTTATCGGATATTGAGTCACCATTTTTAAACTTCCTGCGTTATGGATTTTTAAATCACTCGCCCACTTTTATTGTCGTTTCCGGTAAATTAAATTAAAAAAAAATATATGTATTCTTTAAAGTACCCTTTGATATTTGTGGAATACATTGCATAACATTTTGTGGGTATTTATACCCTTATCGGATGTTGAGACGTCATTTTTAAACTTCCTGCGCTAGCCTATGGATTTTTAAATCACACGCCCGCTTTTATCGGTTTCCAGTAACTTCAATTTTTTTGCTACATATCAAGATAAAAATTGATGTAATTTCTGAACAATTAAATATACATGCATGAAATTTAGAACACACATTCTTTAGACTATTAGGAAACCTTTCTCTGTAACAGAATTTTGTTAATTGATTTCATTTTAAAAGTACGTCCGTTTGTTTGCAAGAAAGGAAATCAGAAAATTGTATTAAATTTTAATTGTTTATTTTACAAACGTAGGGACTAATATCAAAATTCTGTTACAGAGAGTTTGCGGAACGTGCTTTTGCAAATACATTGCAAAAAATGTTTGAATCTATGTTTAAAAACTGTTTAGATATATTGGTTTTAGTACAATCCTACATTAGGTTTTTTTTCTAATTTGGCCTCCCAAATAATTTTTATTTTTATTTGGTTGAGTTGCCACAGCTGTGAGCTCTCTACATAGAAAAAATGAATATTTTACACGAAATAGGAAAAAAGTTAAAAAAAAATGCCATCCTCTCCCCTTAAAGAGAACATATTATTGATTCAGTAATCAGTTATCAAATTGATATAGTAATCAATTGCCAGGGCATTAGAGAAGTAATGGCAACATAGTTACTGTTTCACAGTATATTTACTCAGGTTATTTTCGGCATTACACACTCAAAATTGGCTATAATCCCTTGCCATGTCAAAAATATGTTGCCATATACTTGGAAGATGGCGGACTCTATATGCAGTATAATTTTTGGATCTCTTTCTCTCTGATCGATCTAAAGCTCCTTGGATGTCAACTCTTGATTGAAAACGAATGTCTCGTCTCCACCCTCTTGCGGAAGATTTGTGATTCACGTCCCCGAGAAAGTTGAGATCCGTAAGGACTCCGGTGTCTATGATGTAATATATGAATTTTCTAGAATACACCATCACTGCTAACAAATTGCGAGGAACACCCACTATGGCGAACTATCGATTCGGCGTCATGCAAGCATAAGTGATCCCCTACTTTTTGAGACAGAGGTGATAATGAAAATAGAATTACGCAGTGTTGTGAAATGATGAAGGAGAAAATGGAAGAAACCAGATAAAAGCTCTCATCATACCTTGGCTTTGTCCAATAAAAATACAACCTCGCTATCGCCGGGAATTGAACTCGGGTCCCCGGTCGTCGTGAGCAGGCATTCTGTTAAGTTACCAAGTGGACTATGGAATTTGTGGATTGGAATGTAGTCTATTCACCAATAAAATGGGCCAATTGTGCTACATAAAAATTTCGACGTGGGCGAGATTCACTGATGGCGGGTGATGGATACTGCCACTACCTCTGCAAGCTGACGTCACCGGAGCGACACCGGTGCAGCATCAGTGACGTCATCGTTGAAATTATGAACACCGTGATGCCATGAGATTGCTCACCGGTGAGATTCAGAATACGCTCTTAGCAAAAAGGTAGGGTATTGAGCGCGTATTCCGAATCTCACCGGTGAGCAATCCGATGGCATCACGGTGTTCCGAATTCCACCGATGACGTCACTGATGCTCCACCGGTGTCGCACCGGTGGTGCAGAGGTGGTGGCAGTCTCCATCAGCCGCCATCAGTGAATCTGATTGGTTCTTGCATAGGGCGGGAATTAGCAGACGAATAACATCGTGCACTGCTGTGTCATGGCGGTGTGTTCTGCTGTATTGTTTGTAATGTGCACAACGTAAAAACAATATGTTAATGGCTTATGAGCGAACATGTCAGCGGACCACTTATTACTACCGGTTCAAGAAATAAATTGTTTATGCTCTCTTTTCTTCGAACGAGATGACAGGGAAAAATTGTTCTGGGGCCGGGTATCGATCCCGAGACCTCTGGTTGAGGTTGAAACGTTGAGACGGTGTCGGGTGGAGTTCCCGGGTAGCTCAGTACGTTCAACCAGAGGTCCCGGGATCGATACCCGGCCCCGGAACAATTTTTCCCTTGAAATTATTCAAATCTGCTTTACAGGGAGCTTCACCTGAAAGACTAGATTTGCATAATATATACGTTACTGTGTACGTTAAGAGAAAACCACAATTCCAAGTCACACACAGATTATGTGCACTCGTTGTGGGTCTCTGGCGTTTCGTCAGCCCACGCGAGATGTGTGGATATAAAGGGAAATGTATATTATACTGTCTACAGCACATTAGCGTACAATATAGAGAATGAAGTTAAATTGAAAAATAATCATATTATGGATATTTAAACACATTTTTGAAAATGGTGGCCGTTCATTTCGATACAGGCTTCAGTTCTTTTGTGCATATTATCGCACTATAGACTATTGCAACTAATTCCAATTGCCAGTTTCGTCTTTCGTACTAATAACTCATGTTGAAATAATTCTGTACCTACTCTATAAAAGAGTACCTTACGTACTGTAAATTCAATCTTCACTTCTGCCCGACCCGCACAGGCAAAGTTACTCAGACATGCTATCTACTGTCCGTCCAAGTGGTTATGCCGCAGGATCGTAGAAAGGGGGAAATCACGTGACAGTTAATTACTTAACGAGGCCCTTTTATTTAAGTTATTTTAATCAGGTGTATAATATTACGTAGACGTCCAATTCCTAACAGAAATTAATGTTCTCAGAAAAGAGCTAAGAGAGCCCAGCCACTAGCTGGCGAATAAAAGCTGGTGGGGGAAACCGGGATACGACGTAAGCAAATCGACGACGGTACCTGTGCGAAAATGATTTAATATTGAAAGCTCTTTCGTCACTGGAAAACGCGAACATATTTTTTGGAACGTACTGTTTACTATGACCGTAAGGCTACTGTGACTGTATTTGCTGTCTTGGACCTGTGTGGAGGACGGTTGAACTTCATTAGTAGAAGGGGTGGGAGTGAAGTACATTCAAAAACTCAGGTACAATAAAAATTGAAGTAAAAATAAAATGATGTCCCTGTATTTTTTAAACTTTTTTCCTGTTTGGTGTAAAATATTATTTTTTTTGTATGTAAGGAGCTCATACCTGTAGCAACTCAACCAAATATAAATATTTTGAAAAAAAAAAAATATATATATATATTTTGGGGGCCCAGATTTGAAAAAAAAATATACCCAATGCAGGATTGTACTAAAACCGATATATCTAAACCGTTTTTAAAGATAGATTCAAACAGTTTTTTGCAATGTATTGGGAAACACATGTTCTACAAACTGTCTGTAACAGAATTTTGATATTAGTCTCTACGTTTGTAAAATAAGCAATTGAAATTTAATGCCAATTTTCTGATTTCCTTTCTTGCAAACAAACGGACGCATTTTTAAAATGAAATCAATTTAAAAAAATTCTGTTGCAGGGAAACTTTTCCTAATAGTCTAAAGAATGTGTGTTTTAAATTTCATGCATGTATCTTTAATAGTTCGTAAATGATATCCATTTTTGTCTGGCAATGTAGCAAAAGAAAAATGCAGTTAGAGGAAACCGATAAAAGGTGGCGTTTTATTTAAAAATCTATAGCGCAGGAAGTTTAAAAATGACGTCTCAACATCCGATAAGGGCAGAAATACCCACAAAATATTATGCAATGCATTCCACACATATCAAAGAGTATTTTAAAGACATCTTTTTTTTTTTTGAAAATTTGATTTACCGGAAACAATAAAATCCATAACGCAGGAAGTTTAAAAATGGCGACTGAGCATCCGATAAGGACACAAATACCCAAAAACTATAAAGCTATGCATTCCATACATATCACTGAATATTTTAAAGAATTGTTTTTTAATTTACTCATTTTTCACCAAAAAATACCATCCTCTTCCCTTAATATAAAAAGACAAACAAAATTAGTAATCAAGCATTATTTATGGTTATAATTGTTTTGTACATTAAAACCTTTTATGTTTGCTATAATGTAAAATTAAAATTAACCATAGAACAAACCAATCATTGAAGAAATATCTGTGGCGTGAATCACAACAGAGTTATACAGAACATGACCGCTGGCAGTATTACATTCGCGATGTCCATCATACATCTAATATTTCGTGGAATAGTGTAATTTGTTCGTCATACAGACGCATATGTAACTCCATAAATTTTAATTGTGTAGAGAACATCAGTAAATCCAATAAAGTGCGACAAAATCATCAAATCTGTCTGTATCAGTATAGCTAACATGGATTTGTTATTATATCGCTACATGAGGACTCTCCACCTGGGGTCCGCATGCTGCCCCCGATGTGAGTGCAAAAATGTCTATATCGTGTGTATCAAAATGTATGGCAATTATTCTTTCTCAAAAACAATGCACGGAAACAGTGGTACATACATTGATTTAGTATTACTTCAATTAATGAGGTATAAAAACTAACACAGCAAGAGAACTATGAAGTAATAGCAAAAATTAAACTTCTAAATTATAGTACACGACATTATTATGCTGAAAGCAGCCAAATGTGTGTTAGCAGCCCAAATAACTACGAAGGAACAAGAATTTCTTATCCCTCGAACACAGAGGTGCGGTCTCTGACACCACTCCAAAACGTTTAATGTGGAAACTAGAGATGAACACTAGATTGAAACGCAAAATAATATACGAAATAACTTCAAGAAGATGTGAATTACAGTCATGGTCCCTTTGAATGATGCCTGAAAACAGATATTAATCATTTGCGTGTTTGTTTTTAAAATAATAATTATTCAAATCAACTTTACAGGGAGTTATACCTGAAATCTTGATTTGCATAATACACGTCACTGTTCGTTAAGAGAAAACCACAATTTAAGTCACACGGAGTTAGTGTGCACTCGAAGTTGGTTGCTTGACGGTTGTCAGCCCACTTTGAGGTCTGTGGATATAGAGGGAAAAATTGGATCGGTGTCGGTTAGAGTTCCCGGGTAGCTCAGTGGTAGAGCGTTGGTACGTTAAACCAAAGGTCCCAGGTTCGATACCCGGCTCCGGAGCAATTTTTCCCTCGAAATTATTCAAATCAACTTTACAGGGAGTTATACCTGAAATCTTGATTTGCATAATACACGTCACTGTTCGTTAAGAGAAAACCACAATTTAAGTCACACGGAGTTAGTGTGCATTCGAAGTTGGTTGCTTGACGGTTGTCAGCCCACTTTGAGGTCTGTGGATATAGAGGGAAAAATTGGATCGGTGTCGGTTAGAGTTCCCGGGTAGCTCAGTGGTAGAGCGTTGGTACGTTAAACCAAAGGTCCCGGGTTCGATACCCGGCTCCGGAGCAATTTTTCCCTCGAAATTATTCAAATCAACTTTACAGGGAGTTATACCTGAAAACTTGATTTGCATAATACACGTCACTGTTCGTTAACAGAAAACCACAATTTAAGTCACACGGAGTTAGTGTGCACTCGAAGTTGGTTGCTTGACGGTTGTCAGCCCACTTTGAGGTCTGTGGATATAGAGGAAAAAATTGGATCGGTGTCGGTTAGAGTTCCCGGGTAGCTCAGTGGTAGAGCGTTGGTACGTTAAACCAAAGGTCCCGGGTTCGATACCCGGCTCCGGAGCAATTTTTCCCTCGAAATTATTCATAATGTGTTTAATCTGTAACTACAGTCAGTGTATTGTTATTAGTATCTCTTTGTTCTTACCTATTGCTTTAAAAAGAATGTGTTTAATTTGTAATCTTAAGTCATTTTTCTACTATTCCTTTACTGTACTGTTTACATTTGTTTTTAAATCTTTTGTATTCCCCCTACCATTATATATTGTCCTTCAAGAACTTCGGTATTCGTTAGTTGTAATTCATTACTTGTGTTATATTTTAAATTATTGTAATTGTTCCTGAATCATGTATGTAACTTGTAACCGTAAATCATTGCTTGTAATATCTCTTTATTACTCTTAACTGTTTCATTGTTCATGAATTAAGTATTAATTTGAAAGTGAAAGTGAAACTTTGTTTTATTAATTTACTATCGATTATCTTTTTAAGATCGTGATTTGCTCTGAAACGGTTAGACATTCTTGTATATCTTTTACATTGATTATTCCTCAAACATCTCATTAATCTTCAACAGGAGCCATTCTTTCACTAATGTCCATGCTTCTACATAATTCATGTGAATTGTAACTGTGACCACTATTTCATGTTATCACTTTACTATTGTATATTGGTTATAAAATATGAATTTCTATGCCAACTATAACCCTAATATACCTCAGGGTGAAATAGGGTTTATTAAATTGATAAAAAAAACTAGAGATGAACAACGATCGAGAAAGCAAGACTAACAGCGCCCGCAAAGACGAAAACCCGCAGGACAATGTTGTATACATCGCGTCATTGACGTAAAGACTGCTTGTGAGTGTTTCGAGACGTCGAGATTGATCACTCCCGAAGTCCCGAACGTCAAGCAACCTTGAATCGCCAAAGTTCTTTATACCTGACTGAACTTTTACCTGCTTTGGCAACTGTTATACAGGGACATCATTTTATTTTTACTAACATTTTTAATATTAACCTGTCTATATCTTTGGATTAAAGGTCTAGAACCAGAAACACCGATTGCTCCCCCTTCCAAGACTGCAGTTCGATGATACTGGCGTAAAATACAAACAAATCACTTTACTAGGTGTAGGAGGGAAGAAAAGTACTTCATCCATTTATGTAAACTAGGAAATATCGCAATTTTGAGTTTGATAATTTTCATTAGGTTTTTGTTTAATCAAAATACAGTACTGTATTAACACTTAATGTTCCTACTCACGAATTGAGCTATCCATTCGGACTTATTAATAATGCAGTGTATATTGTACTGTTACAGCACATTAGCGTACAATATAGAGAATGAAGTTAAATTGAAAAATAATTATAATATGGATATTTAAACACATTTTTGAAAATGGTGGCCGTTCATTTCGATACAGTCTTCAGTTCTTTTGTGCATATTATCGCACTATAGACTATTGTATCTAATTCCAATTACCAGTTTCGTCCTTCGTACTAGTAACTCATGTTGAAATAATTCTGTACCTACTCTATAAAAGAGTACCTTACGTGCTGTAAATTGAATCTTCACTTCTGCCCGATCCGAAAAATAAAATTACTCAGAAATGCTATCTACTGTCCGTTCAAGTGGTTTTGTCGTAGAAAGTGGGGGATCACGTGATAGTTAATTACTTAACGAGGCCCTTTTATTTAAGTTATTTTAAACAATTGTATAATATTACGTAGACGTCCAATTCCTAACAGAAATTAATGTTTTCAGAAAAGAGTTAAGATAGCCCAGCTACTAGCCTTTACAAGAGGCGAGCAGAAGCGGGTGGGGGAAACCGGGATGCGACGTAGGCAAACGGACGACAACAGCTGTGCGAAAATATGATTCAATATTGAAAGCTCTTTCGTCACTGGAAAACACGAACATATTTCTGGAACGTAGGCCTACTATACTCACAAACTCAGTACTGCATACGCGGCCTCGGATCTGTGTGGAGAACGGTTGGAAGTTTAGTAGTAGAGGGGGTGGGAGTGAATTACATTCAAAAACTCAGGTAGAATAAAAATTGAAGTGAAAATAAAATGATGTCCCTGCATATATTGTATAAACAATAAAATAGCCTATTTGAAACAACATCTCTACCTTTCAGTGTATAATAATCCGTTCCCCAGTCTTTATTTAATTACTGGACCCTTATTAAAAGGCTAGGAATTTTCTTTTCATATGTCTGAGACAAAGTGTGCAATGTCAAGTAAAAAGATATTAACATTATGTTTTATATTTCT
This sequence comes from Periplaneta americana, assembly GCF_040183065.1. Lineage (NCBI taxonomy): Eukaryota > Metazoa > Arthropoda > Insecta > Blattodea > Blattidae > Periplaneta > Periplaneta americana. The sequence goes on from NC_091129.1 coordinate 18,262,498, forward strand.
TGGAAATGCGAATTTATTTGAGAATTGTGTTTTTCTATTTATATAACCATAGATAAAATCTTATAATAGAACCAGAACGTTTTGGTAACTCAGATACTGTTCTGTTTATTAGTTTTGTCTCATTTAAACATTTATAATGTAATTCATTTCAATGATTCATGCTATTCAAAGTTACGAAATCTTTTCACTCAGACCAAATGCTATTTCGAGAATGATGAGCGAGACTCGAAGCGCTCGAGAGTTACGAGACGAGACTCAAAAAACAAATGGAACGAACACAGCGAGCGAGAGCGGCAGTTAGTTTTGTTCATCTCTAGTGGAAACAGTTATATAAGCGGTTTTTCTATATGGCTGTGAAACTTAGACTCTCACTTTGAGAGAGGATCAGAGGCTAAGAGTGTTTTAGAATTGAGGTGCTTAGGAAAATATTTAATCCAGACGTTTGAGATGGGCAGGGCATGTAGCACGTATGGACGAATCCAGAAATGCATTTAGAGTGTTGGTTGAAAGGTCGGAGGGAAAAATACGTTTCGGGAGGCCGAGACGTAGATGGGAGGATACTATTAAAATGGATTTGGGTGAGGTGGAATATGATGGTAGAGACTGGATTAATCTTGCACAGGATAGGGACCGATGGTGGGCTTATGTGAGGCCGGCAATGAACCTCCGGGTTCCCTAAAAGCCAATTGTATCACTACATTAGGCATTGCAGTCCGAAAGAATGTGGGTGGAGTTCAATTTAGTGATACAAAATCATGATTTCCAGATCAAGTATTAGACTCTAGTGGATACGTTACGGTTTCCTGCCATTCATAGGATGTTCCAAATTCCTGTGAACTCGTGAAGCATAGGACAGGATCTGTTTAGGTATTTTGTTTAGAGGTATCCGTTCGATATGTGATTCAAAATCTGCACAGTATTGTCGAATGTACTTGACAGTTGAGGTTCATGTTGAGGTCTTTCTTGGTGTCAACATTCATTTGATGTTCCAGATGGTAACAGCCTGCTGTTCTCCTCATGAACACAAAATATTTTACAAAATTAAAACGTATACAGTACTATAACATTAATATATTGTAACATAGACTACAAATAAGATGTTATGAATATTTTCTTAGCTCTTGAGGTCCCGTTTAGACAAGAACAGAAAGTCAGATTCTATAAACAGCTAAATATAATATAATTTAGAAGAATGTATGTATTTATTTACATGCAAGTGGGCAAGCACCCGGTGGCAGTGGTATACACAATATAAACAATACACAATTACAATACACAATACAATTATATACACAATATAATAAGAATACACAATACAATTTAACACAATAATTACAATTAATAATAAAACATAAAATAACCTAATTTTACAATACAACCTACATATGTATAGGCCCTACATAAGTTTCAATAGCCTTTCACTTTACTCTAATGTCACTCACTGTAGTGGCACTATGACGCGTTTCACTGACACTTTAGCACACAGTTCACTGACACTCTGTAACACATTTCACTGACACTATAGAACACATTTCATTGACGCTGTAAATTATCACTGATTGGTACTATTCACTGCACTGTAAAACCATAACTTCACTGACTCACCTCGCTTCACAGATACAACAGTTCAAATAAGACAAATAATTACATCCTTATGCATACTTATAACAACATTTAAGCTAAACATTTCTAGTCTAAGGCCCTCTTACACGCTATTTTTAAATTATTTACAATTCAAACCAAGGAAGTAACTCCTTAGACTAAATAAATACATATCACCTTAAAAAATTAAATGTTAAATGTCACCTTAATTTTAATTTGCACTTTATACACAACTTTTTAAGTTATTCTTGAATCTCCTTAAGGAAGGACAGCCCTCAAAGACCGCTGCAGGCAGGTCATTCCAATCATTTATAGTTCTATTTAAAAATGATAATTTACCTACATCCGTTTTTTGTTTCCTACATTTGATTTTAAAATCATGATCGTTCCTACCATAGTACCTTGGCTTTTCTAACCGAGCCGTTATGTCTACCCATGCTTTCTGACCTAGATGTGCTCTATACAATGATGTTATTCTAGTTTTCCAAGGTTTCACATTTAAGTTCTTTTATCGTATCGTTTCCATCTTCTCTTTTACTTTTAACAAATTTAGCTGCCCTATACTGGATTCTTTGTAAGGAATTTACCTGACATATTCTGTAGGGATTCCAACATGTAGTTCCGTATTCCATTAACGGTCGCACTAACGTTAGATATTCTATTTCCCTCGATTTGGGGCTAGCCTTTCTCAAGATTCTCATAATAAAGTGAAGTGCCCTCCATACTTTACCCGTAACATTATCAACATGCTCTCCTAGATATTTACAACATTTTTCTTGCGGAATTACAACACAACTGAATTCGTAAATTAAAACTAGGAATTATTACAAAAAAGATACAACTGGTACCAGCACATTTTAAGAATGTACAATGACGGGCTACCGAAAATAACATTAAATTACAATCCACAACGATACCGAAATATTGAACAAACTAGAACAAGGTGAAAAGACGAAATCCCCTGAAGACGGAACAAGTCAAAGGCCCTAAGCAATGCAAGGTCCGGCGAGACCCAGTGGTCTGTCGATGGTTATAAATGTCTTTTCTCTTCAAAACTTTATAAGATCAACTTATTTTCACCTCCTCTGTACATAGTAAAATAACACGAGAAGAATGGAACATCTTGGAGTAAAAGTAGTTTTCATCATTATGAACTTTTAGATTACATTTCTATCATTTTGATGAATCCCAAGCAGCTAATACAACTTCGCTTAATTATCCCCTTGGGAAATAAACGTCTAATTTAACTTAAATCTTTCTGCGTTGATTGAACATTTTTCATGACACATTTGCATGAAAATGAAATTATGGTGTCAACTATTCTTGATCAAATTCCAGCAGAATTAATACAAGAGGGTGGAAGCGCATTATCTAGCGAAATTTGCAAACTTGTACTTGCTATCTGGGAAAAGGAAATTGTACCAGAACAATGGAAGGAGTCCATAATCTTACCTATCTTTAAGAAGGGGGACAAGACTAACTGTAGTAACTTTCGAGGAATATCACTTTTAGTACAAAATATATGTAAGTTCAATCATAGGACATATCTCTTTGCAAATGTTTATTTGCTATGAATGTATTAAATATATATTAACGTTTTCGCCTTACTTGGCATCATCAGATATAATAAAATACGTGATCTGAAACTTGAATAAATTGATAAACAAACAGTATAATATACATGATAAATGAATCTTCATGAGTTTTATAATAATAATAATAATAATAATAATAATAATAATAATAATAATAATGATTTATTTAACCTGGCAGAGTTAAGGCCATACGGCCTTCTCTAACACTCAACCAGGAGTAAAAACTGCGTTATAGAAACACTACAAATTTACAAAGTACACACAAAATTGAATAAGATAATAATAATAATAAAATGTAAACAACAAGTAAGAAGAAATCAGACATAATATATAACATACAGAAAGAAAGAAAAAAGCATAATAAAATGTGAACAGCAGGTCAAAAATAAATGAGACCTACAAAGTGTAAAAAAATAAGACAATTATTGATAATAATAATAATAATAATAATAATAATAATAATAATAATAATAATAAATAAGAATAGTAATGATAATAATAATATTAATAATAATAATAATAAATAAAATAATAACAGGCCTAATAGTAATAATAATACTAATATTAGTAATACAATAGTGCAGTACAAAGCATACAATGAATACAATATTTTTAAGTATACACAGTAAGGAAAATTATGTTTATATATAGCTCAACTTATCACATTAGAGATATACCATTATCGGAAAATATGAAAACAAAAATATAAAATCAGTTAAATATCACTAGTACATAAAAAAAAATTGTGAATACGTGGAAACATGCAATACAACACTTGTCATAATAATAAGTTAGTTTGGCAACTCGTCATAAGATAATTTTCTAACTTGGATTTGAAAGATTTCAATGTTCGGCAGCCCTTGACTTCAGGCGGCAGAGAGTTCCAGTGGCGAGAGGTAGCAACAGTGAATGATGAGGAATACAGAGATGATGTGTGAAGTGGAATTTCTGGCGTGTTATCGCGTTGTGATCGAGTATTAATATTATGATAGCGAGAGAGAGTATGAAAACGAGCGAATAAATAATAGGGGGATGAAGTGTGCATAATTCGATATAGGAGAGAAAGTGAGTGCAGATTTCTCCTCTCATGTAACCTAAACCATGATAACTTCTCGAAAGAAGGTGAGATATGATCATAGTATCGAACATTACAAATGAAGCGGACGCACGCGTTTTGAACACACTGTAGTTTCTGGGCGGAATCAATCCTGAGATCACTGAACAAAACGTCTCAATAATCGAAGTGAGGTAGAATGAGTGTCTGTGTATATTATACTGTTTGTTTATCAATTTATCCAAGTTTCAGATCAAGGATTTTATTATATCTGATGATGCCAAATAAGGCGAAAACGTTAATATATATTTAATACATTCGTAGCAAATAAACATTTGCAAAGAGATATGCCTTATGATTGAACTTTATATATTGTACTATATACTAGAATTATCTGAACAAAAATGAACCGTAAAATATCACTTTTGTTGATGTCGTACAACATTTTGTCAAATATTGTTTGTGAATATTAACTCCATATGTAGATGAAATTATTGGGGATCATCAGTGTGGTTTAGGCGTAATAGTTCAACTATTGGTCACATATTTCTTATTCGACACATAATGGAGAAAAAATGGGAGTACAAGGGTACAGTACATCAGTTATTCATAGATTTAAAAAAAGGCATATGACTCTGTTAAGAGAGAAGTTTTATATGATATTTTTAGTTGAATTTGGTATTCCCAAGAAACTAGTTCGATTAATTAAAATTTGTCTCAGTGAAACGTACAGCAGAGTCCGTATAGGCCAGCTTCTGTCTGATGCGTTTCCAATTCACTGTGGGCTAAAGCAAGGAGATACACTATCACCTTTACTTTTTAACTTTGCTCTGGAGTATGCCATTAGGAAAGTCCAGGATAATAGAGAGGGTTTGGAATTTAATGGGTTACATCAGCTGCTTGTCTATGCGGATGACGTGAATATGTTAGGAGAAAATCCACAAACGATTAGGAAAAATGCGGGAATTTTACTAGAAGCAAGTAAAGAAATGGGTTTGGAGGCAAATCCCTAAAAGACAAAGTATATGATTATGTCTCGTGACGAGAATATTGTACGAAATGGAACTATAAAATTTGGAAATTTATCCTTTGAAGAGGTGGAAAAATTAAAATACCTGGGAGCAACAGTAACAAATATAAATGATACTCGGGAGGAAATTAAACACAGAATAAATAAGGGAAATGCGTGTTATTATTCGGTTGAGAAGCTTTTATCATCTAGTCTGCTGTCAAAAAATGTGAAAGTTAGAATTTATAAAACAGTTATATTACCGATTGTTCTTTATGGTTGTGAAACTTGGACTCTCACTTTCAGAGAGGAACATAGGTTAAGGGTGTTTGAGAGTAAGGTGCTTAGGAAAATATTTAGGTCTAAGTGGGATGAAGTTACAGGAGAATGGAGAAAGTTACATAACTCAGAACTGGACGCATTGTATTCTTCACCTGACATAATTAGGAACATTAAATCCAGACGTTTGAGATCGGCAGGGCATGTAGCACGTATGGGCGAATCCAGAAATGCATATAGAGTGTTAGTTGTGAGGCCTGAGGGGGGAAAAGGCCCTTGAGGAGCCCGAGACTTAGATGGGAAGATAATATTAAAATGGATTTGAGGGAGGTGGGATATGATGGTAGAGACTGGATTAATGTTGCTCAGGATAGGGACCAATGGCGGACTTATGTGAGGGCGGCAATGAACCTCCGGGTTCCTTAAAAGCCAGTAAGTAACGTAGACTATTCAACTTATAGGATGAATTTTCGATATCGGCCAATAACGTTTCAGAACCGCCTTGAAATCAACCCATCACAGTCTTGTTTCTGATGAGACGCTTATCTGTTATGATGTCTTGTACAAAACATTAGTGTCAATCACAGAAAATCAAGAAATGATAATAAAATTTAACTTTGAAAATTGCGTTTTCAATAGCTGTAACTTCAAGTAGTAAATAAAGGTCTGCGCTAAACTGGAGAATTCCCACGGTATCTTTGAACCATGTCGTTACGTTTAGCACCAAATTTAAGTAAATACACAATCTTGCCAACATAAGAACACGACGTTGGTGTGTGGCGTCGTTGGAGGGAGAAATTTGTTTCTTTTCTCTCTCTAACTTCTTCGTTCTGAACATTACTGAGAAATAGCACCACTGTTAGCTACAAGATATATTCGCGCAAATATATTGAAGTAGATTACGTGACCTAGGTGAGAATCTCGAGACAAAACAGTTTTGCTATATTTCTTTTTTTATTAAATGTTAAACACAGGAACGCCATTTCGTAATTTTATTTAAGAAACAAGCCAAACATATTATCTCTGCATCAAAACCGGATGCTCCCTGGACCAAATTATCGTATTTTATAATTGTTTGAATGCAACTGAAACCAGAAGTCTTGCACTTGACTAATGCAGTGAACTATTTAAGAATATAGTCGCGAATTTTACTACCACCATTTCGATTGTGTTTTGTTTGGCACGGCTCGGTACGGCCTGGTGACTAGTGGCCAGCGAGTAACGTCGACTACCGACATTGCTCTGCCGTGGGTATTATCCAGTTGTTCCGCTTTCGTGTTTTTATTCTGTTAATGTAACATTTCAGTTTATCTTACTTTTGAGGTTAAGTATTGTTGTTTCATATTTCCGCTCTGAGTAGCTGGCAATAGTATTCAATATGCCGTGATAGATAGCAGTTTGTTTTTGAACTTCATTACAGGAAACGTAATAATGTCTTATTGCTGTGTTTTATAATAATAATTATTATCATTTGCTAAGTAATTAGGTTTAGCAAGTTATTTCATTTTATTCATTGAATAATCTATAGTAATATCACAAGAGATCTGAGATTTATTTGGCAAATCTCAGACCTTGAGTGACAATTATTGGTACTATATGGTGAATAAAATAAAAATGTAAATAATATATTCCTAAAATTCTCTCACAAAATGTTAATAATTGTATATTTATGAGTACTTAACCTATTCGCACATTGTGAAGTCAAAATAGATGAATATCGATTACTGCAATAAAGAAATTGAATGTTATTCAGTAATGCCAATTGAGAAAAGCGAAATACAGGTTTAACAATGTTGATCACATGCACTGCGCTTTTCTCTTGTTATTATAACAGAAATACGTTTTCATCGTGTCTTCATAAACCTATTGATTTTCCATCTCAAAATTTGTTTCTAGACTTTAATGTACTTAAGACAAATTTATTATATTGTATTAATAAAATTCATATATAAAAATCGAAATAATTTTGAATTGTATTCTTATAGGGGAGAGTCGGGTAGTATCGGACATCGGGTAGTATCGGACAGTGCGTTTTTTTCATCTATCACCATATGGTAATACCTGAATGACATGGTTACGTTTCTCTATGCGACATCACAGAAACGTAACCATGTCAATCAGGCACTATCATCGTGTGGTAGATGAAAGAAACTCACTGTCCGATATTACCCGATGTCCGATACTACCGAACTCTCCCCTAGTTATGAAACAAAAGGTATGAATTCTTTAAGATTGTTTGAACCAAAATGCAACACTGTTACAGTACTTAATCATAGTAGTAATTTAGGCCCAAGAATATATAACAAATTTATATTTAAATATCCTAATCTTGTCAATTCTAATTGTTATAGTATTAAATTTAAAAAGTTATGTATGGATTTTATAAAAATTGAAAAATTGTAAATTTAAATTTATATACCACAGTAGACATAAGAAAAATTGTATTGTATACTTCTTAATTTCAATTCAGGAATCCGCCCCTGAGCACGAGTTCTACTCTTTCAGGGGCGAGCTAAAGTTTTTCTGTATATATTATATTTTAAGTTGCAATTATTAGCAAAATAATAAATAAATAAATAAAATAAAAGTATCTGTTGAAATCATAATTTAATTTAAACATTTTATAATATAATTACAATGGATTCATGCTCATCGAGTTACGTGGAAACAGTTGGCGGCACTGACTAAACAAAAGAACGACCATGCGATAAACTGATAGTGATAAATCGAGCTGCAGAATTTATCGCGATGTATGACTGTGATTAGATGGAATTCAAAATTTAATTACACTTCATTGGCCGAAAATGGAATGACGTCATATAAACGAAATAGTTGTAGTTTCATCCTATTAGCATTATTTCAAGAGCTCTTCGAGCTCGTGAAATTACCAATAAGAAGAAACAGCACTCGTGCAATTTTATTACTACAGATAATCAAAACGTTTAGACGTAGCACAGTGCAACTGTGACGGCATTTATTATATTCTGTGTGTGGGATTATACCAAGAGTAAAATTATAATGAAAACATAAAAATCTCGAGAAAATATCACAAATTTCCTTTTCCTGCATATGCTTTGAGGCAGGTCTCAAATAGCTGTACCATTATCAGAGAGTCTCGATGACCTTATAATATGTATAGAAAATTAATTAGGAATAAAATAAACGTATTCTCTGATATGTTGCCCTAAGCAATTGAAGACTAGTTATGTTCTCGCCATCTCACAGCCTTGAGATATGCAGGTACTTCAATTTCCGAGTATTGTTCCATAAAAAGTATCATAAATGTTATTTTAGAGTTTATTCTGCTCTACAAAATGACTGATTTTTCCAGCTCTGTCTTAACAAAAAATTGCAGTGAGTGCAGGTGAGGTTTGAATGCGGCTCACTAACTCGAAGGCCGAGATATTAGATATTCTAGTTCATGTAGGCTTAAAATAAAGAAGACGTAACTTCCTACGGAAAACCTTTGGCAGCCCTGAGAAGTTATATCCCAATAGGGAACAACAGTTCAATGTTTTACTACCACTCTAGTTTAGTTGTTTTGGAAGTCGATGTTATTTTTATGGGGAGTAATTTTGCATGTTGCCGGGGGCTTGTATGGTAAGTTATAAGGACGAGTGGTTCGGTCCAATAAATCACAACCCGCACTAAATACAAGGTGCGCAGTTTGTTTTAGGTGGGCGCCCGGCTCGTTTGTTAGCGGTGAAGTATGCTCCATACCGCGGCGCTGTTATATCCTATCCTGTGTAGAGCACTCCACCTACTTCAAACTTATTCCCTTAAACTTCAGTTGGTTATGATGAAAATCTCAATGTTGCTATACTTTCAAAATAAATAAATTTCAAGGGTTGTTCCTTGGTTCAAGATGGGGAAAGTGCGCTTTTCTATCGCTCCCTCAACATTCTGTAATCATTCTCCTTGCCCTACACTTCTTCAGAATAAGTAAATTTTGACAGAGTTTGTTTTACCTCTTATGAATCTTTCTATAGTTTCCCCCAACTCTTACAGGAATTTCCTTCCCGTCTTTTTTAATTCTCCATTTAATTCCGAATTAAAATAGTCTTTTATCACTTTTGTTGACGTCGTACAAAATTTTGTCCAATATTCTTTTGAGAAGATTAACTCCGTACGTAGATGAAATTATTGGGGATCATCAGTGCGGTTTTCGGCGTAATAGATCGACTATTGATCAGATTTTTTGTATTCGACAGATAATGGAGAAAAAATGGGAGTATAAGGGTACAGTACATCAGTTATTCATAGATTTCAAAAAGGCTTATGACTCTGTTAAGAGGGAAGTATTATATGATATTCTTATTGAATTTGGTATTCCCAAGAAACTAGTTCGATTAATTAAAATGTGTCTCAGTGAAACATACAGCAGAGTCCGTATAGGTCAGTTTCTATCTGATGCTTTTCCAATTCACTGCGGGCTAAAGCAGGGAGATACACTATCACCTTTACTTTTTAACTTCGCTCTAGAATATGCCATTAGGAAAGTTCAGGATAACAGGCAGGGTTTGGAATTGAACGGGTTACATCAGCTTCTTGTCTATGCGGATGACGTGAATATGTTAGGAGAAAATACACAAACGATTAGGGAAAACACGGAAATTTTATTTGAAGCAAGTAGAGCGATCGGTTTAGAAGTAAATCCCGAAAAGACAAAGTATATGATTATGTCTCGTGACCAGAATATTGTACGAAATGGAAATATAAAAATTGGAGATTTATCCTTCGAAGAGGTGGAAAAATTCAAATATCTTGGAGCAACAGTAACAAATATAAATGACACTCGGGAGGAAATTAAACGCAGAATAAATATGGGAAATGCGTGTTAATATTCGGTTGAGAAGCTCTTATCATCCAGTCTGCTGTCGAAAAATCTGAAAGTTAGAATTTATAAAACAATTATATTACCGGTTGTTCTGTATGGTTGTGAAACTTGGACTCTCACTCTGAGAGAGGAACATAGGTTCAGGGTGTTTGAGAATAAGGTGCTAAGGAAAATATTTGGGGCTAAGCGGGATGAAGTTACAGGAGAATGGAGAAAGTTACACAACACAGAACTGCACGCATTGTATTCTTCACCTGACATAATTAGGAACATTAAATCCAGACGTTTGAGATGGGCAGGACATGTAGCACGAATGGGCGAATCCAGAAATGCATATAGAGTGTTAGTTGGGAGACCGGAGGGAAAAAGACCTTTAGGGAGACCGAGACGTAGATGGGAGGATAATATTAAAATGGATATGAGGGAGGTGGGGTATGATGATAGAGACTGGATTAATCTTGCACAGGATAGGGACCGCTGGCGGGCTTATGTGAGGGCGGCAATGAACCTTCGGGTTCCTTAAAAGCCATTTGTAAGTAAGTATTAAAATAGTCTTTAACCCTTAAGTAGTCGTGTGAAACAAATGGACACAGATAATCTTACAGGGTTTGTTTTGACCTCCAAAGAAAATCGGTAATGACTTTTCTGTAAATCACTTTACTCATAGTACAGTAAAACCTCCCTAAAACGAAACGCGATGGTTCCAGAATTTTTTTCCGTTCTCTCAGATTTTCGTTTTACAAAGGGTTGAGTTTTGGCAAAACTAAGAATAGACTACTGCAATATGCTCACTGTGGGGAAAAACACAATGAAGATTTAATTTTGAAATATAATTTACTACAGTACTTGCAAAGTGAATTTTATTTTTCTAATTATTTACTTACGTAACTACAGCCTCTGTCTCGCCCTCTCACTGCACCCTAGTTTCTTGGCATCCACATTTATTTTAAAATACATTGCCGCTCGTGTGATAAAGCAACGCTTTTAGAAGTCATTTTCTCGTATCATTTTATCATTCGGAAGCTCAGAAGCCAAAAGTAGAAATAAACGTTAGTTAGTCTTTATAACATTTTTAGCGGCTAAAATTCAAGGGAGGCAGAGAAAAGGTTATAGGTCTATTCATGGCAGTATAGATTAATAAAACATTTTTAAACAAAGCCATAGATTCACAAGACTCATCCTTTACAGTTTATCAGCCTTGCATAGGAATCAAAGGCTGCTTCAAACTTTCCTTCCTTCTTCCCAAAACAAGTGTGATAGTCTGTATTTTATTTCGCGTTCTTCTGTGGTGTTTTAAGACTCTTACTTACTTACTTACTTACTTACGGCTTTTAAGGAAACCGGAGCTTCATTACCGCCCTCACATTAAGTCCGCCATTGGTCCCTATCCTGAGCAAGATTAATCCAGTCCCTACCATCATATCCCACCTCCCTCAAATCCATTTTAATATTATCCTCCCATCTACGTTTCGGCCTCCCCAAAGGTCTTATTCCCTCCGGCCTCCCAAGTAACACTATATATGCATTTCTGGATTCGCCCATACGTGCTACATGCCCTGCCCATCTCAAACGTCTGGATTTAACGTTCCTAATTATGACAGGTGAAGAATACAATGGTGAATTTATATCTACATAATGCAGAATTCGTGGTAAGGAATTTCGTTATATTGCTTGCATATTTTATACTATGATCAAATTCATAAGAAATCTTCAAACGGTATAAACATTCTCTAACTTATAATGAGTTGATATATTATATATATATATATATATATATATATATGTATATGTCATATTACAGCTCTCACTTAAGTGAGGAATGCAGGATTCATAAAAATTGCCATGACATTAATGATTTTATAACTTACTTAGCCTTTACTAAAGCTACAGAAAAATTTGAAAGCGGTACAAATACGTTTTGTAAAGTCTCTACTAGGATTCACTCATTTAGATAGAAAAAGGAATGAGATTATTTGATGTACGGCAGTAGCAAAAGAATTGGACCGAAGGAATAATCAAAGTTCCTGAAATGAGCCACTGTGCATGCCACGCCCGCATTCACAAGATAGCGAGTAATCTATTGAAATTGTTGTAGTTTCGACTGCTGACGTAGCCCATTTCGAAAGCCATTAGAAAATAAGCTGTTAACATTCATGTTCAGGGAATAATAAGTTAATTAAGTAGTAAAATATCGCTGCAATCGAAAAGTATTGGAAATAAATTTGAATAAGGAACAAAAAAAAAAATTCCTTCCGAGGTAGAATTCGAACCACGAAAGTCTTAGTTACCAGCCTAACGTGCTCTGGAGTGAACAAGGCTCTGAAATCAGCTACAAGGGACGGTCCGGATTTTTTTGCCATTTCTGTACTTAGAAAAGGAAAATACTGTTGACATAAAAGAATACCAGCATAAATGCCTACGACACATCGAGAAGAGAAAGCCAAAGGAAAACGGGTTTGGATTAGACATCCAAAATTAAGATTGATTCAATGTCAGGAAAACTTGCATTTCTCAATTTGTCAGGACAGGACATCAAGATTGCTAAACATGATGTGTTCAAAGTTATTAAAATTAGGAACTTAAAAGTATTATGTTGTATTATACTTGTTTTTCTTCCTAATGTTGTTCACATTTACGTAGATTTTTTCAAAATTGATGGTTGATGTGTTGATCTGATAATTTTTATAGCGTAGAATATATGACATATTTTACACTTTCTTTAACGTCTTACGGTTGCCTTCTATAATATTTCAATAATTTTCTTCAATGTTGAATGCCAACTTTAAATAGTTTATCTTTATCTCTTTCGAGGTAGTAAATCAAATTATACCTAGTTTGTTTCGTATTCACAGGTTTCATATGTGCACAAAAAAGTACACGAAATTCGCATACTGACAAATTCGTAAAAATATGAGCTCTGAATAAACGACAACTACATAAATTCCCGCTATCTGTGGTGATTGTTCTCTCTGAAAGCGTTGAAATCATGACGAAGTATGAAATTTAAGTTAAGAAATCAGTACATTTGAATTTCTTTTTATTACATTTAAAGGTTATTGGTACGCTGTAGTTCTATCACTAATAAAATACCGATAGTCTATTAATTACTCATAGTTGCTAGGGTTACTCTATAACTTTCAGATACTTAACTGAGATTAAACAGAACGGAATTAATCTTATTTCTCTCCTTTATATGTGCCAGTGATACATGCTGTTACGTGAAAAATTTAAGTGTCATTTGTTCTAAGTAATCGTCAATAACTACTTATTTCAATTTATTAAAATTAAGTGTTATTACCACGCATTATTTCCAAGAAGAAAAATGTTTCTATTTTTACTTTTGAGCTAAAATTCAAACCAGACGAATAAAATCAATAATAAATACAACTTTCATGCAACTTCGAATTTCAGTTTTATTTTTGAAGTCTCCAAGAATATAAAATTCTGTTTTCACGTTTCTTCTCTAGACTGATCATATTGGAAAACGCTGAACGAAATATGAGAACTCTATATAATAATTAGAAAAAACTTTACATCTGAGCATTAGAAATATTGACATAGTATGAGGAAATTAAAGGAGTAAATAAGTTTCATTTTAGAGGTATCAATTTTACTAGTCTACATCTAGAGATATTTTCTTACACTAGAAGTATAGGTGAATAGAGTCTCTAAATAAGAACTCCAAATAATTAGAAAAAACTCTTACAACAGCAAATAATTAAAAAAACGTAACAACTTCAAATAATTAGAAGAAATGCAACAATTTAAATAATTGAACTGGATAGGCCTATAAGAACTGGATATAATTCGAAAAATTCTAATAACTCTAATTATAAAAAAAACTCTACCAACTCCAAATAATTAGAAAACTCTAACAACAGCAAATAATTAGAAAAAAAAACAGTAACAACTTCAAATAATTAGAAGAAATGCAACAATTAAAATAATTGAACTGGATATAATTCGAATAACTCTAATAACTCTAAATAATTAGAAAACATTTCTACCAACTCCAAATATTTAGAAAAATTCTAACAACAACGAAAAATTAGAAAAAGCCTTAACAACTTCAAATAATTATAAGAAATGCAATAATTTAAATAATTGAACTGAATATAAGAACTGAATATGATTCGAATAATACTAATAACTCCAAATAATTAGAAAAACTCTAACAGCTCCAAATAATTAAAAAGCTATATAACAAATGCAAATAATTAGGAAAAGCTCTCACACCTCAGCAAAATAAAGGAGCAAACAAGTTTCATTTCAGAGACATAAATTTTACTGGTCTACATCTAGAGATATTTTCTTATACTGGAGCGAATAGATTCTCTGAATGAGGACAACTCCAAATAATTAGAAAAAGCTAACAACAGCAAATAATTAGAAGAAATGCAACAATTTAAATAATTGAACTGGATATAGTTGGAAAAACTGTAATAACTCCAAATATTTAGAAAAACTCTAACAACTCCAAATAATTAAAAATAACTCTAACAACTGCAAATATTAAAAAAAAATCTCTCACCTCAGCATTAGAAACTTTGACAGTGTGTCAGTAAAATAAAGGAGGAAACAAATTTCATTTTAGAGACATGAATTGTACTGTTCTACATCTCGAGATATTTTCTTACACTGGATTTATAGAAGAATATATTCTCCTAAAGGGTTGTTTATATTAAAACACTTGAGATTAGCTATATCAGTGGTCGGCATTTCGTGATTCGAGAATCAACCCCTTAATACACGAATGGGGCGAAGGGGTAAGGCATGATTTCCCTTCCCTTGTTCATTCAATTTTAAGCAGTTTGGGTATCCTCTTCCTCCTACTGTCCCTTTACTGTGTATTACGGGCTGCATTTTATATGATGCAATCTTTGCCGACTACTGGGCTAATTATTGTACTCGCTATGAATCTGAAAGAACCTTTGTTGCACGTTTGTGCCTGGCCGCATTCCCAGCTTGGTCATTTCAGAAGACTTGAGCTGAAAATGAATAGAAAACCTATATTACGTTTTGTGATTAAATACACGTTTAATTTGAAAATTAAGTTTTAAGTTTCAGCAGTCCGGCAACATCGTCGCTAACACATTCTACTCGTGATACAGATGTAAGAGGTCAACGAACTCGGTGTGTGTAGTAAGTGAACTGCTCTCTGCCTAGACGTTGCCACTTGTTCGCATTGTGTGTGTATTTATTCACACTGTAATGGGTAAATACCCGGTGGTAACTAATTACACTCAATAATGACAATTAATAATAAACGCTATTAATAAAAATACAATTAATAATACTATTAATCATAATTAATACTAACCCTAATTTAAATGAAGCACGATCACTTAAAATAACATTTAAAGTAAATCTAATTTGCATCTTAACTCTAAGTTCGAACTAAAACCCACGAGTATGATATGTTCATATCTGCACAAGTACCTTTCCACATTACACTCATTTCGCCGTCAACTCACTTACTGCACTGGAACTACGACACATTTCACTGATTCTATCCTGATTTCACCAACACTTCAAAAACATTTCACTGTTTAAATACTTTGCACTGCCAATATAAACTATAAAACTTCACTGACACAAGAACACTTCACTTACATAACACACTTTACTGACACAACAAACTTCTCCACTGATACAACACTTCAAATAACAAAACATAAATTAAACCCTTTAAATAGTGTTCATAATATAATACCGTCTGTTAGTAAAGTCCTTAAGCCTATTTTTAAATACATTTTTGGTTATTGGTAAAGCCTTGTGCAATGGTTTGAATTTAGAGGTTTTGAAAATTAAATTTACACGAAAACTGTGCACGCTATTGAAATACGACAGAGGGACGAATTATTCTTTGATAGATTTCCTATCGATATGGACAAAAATCACGATCCCACTAGCAATAGTTACCAAATAAGTGATTGTTAAACATTTGAAAAAAAAAAAAAACTTTTTTTCCAAAAGAAAAAGAAAAGAAAAAAAACTATGAAATTTCTACCAATATAATATTATAGTATTTTATTGTTTAAAGTTCACATTAACAGTTTGTTTGTTAAAAGCATAAAATTGCTTAGTCACACGTTAAAAAGTGTTAAAATTAAAAAAAAAAAATGTATATACCTTCGACAGACGGCCCGTTTCGACTGGTGTTACGTCTTCATCAGTGTCTCCTGAACTACTGGCGATCTTGAATTCTGCGATGTGCATTTGTCGGTTGTAGGGGTGGGATGTGTTGCTCTTATGGTGGGGGGTTGGTTGTTTGTGTGTTGTGACGTATAATGACGTCGAATAATGTGTGGGTATTGAACTATAATTGTGTATTAAATATATGTTGTGGGTATGTTATTGTATGTTTATATATTTGGTATTGTTCTAAGAAGTTTAATCACATTAAACATTCAAATAAATATAATTCAACTGGAGTTTACAAAATAAAATGCAATAGTTGCCCACATTTTTACATAGGACAGACAGGAAGATCCTTTCACACAAGATATAATGAACATATTAAAACTATAACCAAACCCTACATCACATCAAATTATGCAGACCACATTATCAACAATAATCATGACTACAGTAATATAGAAACAGATATAGAAATTTTACACATCACACCAAAACGTTCACAGTTAAACATCCTAGAACAATATGAAATATGTAAACATACAATAACATACCCACAACATATACTTAATACACAATTACAGTTCAATACCCACATATTATTCGATGTCATGTGTGTATATATATATATATATATAACATGTATTTATTCACACTGCAATGGGTATATACCCGGTGGCAGAGGTAAATAATTACACCCAATATTGACAATAATAAACTTGTTAATTAAAAATACACCTAATAATAATACCAATAATTAATACTAAAATAATTAATAATAATAATAATAATAATAATAATAATAATAATAATAATAGGGAATATCCTAAATTAAATGAAGCACGATCACTTAAAATAACATTTAAAATAAATCTAATTTGTATCTTAAATCTAAGTTCGAACTAAAAACCACGAGTATGATATGTTCATATCTGCACAAGTACCTTTCCACATTACACCATTTCGCTGTCAACTCACTCACTGCACTGGAACTACGACACTTTTCACTGATTCTATCCTGGTTTCACTAACACTTCAAAAACATTTCACTGTTCAAATGCTTTGCACTACCACTATAAACTATAAAGCTTCCCTGA
Organism: Periplaneta americana; assembly: GCF_040183065.1. Classification (NCBI taxonomy): domain Eukaryota; kingdom Metazoa; phylum Arthropoda; class Insecta; order Blattodea; family Blattidae; genus Periplaneta; species Periplaneta americana. Next base: position 18,280,109 of record NC_091129.1, read on the forward strand.
CAGGAACCGTTTCACAGACACAACACACTTCACTGACACAACACGCGTCACTGACACAACATAATTCTTCACTGATACAACACTTCAATAACAAAATATCATTTACATCCTTTACACACTGTGTATAATTATCGTCTATTAGTAAAGTCCTTAAGCCTATTTTTAAATACGTTTCTGGTTGTTGGTAAAGCCTTTAGTAAGTCTGCAGGTAAAGCATTCCAGTCCCTGATAGTACGATTGAGAAAAGAAAACTTTCATGATACGTCATAACACACAAACAATCAGCCCCCATCATAAGAGCAATACATCCCCACCCCTACAACTGACGAATGCACATCGCAGAATTCAAGATCACCAGTAGTTCAGGAGACACTGATGAAGACGTAACTTCACGTCGAAACGGGCCGTCTGTCGAAGGTATATATCTTTTTTTTAAATTTTAACACTTTTTAACGTATAGTTTTTTGTTACAAACAACATGAGATATTCTATCTGGAAGTCTGCAGGGGGCTGTTTCACTTCCACCCTGTATACATTTTTAACTTATAATGAGAATAAAAAAAAACTTATTGTTGTAAAGAAATGACTTTTCACATGATTAAACATGACAACAGGTACGAATGCACATGAAACCGCCGTTAGTTACGTTTTTAATTATAATTCGCTCAAAGTATGCGGCTAATTGGATGAAATGTTATTGAAAATGGTCATTTCTACCATCCGGTTATTACAGGAGAGGACGGGTAGTTGCTAATTGCTTACTAAGTGGTTGACTTCTTCACGGATTATACCATTCTTTATACTATTGCGTGACAATATCCAGTGCAGTAATAAAAAGAAGCAATTACTGACGAAACACTGCCAGCGCACTTGTCATGCTACCTGCTGAATCCGTATGTAATTTCAGAGAATTAGGGAAAGTAATCAAAACTATACAACACATTTTCTCAGTTCCGTATAAACAGAAGGAACAAACTTTCCTTGAAATGAAAAAGTTTACTGTTTCTGACACTTTAAAGACAGAGATATACATCTAGTGAGAAAGAAAGAGATACTGAGTGACTGAGTTGGACATGTAAAATATAAATAATTTATAAAAACAACTGAGGCACAATTTTGGTTCATATTTTATTAATTTTTTTCAGAAAATAACAGCCAACTTGACGTTCTAAACTTTGAAAGTGCGTATTGATTATTGGAGAATAAACTTATAAATCATGACTCGTAAAATTTGTTTGATTTATTGGATGCATTCAAAATGAGCTTATTCTTGGAATTAAATTAATTTCACGCCAATAAGTATGATGTTTATTTTGACAGTAGCTTTGTCATTGGTAAAAATTAATAGACAACACGTTTTTCATCTGATTCTAACTACGTATGCTTTCTCTAGAATAATGATTTCTAACATGATAGTGAATTATACAGGATGTCCCGCAGCGGGATGGCCATAGCTTACGTACGTGTTTCTTTTAAGATTTATTTTAGGTCTCATAACTGCTGGGTCTTTTAGCGACTACAATATTCATATGCAGAACAATACAAGACAGGCAGTGATGATTACAAGCATAGTACACAATATATTACAATTTATCTAGACGTAAAAAATAAATAAATAAACAAAAAATTAATAAACAGAGTACCGTCACTTGGGGTAACATTGGCCCAAATATTTTACCATTCTAAAAGTAAACGTCTGTAATTTAAGATTTTGCTCCTTTATCTTAATGAATATTTTTATAAGGGGTTCTACATGAAGCAATAATGGATCCTGAAGCAATTAAAACATTTTGGTTTAGTTTTATCTAAGTTTACATATTTTTAAAATATTGGGTCATGGGGTAACTTTGGCCCAACTTCCGAACTAGCATAGTAAGCTATATTAAGGATAATATTGGGCCAATGATACCCCAAAACAACTGCTGGTTTACCCAACTGATATGACATAATGCATTGCAATGACACTCAGATGACTTTTTAATAATAATAATGCATTTTTTATTAATAAAACATAATTTTAAGGTTGCAATGAAAATTATTTTATTTTATCTTACATCCTGCAATAGAACAAACTTCAATATAATTAAGACTACAGAACACCTTATAATACATTTACATGAGCTCTGGAATGGAAAATATTCCAAATCCTGCCATTGTTTCAAGATGCTTTGCAAATACATCCTCTTCTTCACTTGTAAATATTGTTGACCGGCCGGGTTTATCATTAAGGTTGCCTTTGACTTTATTTTTTATGGTGCTGCGTGGAATACCATAATATGCAGCTGAAGCCCTCTGTGTTTTCACACCATTCCTGATGTCATCTAAGCATTGGTTCAATTTTTCCTGAGAGTAATTTGCATATGGCCTAGTTCCAGGTACAACTATATGTGTTCTTGGCATTTTTTTACAAGAGACTGAAAAGGAAAAAAAAAAAAAACTATCTTTGTTAAAATTATGTTATATAGTTGTGAGAAAGTGTAATTCAAGCCATGGTGTTGTGGGCCAATGTTGCCCCATTCGTATACCAAAACTTACACCTTTCCCATTTTAAAAATGTACAATCAATACGGCAAGAAATATATAAATTTTAAAACTTAAATTACTTTACCAGACATATTTATAGTATTCCTTGGTACTTACCTGATTTTTACCTCTCAAAATACCGTTCAACCATTCAAAAGTTTCCAGAATATATTTTTCACCAAAAAACAGCTGATCCACATGAAACAGTGCTGCTGCCTAGTGTTAACATTTGAAACTTCTTTATTAATTGTTTTTACTGACTGGAGCTGCCATCTACACAGCACAATTGAAACTACTTACATAAACCACTTTTTCTGGGAGATAAAAAAATTCAAACTTATATTTTCTGTTGGGCCAAAGTTAGCCTTAATGGGCCAATGTTACCCGAGTTGACGGTATAATAATAATAATAATAATAATAATAATAATAATAATAATAATGATAATAATAATAATGATAATAATAATTTATTTTAGCTGGCAGAGTTAAGGCCGTAAGGCCTTCTCTTCCACTCAACCAGCAAAAAGTGTATATACATATGCATGAACTTGCAAAGAATTCAACAATTTGATTTAGATGAAAGTTACATGTATACAAGAGTTATTTACGAATTAAACAACAAAATACTATGAACTATTAATTAAACACTGAAATAAACTGGTAGCAGAATTAAACTAAAATACATAGAATGTTAATATATTTCAAATGATATTAGATAATAGAAAGAGATTATTATGAGACAATTTTGAAAATATAGCACAATCAGGATGATGTCTAAAGAAAAAAGTAACAGTGTAGTCAGTGATAGTTTAAATCAGTATGATTGGAGTGAAATGCTAATAAGGTTATCTTTTAAGCTGTTCTTAAAGGTGTTTGTTGTCTTGCAGCCCCTAATACTTTGTGACAAGGAATTCCATTGACGCGAGGTGGATATTGTAAAAGATGAGGAATAACAAGATGTTCTATGAAGAGGTATATTTAGCGTGCCACAGAAAATGATCTGGTATTTACGTCGTGGTTAGAGTAAAGATAAGAGAAACGGGACGAAAGGTAATTTGGTGTTGAGGTGTGCAGAATTCGAAAGAGTAAAGACAAAGAGTGTAAAGTTCTGCGTTCTTTAAGTCGGAGCCACGAGAGACTTGCGAAGGACGGTGATATGTGATCATATCGTGGAATGTTGCACACGTATCTGACGCACATATTCTGAGCTCGCTGTAACTTGACTGACAGTTCAGAACTTAGGTCACTTAACAAAACGTCACAATAATCGAAGTGCGGCATTACTAGGGTTTGTACTATGTACTATGAACAGTATAAATTATTTTACAGTTAAATAATATTATACAAGGAAATTTCTTTAAAGAATTGAATTACTTGTAGAACATCTGTATTGTTGAGTGCTGCAGATATATATCGTTTGGTATTGTGTACTTTTTCCTTGAGGTGTGGTATCTTCGGCATTCTATGGTGACGTGTTTGACGGTGAGGAAGCAATGGCAGGTTTCACAAGTTGGTGGTTCATTTCTTGATATGAGGTAGGAATGGGTACGTACTGTCGGTGACTCAGGAGAAGACGAGAGCGGACTGAGGAGGAAGGGATGTGAACAGATAACGTACGACAACACATGCAATATTTGTACTGCAGTAAGCGGAAACATTAGGTCTCCTTCTGTTCAACTTAGCTTTAATTTCCATACGCATTGTTACTCATGTTTCCTGCACGAGTAATAACCTGGCTACTGGGATGCTTATCTGTGCGATGTTTATAATAATCAACAGCGATAGTCAAGAAGGTCACATTCTTTCCACTCGTCTTCTCCTGAGTAGCGGACAGTAAAGCTACGGTTTCGCTACGACGATCTTCGTCGAACAACATCGCTGACGATTGAAATCGCCAGCGGTCATCGTCACAGAGCGGTTTCTTTACCGGCGAACTTCGTAGGTGGATAGTTTATTGTTTTATATAGTTGACCATGTCTGATCAGCTGATAAATGGATGACAGTATGATAACATTAAAATATAAGTTTTGCCTTGAAAAACAAGTACGGATCTTTAAAGTAGTTAATGTCATGTTTAGAAATAGATATACAGAGGGGTCTTTTAATTAATTGATATTAAGACATCTTGAAAATGAACCCACCAATTTTAAGGAATATTTCAGACTTTCTCCCGAACAATTTCATTTTGTTTTAAGTTCAATTGAAAATGATATTGTAAAATTACCCACAAAATTTATTCACAACCAATAAGCCCAGCTGAAAGATAAGCATAACTTGAAGGTAAAAACCAATTATTTAAAAACTTTATTTCTGCTTTTTATAATGTTATTATTTTCATTTAGGAGCATTTATATAGGAAATAATGTTACAAATAAAAAAATAATGCGAGAAGGAGGTTGTTGCACTTCTCTCCTTTGCTCGGAATTCCACTTCACTTATTATTTCACACTCAAACTTTTGCTTCAGTAGCTAAATTTGCCGCATCGTGTGTGTGTCCTTCAATTATGAATCAATTTATTCAATTGTATTAACAGTTCTGGTTGTTGCAAAATATAGATTTGTTATTGTTTACATTGGTTCTTCTTTTTGGCTCATGTCGAACAGGGATTTGTGTTTAATCAATTAATATATCGCCCTCATTAGTGAAGAAATTGCAGAAAGGTTTCTGTTTTACCGCCATTATGGTATGTGTGATGTATAAATCACGTTATTAAATGATTTAATTCATGACCTACTGTAATTTTACATTTGGTTTCTCGGCGATGATCACCAGGTTTTTGCCTCCAAGGCAAACGTCGACGATGTTCGTCGAGCCCAGCGACGTTCGTTGACTTTCATCGCCGTAAAGAAACCATGCACATTCAAATCAACGGGACAGAATCCCAGGGAAGATCGCCAACGATGATCGTCGGCGAAGATCGCCGTAGCCAAACCTTAGCTTAAGTGTTTCTGGGGTGACTTTGAGTGAAAAAGTTCTAATCATCATGTGTCCGAATTGTAACGGTATCTACAGAAAACACAATTCTAAATTAATGCAACATGCATAATAAATTATTCACGAAATAAATTCAAAGTATGTCTATAGATTGTGACTATAATGAGGAAGTGTTCTTCTACACAGTATGGGAACTTGTTCAAAGACGTCCTTGTCTCTGTGCCGATGTGCCACACGGATTGCTGTGAATGGACCAGCGCACGCAGAATGTAGGGCAGTCAGTCCCGCCACACACATTACGCGTGACAAGCATGCGGTGACGTCAGCTCCGGAGTGCTGCTGACAAGCGACTCTTACGCACTGAATAACAATGTTCATATCATCAACAAAACTCACAGCATCCGGTATACAGTTATTTGTTTCGCTGTTATATATTATGCTAGTGGCTTGTGCAGCAATTGCTGTAGACTAGGTTTATTAGAAGTTTAAATACAGATTTTTCAGATTTATTTTCCAGACAGAATATCAGATATTATGAAAGTTGCTTGCTTCCATAATAATTAAACATGCCCCGTTAAATGTGTAACAGTGAAAGTAACGTAATAAATCAATGTAGTTTACCTTGCCAAATGCATCTTTTTTTTTTTTAAACTCCCCTCAGAATGGATTTTATACCAAATGCTTCTCTTGGATCTTCATATCTTTAGTTTTTAATTCGGAAGAGCAAATAGGCTATCAATATCAAGACGATCAGCGGTTTTTTCATGTGGGAGTAAAGTAGTAGCTATTTCAGGTCATTGCAGATTATTGGCAAGAATATGACATTTTGGAGTGTATTAGATAAGTATTCCATTTTTAATAACCATATTTATGTCTTAAGTAAGATTTGTAGCTTTTAGTAACATATGTAGAGGAAACCCGGGCAAAGCGGATAAGCTAAGAATAAACATTGCCACAGGCTATATTTTGGTGATTCCGAAACAAAACCTTCATGACTTTGGTTGTGACACATGTTGCCCATATATCTACAAAACAGCAATTCGTTTCTTGTACCTACGGACAGTGATATGATTTGAGAAAGAAAATATAGTTAATTATTCGCTTTACCCGGGTATACGACAAAGTGAATAATTAACGCGGGCAAAGTGAATATCCCTATAAAATTTTCACCTTTTATTTAATTTCTATTCACTGATAATAAAATTAAATCGACACATAAACACGATTTTAATGAGTCATATCAGACGATAAGAAAATTATTACAGCCCTTTACAGCACGTTAGATTAGAACAAAATACAACTTTGACCAAGTCGACGTTTCACTGGCAATGAAGACAACACACTTTATTACAATAGACAAATACATACAAAAATACAGCTGACACTTATATAGTCAAAAAAGGTGGCAGGGCAAAACGGATAAGTTATCCACTTTGCCGTATTCACTTTGCCCGCAGATGCCACTTCGCTTTTCATTTAAGGTTGTATAAACATAAACGTGAATAATCTTCTTCATAATTACGGCACTATAGTAGTAATAGTATCGCCTATATATTACTATCACATAACAAAGAGTTTCTGCAGTACTGTATGTTGCACATATGTTTCTCTTACCTTGAAATATTTTAAGAAAACAGTCAATATTCTTCAAACACACGCTTACTTTTTCTCTCACTAGCTAGAATGACAAGTCAATTCCAGCAGTAAAATTTGGTAGGGATTCTTCCCCAACAGAGCAGAAAGCGCTATCTATTGGCTTTTCTAAGAAATAGACATTATTCTCTTTGCCCGGGTAATTCGTTTTGCCCGGATCTCCCCTATGTATAGCCGTAACTCAGAAAATTATAGAAATGAAGATCTAAGGTAAGTTATTCTCTACGTTTACTACATAACCCAAAAAGGTTTCATTTTCATGTCATCAATAATAGTATCAATGTGTATCAGTGACAAAATACACCATATTACACCTGTAATATTTCAATTTTAATGGAAATAATTCTTGAGTTTTGTAGTTTTTAATAATCTATATACACTACATAGCTCTACTAATAAAATTACACAACAGAGAATCAGATCTGTAAATTTTATTCATGATAATAATTATAACCTTCGTAATAAGTTTTAAAGTTTTTAGTAACCAATATAGAGACAAATGAAGATCGACCTATTGGCATTATGTCAGAGAATCTGTTGGCAATTCTGGAGTCATGGCCATGATATTGTTTATTTTAGTAAATGCTTTATTCTGAAAAGTTCCTAGATCTCAAGACTGATAACAGATAGATTTTGGAAAATAGGAAAATTATGTGGGAAAATTGACATTTCTGTGAAAACTACTATTTTTCTGAAAATCTTTTGGTTCAAAGCTTCAAAATGAGGAGTCATTCATTAAAATCCGTTCAGCCGTTTTCCCGTAATTTCCATTACCAGTTCAATTTATATTTATAGATAGATGTTCGCAAACACTTTCTTTAAAGGAAATACCACTTTCGATCCATTCTGACAGTATTTTGAAGTTATGCATACTTTTTGCTCTGTATTGAACAAGCTGTTAAGCGAAGATAAAAATGTGGATAGATTTTTCGCTTCTGTCAGCATTTCGAAACATGAACATTCTGTAATATTTCTTCAGACTTGTGAATGTTTACAAAAGGAAATAAACCATTTTTAGGGAAACACCGAGGTGAAAATTTGTCATTTTTAGTAAAAAAAATCAAATTTTAGCATTGAGAAATTGTTTATGGTCTAAGGAAGCTCTGGGCCAATTTTCATGGAGTTATGCCCCTGCGTTATTCATCTGACGTTGTTTACGTTGTCTCTTTACAGCAGGCATGTCGGAAATCAGACTCCAGATGTGCAGTTATGTGCGTGGATCGCCGGTCTGTGCAGACTGCATCAATCAAGCGTTGCTCTTACCCGTTCTTAGCTGGAGGGGTGTACAATAACCTATTCTGCGCTGCTAGAGTTGGATTAAATAGACATTTGGACATTAGAACATAGTTAGCAGAACGAAAAAAACACGATTATTATCAGTGTCTATATTTGACAATTATTGTAATACAGGAAACTTTAGGCTTTCTCAGTTACACTTCAAAAAGTAGTGGTTTGTAAAGCATAATTTATTAATATGATTTTTATACACTATTTGAAGAAAAAAAATTGCAGTAATTTCGAAACTAGAAACGAAAAATTATTTCATTTTACGTAGTAGGTACTAATTATTTTAAAGTAATAGACCCTACTCTTTCATTGTTCGTCAAGCATTATTATTTACTGTGACCATTGGTACACAAATGTTGAAGATAAATATTATACTCCCAATTAATTACATGCAGTAGGACATTGTGAAATTTTTACACTGAAATCATTTCTTTGCTGTATGTCAATATAAATTAATTTTAATATTAATAAATATAAATTAAGCTTAGAATTTAAATTCACATATAGTTTATTTGAAAACGTTGAGAGCAAGTATCGATAAGTTGGGAGCGTTACTCAAAGAAATTAAAAGTGTAGTTCACAAGCTGTCAAGCGACGATATTCTCTTTATGTCAGATTTAAAGATTTATTAATATAAGTATATGAATTAATATTGTGACGTGAGATGGAAAATTTGCCATTATATATTTTTCCACAAAATTTTTCCGCCTTGCAATTATTTGTTTTCTTTTCTCCTTGTAACCTCAAGAGCCTCACATATATTCCTCACTATATTCTCATCACTTACCAGTTTATGAAATGAAAGTCGTAAGTCGTCTAACCTTTGATGGCTGTATTAGTACAGACTCCAAAACAACGCCATTGTCAAGTACGTTTTGCCGTGAGGGTACTGATTAAGAAATAAGCCCTGGCAATATCATATTTTGAGAACTTTACTAATCTGATCTAAACTGTCACAACACTATTACCTCGACATGGGCTGATGAAAGCCTTTCATTTTAAAATAATTATTATTGTTGGCTGAGGAAAACTTTATAACAATTATGTTATATGATTCGTAATTTCTCTTCTCCGTTATCTGTGAACTCCTCACTTTATTTATCATAACTCATTCACAGACACAGCCAAATCGGCACTCGTACTGAAACTGTGTTACTGAAATAAAAGCTGCTGCAGGTATTGTATAGCCCTGTCGCGTTCTCCTCCAAGGCGATTCACTCCCTCCAAGTAGGGGAATAGAGAGTACACATCGTACAGACACAGTTGCACAATGTGCGCGACTGTACAATGTGCAGGGTTTTGACATGCCTGGCTTAAAGTATTCCATTCAGTGCGCTGTCTGAGGGATGGGGACAGGAAACTACACTAAAGCAATGCAGATAGCGTAATGTGTAACGGACATGGTCGGTCCTGATATGCACGTCTGTAGACAGCAGTGTATGTGTACAAGTTGCAGTGTTCAGTCGATCAGTCCTAGTGAAATGAAAGAGTACACGAAAGGGGAATAAGCAGACCTGATTTTCGAATACGGATGAGCCAATGGGAACAGTAGACAAGCTCACAGATTGTATCGGGTATAAGTACCCACGTAGGAGACATCCGACTGTTCCAGAATTTAAGGGAAGAAGGGCATATGGTGCCAAATTACAATTCCATTTCCACACAACTATTTTTGCTTATGCCTTTCGACTCAGTCATTTCCGGACTAGGTTCCTGATTTCAAATTGATACATGTGCCCTTCGCCGTCATCTCTGAAAGTTTGTAACACCATCTCGGAAACACCCTGTATAAATCATTATTGTGTAGTCTACGTCAGACACTTGTGTTAGAACTCTGCCACTGGGATCCGAACGGAGTGCTCTATACTCTGTGTTCATCTCAAACTGTGTCATGACGTCACTGTTGTGAGTCAGCGATTTGAAGCGAGTTTCACATTTTATGTCAGAGAAGTTGCCTATTAATCAAGGCGTTCAATCTGAACTTGAGAACGTGTAAGGTATAACTTGAACGTCGTAGCAACAGATGGCGGTCTGCACGGTCTGTGTGCTACCATAACCTCTCTCGAACTGTGTTTTGCGCGGGCAAGTCGTACGCAGGGTATTTGTTATCATCGGTTGCGTACGGCAACTTTCCACAATACAAATCAAATGCTCGGTGTCCATGTTGACCGTCGAAATTAATGTCAACAAATACGTAAGTAATCGTCTTAACCCTCTCCCCATATCCCGACAGTAAGAAAAAACTCACCTCAGTACGTGTTTCCAAACAGTTCACATTCCTGCCACTACAGGCGTTACTGTACGTATTGGTAAGTACTCTTAAGAATGAACGCCGTACTTGCTAGGCAACTTCTCTGGCACATTGGTAATACGCCTCTGCGGAAGTGTAGGAAGATTGAATTCTCTAGGCTCATCGACTAGCCACATAACGGCATACAACGTACCATGACACACTTTGAATTTAACACGCAGTACTCCTCGACTAATATGTATTGCGGCTTAGGTCCAGTGATGTCATCATGAGTACAGAATTGTCGACGGCTGCTATAGGGAATCGAACGCGCGACCATCCGATTTACAGCGTTACTCCTTAACTTTGATGCTACTGCGCGCTTCATATTATTCTGAATTCTGTACGATCTCTGCAGTTCAAATGTGGTTGCTATTCTTCTATGAGTAGCATTACTGTGTATTGTATTGTATTTATTAACATTCCATGGTTATCATACATTGCTTTACAGCTAGAATATGACACAAGTAAAAAAATTTAATACTATTATAAAGTCTTAATTTATAGTCACAGTCTAGATGAAATATATATATACACACGAGATTTACAATATAGTCTACTAGTACTACACAAAGTTTTAGTATCAATTTCATGAAGTGTTATTGAATGTCATGAATTCACCTACAGAATAGAAGGCGTGAGAAATTAGGTACTTCTTTAATTTGGCCCTAAACAATCTTATGTTTTGAGTTTCATTTTTTTTTATCGACAGGTAGGCTATTAAAAATTTTTACTGCCATATAACGCACTCCTTTTTGAAAGCACGATAGACTTGCCGATGGAGTATGAAAGTCAATTTTGACGTGTATTTATGCTATGAACTGTTGAATTAGTTACAAAGTTTTCATGATTACATACGAGGAAGACTATTAATGAAAAGATATAGGCTACTGACAAGCCATGGGCATTATTTGTAGTTTTTTGAAAATAGTCCTACAAGATTCCCTAGATTTGGCACCTACTATTATTCTAATTACTGTTAATATCTGTGAAATGTCCCCAGAATACTATTCCAAAACTCATTACCGAGTGGAAATATGCAAAGTATATTGTTTTTAAGGTATTGATATTTACATTCTTTTGCATAGATCTAACAGCAAAACAAGCTGAATTTAGTTTGGGGATAATTTCTGTAATATGATTTTTCCAATTTAACACATTATCGATTTTTAAGCCAAGAAATTTGGTTGTCGTTATTTGTAATAGGGATCTGTTGTTAATTATTTCGCTTGAAATTTGCGAGGTTGAATTTGGACAGGATTTAAATTGAATTATGTTAGTTTTGTTACAATTTAATACCAATTTATTGACTGAGAACTAATCACATATTTTGAAGAGAAGATTGGAATGTGTTGGAGTTATTGGCTGTAATTACTATAATTGTGTCATCTGCAAATAATATGGGATGACCTACATTTTTTTATTAGGGGGCAAGATTATTTATAAACACTAGAAAAAGTAGGGGACCTAATATTGATCCTTGAGGAATTCCATTATTAATAGTTCCCCCATGTCGCTACAGATTTCATAGTTGTATTGATTTCAACTTTCTGTTTCCTATCTATGAGATATGAGTGAAACCATTGGTGTGCAACACCTTTAATTCCATAATAATAATTTATCTGACTCAGAAAGCATGATGTAATATTCAGATTGTCAATTTCTATAAATGAATACAATATAATATTTTATTACTCAGTCAATGACAAATCAATGTAAAATAATGACTTATTTTATAGTCATTAAGTTTATATACATGAATTACAAAATTGCGAACGTTTTCGCCTATTCAGGCATCCTCAGGCAGAGTTATACAATATCTCAATGTCACATACGTAGCTATTGGTGGTGAGTACTATTTGAATTAATGACGTACAAGCCATCTCCATTAATAAAATGTAATATTACAAGTAGTAAACTTAATAATGTTATAAATGTTAAAACAATTTAGTAATTAAAGTTCATAATATGTGGAACTCTTGTTCTATCCAATGAGTGGTGAATATCTGAAATGTATAAAAATATACTAGAAATGGGAATATCAAATGTAAATTGTAATCGAATTGGATATTTAAAAGCACTCACGTCGATTTAAAATGTGACAACTGCATAGTTAGCAACTGTATGGATTACTATAACATCCTGTGTTTAATGTAAATTATCTGTAATGAAATAATAATTAATATCAATTCTAGTAAAATTTTGAAAAATTAATTGGAGGGCTAATTATGGAGGTACTTACGTAGTGGTGAGACGACCTGCTGCTATTAGGATTGTAACTGGTATGACGTGGGGGAAGTGTATATTCGTGTAAACAACTACGCGGAAGGATACTGCGTGGTGACGGGGTTAGAGGTTGTACAGGGGATTTCGGATTTGGGTTAAATTTTCATGAAGAATGCTGTTCTCTATTTGAATCTGTTTAGCAATGTAATATTCTTCTGCAGAATTTATCAATTTAGTTTCTATTCCTGATTTTAATATTTTTAAGGTTTCATTTGCTGAGCCTAATTCATGTCCAGTATCTATTAGATGAGATGCATATGTAGATTTCTTACGATTATGTTTGAAGTCAGAAATGTGCTCATTGTATCTAATTTTGAAATTTCTTTTGGTTTGTCCTATATATTTTTCTTTACATGTAAAACATTCCAATCTGTAAATACCATTATTGTGGAGTTTAACTTCTTGAAGTCTATTGTTTAAATTGTTATTGAGTTTATTAGTTGGTTTGTGCGCTATGAAAATATTTTCTTTTTTAAAAAAGTTAGCTAATTTGCTAGATATATATTTATTATATGTTAAACTAAAGTATTTTTTGTTGGTCTTGTTTTGATTTGTTAATGTAGATATATTACTTAGTTCTTTTTTCCTTTTATTCTTGTTTATTAGTTTTTTAATAAAATTAGTACTATAGCCATTTTCGTTGGCTATTTGTATTATTTTATTATATTCTTTCTTGTAATTGTTTTTACTTAGTGGAAATTGTATTAATCTATTAACCATGTAATTGAAGTTACTTAATTTATGTGCAGTAGGATGTTCTGAATTTATGGGAATGCTGTGGTTAGTAATTCCAGGTTTTCTGTAAATATTAAATTCTAATTTATTTTTATGTTTTTTTATCATAATGTCTAAAAAATGAATCATATTATTAACTTCAATTTCTTGTGTGAATTTTAAGTTATTATGCAAATTATTGAAAGATTCTAATATTTGTTTATTGATTTGTTGGCTTTCATAAATTATTAAAGTATCATCTACGTATCTATTGTAAAATGTAATGTTGTGTGTTTTTAGAATATTATTGACTTCTTTATCTTCAATATCTTGAATAAATGTTTCAGCAAGTAAACCGGATAATGGGTTACCCATAGCTAAACGTTTTTCTTGTGTATATATTTTATTATTGAACTGGAAATAATTCTATTTGGTTACTATGTGTAGTAGTTTAATTATTTTCTCTATTGTAGATTTTTGTATATTGTTTTTAAGTAGTTTTTTCTCTATTATGTCAAGAGTTTCTTTTATGGGAATATTAGTGTATAAATTTTCAATATCTAATGATAACATTTTAGTATTTTTAGCCCTCCAATTAATTTTTCAAAATTTTACTAGAATTGATATTAATTATTATTTCATTACAGATAATTTACATTAAACACAGGATGTTATAGTAATCCATACAGTTGCTAACTATGCAGTTGTCACATTTTAAATCGACGTGAGTACTTTTAAATATCCAATTCGATTACAATTTACATTCGATATTCCCATTTCTAGTATATTTTTATACATTTCAGATATTCACCACTCATTGGATTGAACAAGAGTTCCACATATTATGAAGTTTAATTACTAAATGGTTTTAACATTTTTAACATTATTAAGTTTACTACTTGTAATATAACATTTTATTAATGGAGATGGCTTGTACATCATTAATTCAAATAGTACTCACCAGCAATAGCTACGTATGTGACATTGAGATATTGTATAACTCTGCTTGAGGTTGCCTGAATAGGCGAAAACGTTCGCAGTTTTGTAATTCATGTATATAAACTTAATGACTATAAAATAAGTCATTATTTTACATTGATTTGTCATTGACTGAGTAATAAAATATTATACTGTACTAATTTATCTAGCAGCATTTTCTTCCCCGTTTATTAGCAGAGCTGAAAGATTCTGAAGTTTCATGTTGTGCAGAAACTTTGCTCCATAAAATTTGAGTATTCATACTTCAGTATACGTGATTCTCAAAAGAGGTTTTATGGCGCTCGTATTATTTAATCGTACAAAATGTTGAATTATCTGTTGTGCCGTATATAAGGTACTACTTTCCGTCCATTTTTGTGTGGTTAATATTTGATAGACATAGTGATCATCCTCCACGCCATAGTGAGTAGCTCCATCATTACCACGTCTCTCCCACGTCGTGTTCCTGACACATCGCTCGAACACCTGCGGTGGCGTTGAGAACATAGGGTTGTGCATAATTTGGCAGGGATAGCGAGCAGTGTATACACGAGACAGCTCTGCTGTAGCAAGGTGCAGTGTGAATAATGCAGAATGGATCAATATGCAATAATACCTTCAGACTCTCTAAAATGGACTACCAGCATCCTGTAAATATGATGTAGATGTTAAAATAATAACTCCTTGTACATTGATGTAACATATTACTGATTATCTTGAGAGAACGCGTGAGAAAGTTGAAATCAATACAACTATGAAATTTGCATCGACATGGGGAACTATTAATAATGGAATTCCTCAAGGATCAATATTAGGTCCCCTACTTTTTCTAGTGTATATAAATGATCTTACCCCCCCCCCTAATAAAATATGTAGATCATCCCATATTATTTGCAGACGACACAAATAATATAGTAATTACAGCCAATAACGCCAACATATTCCAATCTTCAACAGAGGAAAATCTCTTCAAAATATGTGACTGGTTCTCAGTCAATATATTGGTATTAAATTGTACCAAAACTAACATAATTCAATTTAAATCCTGTCCAAATTCAACGTCGCAAATTTCTAGCGTAATAATTAATAATAGATCCCTATTAGAAACAACAACAACCAAATTTCTTCGCTTAAAAATCGATAATGTGGTAAATTGAAAAAATCATATTAAAGAAATTACCCCCAAACTAAATTCCGCTAGTTTTGCTATTAGGTCTATGCAAAAGATAGTAAATATCAATACCTTAAAAACAATATACTTTGCATACTTCCGCTCGGTAATGAGTTTTGGAATAATATTCTGGAGAAATTCCACAGATAGTAACAGTATAATCCTACTACAGAAAACAGTAATTAGAATAATAGTAAGTGCCAAATCTAGGTAATCGTTTAGGACTATTTAAAAAAACTACGAATAATGCCCATGGCTTGTCAGTATAACTTTTCATTAATAATTTTCCTCGTATGTAATCGTGAAAACTTTGTAACTAATTCAACACTTCATAGCATAAATACGCGTCAAATATGACTTCCATACTCCATCGGCAAGTCTATCGTGCTATCAAAAAGAAGTGCGTTATATGGCAGTCAAAATTTTTAATAGCCTCCCTATCGATATAAGAAGTGAAATTCAAAACATAAAATTATTTAGGGCCAAATTAAAGAAGTACCTAATTTCTGACGTCTTCTATTCTGTAGGTGAATTGATGATATTCAATAACACTTAATGAAATTGATACTAAAAGTATGTGTTGTACTAGTAGACTATATTGTAAATCTCGTCTGTATATATTTCATCTAGATTGTGACTATAAATTAAGACTTTATAATAGTATTAAGTTTTTTGACTTGTTCCATATTCTAGCTGGAAGCATGTATGAATACCATGGAATGTCAATCAATACAATACAATATAATACAAGAATATGCTTAGTGACTGCGCGTGTAAGTAAAGGATGCGGCAAAATACCCTCCCTAATTTAAAGTTTAAATAAAAAACAGGTGGATCAAAATAACGAAACTTTATTAATATGAATGGTATCTTAACATTGGGAATTTTTCATTTTTTGAATAACGTGTCTCTCAAGTGGTGTCCTTCACTTTCAATGCATTGTTCGGAAATTCTGCATCACTCTAACTAAATTAGCATTTCTTGAGGAATAAGACCAATTTCTTCCTGTATTGCATTTCTTAGGTCTGGCAAAGTCCTCGGCCTATGTTTGAACACCTCAGCCTTAAGATGTCAACATAGAAAAAAATCGCAAGTTGCAAGGTCTGGTGATCGTGCTTCATCACTAAAAAGAACCACAGCATCTTCAGCATCTGCATTACACATTTTCACTAATCGGGATGCGTGTATCATCAAAATTTCTGATATTGGAATGGACAGAACCTTCATGAACTTCATGAAAACCTCTACATAACGACCGTGTTACTGTATGGTGCGCGGTTGGGATACTTGGTCCTTACTTTTTTTTAAGAGGATGGTGCTACTGTGACAGTGAACTCTCAGCGGTACACTTTTATGATCAACAATTTTTTGGCACCAAGACTCAATGCGTTGCAGATTGACCAGGTATGGTTTCAGAAGGACGGAGCACCTCCCACACAGCTCAGATTTCTCTCCAAGTCCTGAGACAGATATTTCCCGGACGCGTGATTTCTTCACTTGGCGACGTCCCCTGGCCAGCACGATCACCAGACCTTGCACCCTGCAATCTTTTTCTCTCGGGGCATCTTAAGGCTGAGGTGTTCAAACATCGGCCGAGGACTTTGCCAGACCTAAGAAATGCAATACAGGAAGAAATTTGTCTTATTTCTCAAGAAATGCTAGTTAGAGTGATGCAGAATTTCCGAAGTCGCATTCAACAATGAATTGATAGTGAAGGACACCACTTAAGAGACACGTTATTAAAAAAATGAAAAATTCCCACTGTTAAGATACCATTCATATTAATAATGTTTGCTTAATTTTATCCATCTATTTTTTATTTCAACTTTAAATTAGGGAGAATCTTTTGCCGCACGCTTTATATACAGGCTCTAAATAATAATAATAATAATAATAATAATAATAATAATAATAATAAACTCCCCTATCTGTTCATCCGGAGCTGCGCTCGGGATTGGATTAGATTCCTATTTAGGTCTTTACTAAGGTTTTCCCAAACCGTAATGCTAATGTCAGGTAATCTATGGGGAATCCTCGCCATCACCTCATCCTCACCTCATCTCACCAAGGAATTGTATAACTCTTGACTTGTTCAACATCTTAAAGCTTGAACGCAAGATGTGTAATACAATAAATTATAGTAATATATAAATATATTTATGATTAGAAGTCATACATAAAAGAACAATATGTAAATAAATTACTGTTATTATTGTTAACACTTAACTTTATCAATTTTTATCAGTATTGTAGAGTAGAATGAGAAATATAGATATCAGTTCAGAATTGACAAAAGTAGAGTCTTTGCACAAACTTTTTAACCCTAGAATATTATCACCATTGAGTAGTACTGTATTGGTATTCATACATAAAAATTACTTGTTAGTCGAAACAAGTGTTTTTGGGTTCTACATTCGTTTTGGACTACAATTTTTGTTTCTTTCATTGTAGTATTATTTGTTTAGGTCTCTTTTTTGTTTCTAATTTTTATTTTCATGAAAATAAACTTACATGATATATCATATAGATCCAACTACAAGAAAATATTTATAAATATAATTTTTATTTCGTTTCCTTAGTTTCATTTTTTTTGTTTCTAATTTTTGTTTTCATGAAAATAAACTTATATGAAACATAAAATGATATAGACCTAACTGCAAGAAAATATTTATGAATATAATTTTTATTTCGTTACTATAGGTTTATTTGTTTTTTGTTTTTCAGTTTCTCTTTCTATCAAAATAAACTTACTTACTTATTGGCTTTTAAAGAATCCGCAGGTTCATTGCCGCCCTCACATAAGTCCGCCATAGGTTCCTATCCTGAGCAAGATCAATCCAGTCTCTATCATGATATTCCACCTCCCTCAAGTCCATTTTAATATTATTTTTCCATCTACGTCTCGGCCTCCCCAAAGGTCTTTTTCCCTCCGGCCTCCCAAATAACACTCTATATGAATTTCTGGATTCGCCCATATGTGCTACATGTCCTGCCCATCTCAAACGTCTGGATTTAATGTTTCTAATTGTGTCAGGTGAAGAATACAATGCGTGCAGTTCTGTGTTGTGTAACTTTTTCCATTGTCCTGTAACTTTAACCCACTTAGCCCCAAATATTTTCCTAAGCAACTTATTCTCAAACACCCTTAACCTATGTTCCTCTCTCAGAGTGAGAGTCAAGTTTCACAACCATAAAGAAGAACCCGTAATATAACTGTTTTATAAATTCTAAATTTCAGATTTTTTGACAGCAGACTGGATGATAAAAGCTTCTCAACCGAATAATAACAGGCATTTCCCATATTTATTCTGCGTTTAATATCCTCCCGAATGTCAATTATATTTGTTACTGTTGCTCCCAGATACTTGAATTTTTTCACCTCTTCAAAGGATAAATTTCAAATTTTTATATTTCCATTTCGTACAATATTCTCGTCACGAGACATAATCATATAGTTTGTCTTTTCGGGATTTACTTCCAAATCTATTTCTTTACTTGCTTCAAGTAAAATTCCCGTGTTTTCCCTAATCGTTTGTGGATTTTCTCCTAATATATTCACGTCATCCGCATAGACAAGCAGCTGATGTAACCCGTTCAATTCCAAACTCTCTCTGTTATCCTAGACTTTCCTAACGCCATACACTAGAGCAAAGTTATTTACAGAAAATATATAAATCAAACTAGAAGAAAATATTTCAGAATATAAATTTATTCTTTCTTCTCTGTTCTTCGGTAATGGGATACAAGGTGTTTTCCATTTCCTGTTTCCTTGCTTCTTATTATTCTTTATCCATTCGCTTGCTTCCTAGTTATTCACAATGTTTTCTATTGTAGCTTCCATTAATTTTTTTTTCTTGAGCTGCAACTTCATCCCGGTATATATTTTGGATTCTTGTCACTGTCACAAGCTTCATATTCAATCTCTACATTGCCTTCAGCACCATCATCTGAACTTTCATCTATAATTAACAGCAGGGCCGGGCATGAGAGCGGCTCCCTTTAGCCGGCCAGAGCTGCTCTCGCTCCGCAAGGCAAGCCAGAGCAGAACGCTCACGCAGTGGCGGACTCGCATTACAGCTACCTTCCCAGCATTAATATAACAAGAGCCACGGTTGTTCTAGTCATTCAGTCTGTCAGTACATAATAGTTTATAAGGATATTACATCAATCCATTGTACAGTACAGAATTTATAACACTCTTATTAATTTAATGAAATAAACTTTGCTCTATGCACACACACAAATCATTAGGCTTATTTACATAACCCATACGCACATACTGCAACCTCCTCACCACGGTTCAACGAGACAGGCGTATGGCTTCCACTTCCCCTACTTGCTGTGGACAGAGTTCATCTGCCAATATAATTAAACTTCGCTTGATGAATTCACTTTCGTTGAATGTTTTCAATTCCTTTGCAATTTCGTGGCAAATGTTTGTAGCTAATTCTCATAGCCGATTCACTAAGTGCATTATTGTCATCTTGTTAATACATAATATATAATATGTCATATGGTATGATATATGATATGATATGATATGATATGATATGATATGATATATGATATGATATGATATATGATATGATATGATATATGATATGATATGATATATGATATGATATGATATATGATATGATATGATATATGATATATGATATGATATGATATGATATGATATGATATGATATGATATGATATGATATGATATGATATGATATGATATGATATATCATGAACTGTAATATACTATACTATGATATATCATAATACTTGTATAATTTAAAATTATATATTACTAAATGTATAATAACCTATAATGCAATGTAAATATCAAATAGATAATCTAATAATTTTTTTTTTTATTTTGGTAGGTTATTTTACGACGCTTTATCAACAGCTTAGGTTATTTAGCGTCTGAATGAGATGAAGGTGATAATGCCGGTGAAATGAGTCCGGGGTCCAGCACTGAAAGTTACCCAGCATTTGTTCATATTGGGTTGAGGGAAAACCCCGGAAAAACCTCAACCTAGTAACTTGCCCCGACCGGGAATCGAACCCGGGCCATCTGGTTTCGCAGCCAGACGCACTGACCGTTACTCCACAGGTGTGGACAATATATAATGTTCCTGAGAAACATTTTCTTTAAGTTGTATTAATTTATGGCGTTCATTACCAACATATTTGTCATATTCAGTAGCATGTTGTAAAGAGAATGCCGTTGGATATTGAACTTCTTAATCAGTTGGAATGTTTTATGCCAAATTAAACACTTTACTAATCCACTGCTCTCTGCCAAAAAGAACTCCTCCTCCCATGATACGTTAAAAGCATTGGGAGTAGCGAGACGCTTTAGTGTATGAACGGAAGCTCCGTCTTCAAAGTTCGCCAACATACTGCAGAGTCACCACTGCACCGACACTGAATGACGTACAGTATGCATACGTCACAGCGCTCGCAAAACACGCTCTTTAAAGCACACAGCGCTCATTTCTCAGAATCACGTAATGTGCCCAGCCCTGATTTACAGGGTAGTGTCAGGATCGTCATGTACGTTTTCATCCAGTGTTACTTTATTAGATAAAACACACATATCAGGAAATAAATAAAATGCACAGAGAAAATTTTCTATTAATACTATTGGTACGGAAATCTGACGTACACTTGTAAGTAAATCTTATAATAACATAGCTAAGCGTGTAAGTTGCAACCAGCTGTCACGACTGACAGATGGAGGCATAGCTAGAAGAAGGAGGGACTCGCATGACAGGAAAAGTAGTGAAGATCAATTGTTTACCCATTACACGTCAAAATTAAGTACGGTAGCATTCTGGGGTTAAAGTGACATGGAAAGGATATCTGAAAACAGGCATGTGTGATTTATTTTATTCTGTATAAGTTACAGCGACTGTACACTGTCCAGATAAAGTTCACTATAGTTTTTAAACTGTTTATAATGGGGAAAGTAACACATTTGAGAATATTTCTAAAGAATCTATTGGGATTAGTGTAATCCTAATGGCTAATGCAGAACACATATTCTATATTTTCATTTTTATGTAAGTAAATACTCTAAAAACCAAAGTGATTCTGAATTCTATTTTGTACAGAATTTTATCACAGCTAAATTATCATACTTTATCCTGTTTGAAGAGTGTATTGTATTGTATTTATTAATATTCCATGGTGTTCATACATTGCTTACAGCTAGAATATGGAACAAATCAAAAAAACCTAAGACTACTATAAAGTCTTAATTTATAGTCACAGTCTAGATGAAATATATACAGATGAGGTTTACAATTTAGTCTACTAGTACAAAATAATTTTAGTATCAATTTCATGAAGCATTGTTGAATGTCATGAGTTCACCTACAGAATAGAAGACGTCAGAAATTAGGTACTTCTTTAATTTGGCCCTAAATAATGTTATGTTTTGAGTTTCACTGTTTATATCCATAGGGAGGCTATTAAAAATTTTGACTGCCATATAACGCACTTCTTTTTGATAGCACGTAAGACTTTCCGATGGAGTATGAAAGCCATTTTTGACGCGTATTTATGCTATGAACTGTCGAATTAGTTACAAAGTTGTCATGATTACATACGAGGAAGGTTATTAATGAAAAAATATACTGGCTACCATGCGCATTATTTTTAGTTTTTTGAAAATAGTCCTACACGATTCCCTAGATTTGGCTCCTACTATTTTTCTAATTACTCCTTTTTGTAATAGGAATATACTGTTACTATCTGTGGAATTTACAGAGAATATTATTCCAAAACTCATTACAGAATGGAAATATGTGAAAGTATAGGCTATTGTTTTAAGGTATTAATATTTACTATATTTTGCATAGGTCTAATAGCAAAACATGCTGAATTTAGTTTGGGGGTTAATTCTTTAATATGATTTTTCCAATTTAACACAATATCGAGTTTTAAGCCAAGAAATTTGGTTGTTGTTGTTTCTAATAGGGATGTCTATTGTTAATTATTACACTTGAAATTTGCGAGGTTGAATATGGACAGGATTTAAATTGAATTATGTTAATTTTGTTACAATTTAATACTAATTCATTGACTGAGAACCAGTCACATATTTTGAAGAGAATTTCGTGTGTTCAAGATTGGAATGTGTTCCAGTTATTGACTCTAATAATTACTATACTTATGTCATCTGCAAATAATATGGGATGGCCTACATCTTTTATTAGATGGGCAAGATCATTTATGAACGCTAGAAATAGTAGGGGACTTAAAGTGACTTGGAAAGGACATCTGAAAACACACATAAAAAATTTAATGTATTCTGCATATAGTGACTGTAAAGTTTCCAGATAAAGTTCACTATAGTTTTAGACTGTTTATAATGGACAAAAGTAACGGCTTTGAGAATATCTCTAAATAATCGTTTGGGATTATTAATGTGTCTCAGTGAAACGTATAGCAGAGTTCGTATAGGTCAGTTTCTGTCAGATGCGTTTCCAATTCACGGTGGGCTAAAGCAAGGAGATGTACTATCACCTTTAATTTTAACTTTGCTCTAGAGTATGCCATTAGGAAAGTCCAGGATAACAGAGAGGGTTTGGAATTGAACGGGTTACATCAGCTTCTTGTCTATGCGGGTGACGTGAATATGTCAGGAGAAAATGCACAAACGATTAGGGAAAACACGGGAATTTTACTGGAAGCAAGTAAAGAGATAGGTTTGAAAGTAAATCCTGAAAAGACAAAGTATATGATTATGTCTCGTGACGAGAATATTGTACGAAATGGAAATATAAAAATTTGAACTTTATCTTTTGAAGAGGTGGACAAGTTCAAATATCTTGGAGCAACAGTAACAAATATAAATGATACTCGGGAGGAAATTAAACACAGAATAAATATGGGAAATGCCTGTAATTATTCGGTTGAGAAGCTTTTATCATCCAGTCTGCTGTCCAAAAATCTGAAAGTTACAATTTATAAAACAGTTATATTACCGGTTTTCTTTATGGTTCTGAAATTTTGACTATCACTTTGAGAGAGGAACATAGGTTAAGGGTGTTTGAGAATAAGGTTCTTAGGAAAGTATTTGGGGTTAAAAGGGATCAAGTTACAGGACAATGGAGAAAGTTACACAACACAGAGCTGCACGCATTGTATTCTTCACCTGACTTAATTAGGAACATGAAATCTAGACTTTTGAGATGGGAGGGACATGTAGCACGTATGGGGGAATCCAGAAATGCATATAGAGTATTAATTGGGAGGCCGGAGGGAAAATGACCTTTGGGGAGGCCGAGACGTAGATGAGAAGATAATATTAAAATGGATTTGAGGGAGGTGGGATATGATGGTAGAGACTGGATTAATCTTGCTGAGGGTAGGGACCAATGGCATGCTTATGTGAGGCCGGCAATGAACCTCCAGGTTCCTTAAAAGCCATTTGTAAGTAAGTAAGTAAGTAATCGATTGGGATTATAGTAATCCTAATAGCTAATTCTGAACGCATATTTCATGTTTTCAGTCTTTTTTATGTAAATAAATAGTTTACGTTTTTATAACAGTCAACGAAGTCATAAAAACAAAGTGATTCTGGATACCATTTTGTACAGAATTTTATCACAGCTGAATTATCATGATTTGTCCTGCTTGAAGAATGTATTAAACAATTCCCTTACAGATCTCTAGACACGAGAACCAGGAAGCCAGTCACTTAGCTAGTCTGTTATCCAATTTGGTGATTAACTACTACACTAATTAATTAGTGCATTAATGAGTCATGTCCAATACTTAACGCCGATATTTGCGACCTGTCACTGCATGACAGTATCTCCATGCAATATTAAGGTCAGAGCTTGCTTAACACATACCACAGACATACTGGGTTGCCTGCCCCCAATCTATGTGAACAGATATCATTAAGTTTACAGCTGTTACTACGCGCTGCCTAATATGACAGGAATTACGCACAATTAAGTCAAGATTATTCACACCGAGTCGAGTTAAATTCAGCACTTAGATTCGAAAACTGGTGCGTTTTCAGTCAACTGAGTCTAAATCCTCACTAGAAGATAGGCCAACTACTTACAGCAACCGTACATTAATAGTTCATCTACTTTTTGTCGTGTTTAACTCTTTCTTCTTTTACCGACATTCTTTCCAGTTCAGGGAAGGAAGGGTATGTCTTTGTAAAAAACTAGTATAGTGCCAACGCGGAGATGTCCCAAGAAAAGTAAAATAATAATAATAATAATAATAATAATAATAATAATAATAATAATAATAATGATAATAATAATAATAATAATGATAATAATAATAATAATAATAATGATGATAATAATAATAATAATAATAATAATAATAATAATAATACTTACTTTACTTACAGGGTTTTAAGGAACCCGAAGGTTCATTGCCGCCCTCACATAAGCCCGTCAGCGGTCCCTATCCTGTGCAAGATTAATCCAGTCTCTATCATCATACCCCACCTCCCTCAAATCCATTTTAATATTATCCTCCCATCTACGTCTCGGCCTCCCTAAAGGTCTTTTACCCTCCGGTCTCCCAACTAACACTCTATATTCATTTCTGGATTCGCCCATACGTGCTACATGCCCTGCCCATCTCAAACGTCTGGATTTAATGTTCCTAATTATGTCAGGTGAAGAATACATTGCGTGCAGCTCTGTGTTGTGTAACTTCCTCCATTCTCCTGCAACTTCATCCCGCTTAGCCCCAAATATTTTCCTAAGCACCTTATTCTCAAACACCCTTAACCTATGTTCCTCTCTCAGAGTGAGAGTCCAAGTTTCACAACCATATAGAAGAACCGGTAATATAACTGTTTTATAAATTCTAACTTTCCGATTTTTGGACAGCAGACTGGATGATAGGAGCTTCTCAACCGAATAATAACACGCATTTCCCATATAATAATTTCCTCCCGAGTGTCATTTATATTTGTTACTGTTGCTCCAAGATATTTGAATTTTTCCACCTCTTCGAAGGCTAAATCTCCAATTTTTATATTTCTATTTCGTACAATATTCTGGCCACGAGATATAATCATATACTTTGTTTTTTTCGGGATTTACTTCCAAACCGATCGCTTTACTTGCTTCAAGTAAAATTTCCGTGTTTTCCCTAATCGTTTGTGTATTTTCTTCTAACATATTCACGTCATCCGCATAGACAAGAAGCTGATGTAACCCGTTCAATTCCAAACCCTGCCTGTTATCCTGAACTTTCCTAATGGCATATACTAGAGCGAAGTTAAAAAGTCAAGGTGATAGTGCATCTCCCTGCTTTAGTGAATTGGAAAAGCATCAGATAGAATCTGACCTATATGGACTCTGCTGTATGTTTCACTAAGACACATTTTAATTAATCGAACTAGTTTCTTGGGAATACCAAATTCAATAAGAATATCATATAATACTTCCCTCTTAACCGTGTCATATGCCTTTTTGAAAACTATGAATAACTGATGGACTGTACCCTTATACTCCCAATTTTTCTCCATTATCTGTCGAATACAAAAAATCTTATCAATAGTCGATCTATTACGCCGAAAACCGCAATGATGATCCCCAATAATTTCATCTACGTACGGAGTTAATCTTCTCAAAAGAATATTGGACAAAATTTGATTATTTATTTATTTATTTATTATTTATTTATTTATTTATTTATTTATTTATTTATTTATTTATTTATTTATTTATTTAATGTGCTGTACAACAGCCAGTGGCCAATTGCAGTTCAGCACAAATATAACAAAAACATAAAACAAAAATAATTATTACACATAAATATAATTACAATTACAATAATGACGATGAATGCATAACTAAAAATACTATGAGGCAATGATAATGCCTAAAAGAATATATAAATAAGCAAAGTGTATACATTGAAGGGATCGAATTCACAGCCATGCATGTTGGCATTTTTAATGCATCTTGAGACTGGTGAAAGAAATTTCGAATTTCTAATATAGAAAAGTTTGTGGCCTCTCATATCTTTAGTTGGAATACGTTAGGTAATATTGTTTAAGAAAGAGTCACAGGATATATCACCTTTGAGGACTTTACAAAAGAACAGATAATCTAGCTCATGGCGTCTAGCATATAGATTTTGACAATTAAAATATTCACATTTTCTCTCATAACCATACCCGGAATTAATGGGCAGAAATCTGAATGAAGATAAGGATATAAATTTTCTTTGTATATTTTCTAATTTAGCCGGGTCCGTAGTTGTAATCGAGTTCCAAACTACAGATGCATATTTGAGTTTCGATCGCACCAATGTATAGTATAGCATTAAAAGAGAATCGGGCGTGGAAAAAGAATAAGTTATTGACCGTATTATTCCTAGCATTCTGATTGCGTGATTGCAAATGTAATCAACGTGACTATGAAAATACAATTTACTGTCAAAGAATATTCCCAAATCTTTTACGCAATCCGTTCTGTTAATTAGTACATTATTTAGATAATAATTAAATTTCAGTGAAGAAGTTTTTCTAGAAAAGGTTATTACATTAGTTTTGGATACGTTAATTGTCATACCATTGTCTTCCGACCATTTAGCGACTGAATTAATGTCACATTGAAGTGATTGACAGTCAGTACTACTTTTGATTGTACGAAAAATTTTTAAATCGTCTGCAAATAATAAACAGTCAGAACTTATTCTTTTACATATATCATCTATGAATATTATAAATAGGAGAGGTCCTAAAGTAGATCCCTGCGGGACTCCGCAATTTATATTATAAGAATAAGAGTGTATATTAAACAGCCTTACACATGAAACTCTATTACTTAAATAATTTTCGAACCACTTTACGTAGCTTACAGAAAGGCCAATATTTCCCAACTTATGAAGAAGGATATAGTGCGGAACTACATCAAAAGCTTTGCTGAAATCAAAATATATTGAATCAGTTTGTCCCTGCGTTTCAATTATTGGTACAATTTGATTTAGATATGTGACCAGGTTAGTGACAGTGGATTTAGTTTTAATAATAATAATAATAATAATAATAATAATAATAATAATATTTTGTTAGAACAAATATACATATTGTTTTTATGTAATAATTAGTCTAGTACCCCCAGAAAGAGTAAGTTACATAGGCCTAATCGTGCTCAAGGGGGATTCCACATAATTTTAAGACATTTTCTTAAATAAAAAGTAAAAGGTAAGAAAGAAGCACATATCACCAAGCTTAGGATCCGAGACAACTTAGAATGAAGTGAAGTTACAGTGCAACGGAATACAGATGGAGTGAGGTGGCGCCCTGAGTTTTGTTTACCTGTGCGGTAATGTACAGTAGTGGCAAAAAAAACCGGACAGACCTTTGTAGCTGATTTCAGAGCCTTGTCCACTCCAGAACACGTTCGACTGGTAACTAAGACTTTCGTGGTTCGAATCCTGCCTGGGAAGGAAACTTTATTTGTTCCTTATTCAAATTTATTCCCAGTACTTTTTGATTGCAGCGATATTTTATTACTTAATTAACTTATTCCCAGAACATGAATTTTACCAGCAATAGACAATTTTCAGTAGGACGCCAAAATGTGCATGACGAGGAGTGCAGTGGGAGGCCGTCCATCATCACAGACGACCTTGTGGAGCAACGCACCATCTGCTTGCTCATGACGTTAGGCCCGTAGACCTGGCACAGCTGACGATCAGTTTCAATCGGCGCTATGCCCTGTGCGTTCAAAAACTGTATCACTGACCGCACTTCACACGCGGCGGGAGCTGGAATAGGAGCGTCCATCTTCAACCAATGCAACGAAGCTACTGAGAGCACTCGGGAAGTTCCGCTAGCGCATGCGCCATGCCAAGACATTACTCTATCACGTACACGCAGTCGCTTCGCGCAACATGTGGTTTGCTAGCTGTGGGACGAGTGGGAAAGTTAGTTTATGGACGCGCCTCGTAGTAGCATGACTGAGAAGAATTTTTATGGAAGTCCTTTATTCTGTCATTGTTTAAAATATCTAAGAAACGAGTGAAAACTGTACAAAATATAGTGAAACTAGGTGATACTGCAATAACAGATATGAGAGGCAAACACGCCAAAGCCCTCACAAGATTCTAGATGTTGTTTATGTTAGGTTATTAGATCACTTAAAGTGGTATAATGTTTGTATGCCTATATCCTAGGCACTTTCAGTTAAAAGGGTAACTTGAAATAAGTGGGATTCATTATTTTTAACAATTTATTAAACGAACATATATTTATGCTCGACCATGCCGAAATGTAGTAATTATACACCTGGTAGCAGTCCTTTAATGCATGTCATTAAAGTACACCTATTCGTTAAAGTTCAGGTTTTCGATTATTCTCGGATATGCAATCGAAAGTTAACTAGCAAAACGTCACGCAGGCTGGAAATCTAGTACTGTCGCAGAAGGTTATGTTCTGTTAATATAATAATAGCGTTAATTGTAAATAATATTCAAATAAATTCAATTTGTCATCTCGTTTTTCAATGTCGAATTCAATTTCAAGGTTATATAAAGTTTACTCTCTAGGTTATATCAAGGTCGTCGACATTCGTTGCCCTGAAAAAATCAATACTTTCGCGTCTGCATACATCTCACAATTTAGACGGTCACTTCTGCTCTTCACTTACATAACCATAACATGAATACTTTGAATAATTTCAAGTTAGAAATATGGTCGAGCATAAAAAGTAGTATGAAACTTGCCTGTAATGGTAATTAAGAAGCTCGTATGAAAATTATAAAACTAGCTTGCGCTCGTTTCATAAACATCCTCGCGTCTTAATTACTATCATTATAGGCTCGTTGCATAATGTACTATTGTAGAACATACAATGTAATTGTCTTCATTATTGTAGTATAGACCTATGTGTAGCCTTTCATATAGAAATATAGAAAATTTAACGGTATTGCAGTATTTTCAACCCTCTTCTATGGAAGAAAGGCGTAATTAAAAAAAATTAAATGCTTCGTTCTCGTACAATATTTAAACATTAACCATGGATATTATTTTAATGTACCGAAGTACATACGATATTTCCATGCAGATATTCTGCGTCTTCATACGATGAAAGAGTAATGGAACGGAGAAAAAAAACTCTCTCCGACGCCGGGATTTGAACCCGGGTTTTCAGCTCTACGTGCTGATGCTTTATCCACTAAGCCACACCGGATACATTAAAATAATATATATGATATGCGTAAATCACTTCGTGATTTGAGACGGCGCTTATTCCGTCGGATCCCGGCCAACTAGTCACTCATATCGAGTGCACCTCAGCACATGTGTGGACTTCGGTCCTGCGTTCATAGACATCTATGACGTAGTGCAGAGGGCGGCCGCTAGAGGGAACCCAAGAGTTGGAGCTTAATCTGAGACGATTCTAACCGGCGTCGGAGTTGTATCCGGTGTGGCTTGGTGGATAAAGCATCAGCAGGTAGAGCTGAAAACCCGGGTTCAAATCCCGGCGTCGGAGAGAATTTTTCTCCGTTCCATTACTCTTTCACCGTATTAACCATGGAACTCATTGTAATCACAAGAGAACGTATTACCTACAATATTTATGAATAGTGTCATATTCCAGCAAGAGATGACGGTACAGATAGGTTTTGTTGATTATCTCAAAACTATGTTTTCTCAGTTACGCCCTTCTTCCAACTAACCCCTCTATTCATTATAGATTAATTGAGCATTTCTAATATTTAATTTGTCACTGGAATATGGAGTTCATTATATTAATATATCAACGGTCTGGGATATAAAAACACCAACGGGAGCTACGAGTATATACCGAAGATATTTCTTGTATATTACGTCATTTCTAGGAATCTCTTATGCGGAGAGAACTGTGTGTTTCATCATGGGGATAATTAAGCTGGAGTACATGTGCAGACTGCAAGATTAATTACGTTTTTGAAATTCATTTGTATATTATTTCATTGTACATACAAAT
Source organism: Periplaneta americana (assembly GCF_040183065.1). NCBI lineage: Eukaryota > Metazoa > Arthropoda > Insecta > Blattodea > Blattidae > Periplaneta > Periplaneta americana. The sequence continues at coordinate 18,310,919 of NC_091129.1, forward strand.
TAAAAGCTCCCACAATACCTGCTTCAGTTCTCTTTCATTTCGCCTGATGGTTGTTACCTTTCATTTTGGTAACAAAAAAGTTATCAATATGAAATTAGATATACTTATTTACTATTCATACAGCACGTTCCCTAGAGCTTTCTCTAACCTGCAATCATTGCCTATAATTCCGTATGATATTTCGTTACATCCGCTGGGAAAAAAATTACAGCGTGTAGCCTCCTCGGTATTAGCAACATGGATGTTGTTTTATTAATACATGTAGCACTCAAAATTTTATCGTCTATCATACATACAGGCCTATGTTCTGCCTACAGCAAACGCTATTAACGTATGTTAGGTCTTACTCAGGTTCGCACCGACCAACGCAAATGTTTCTCTCGCATCCTTTGTGTGCCGACACAAACCATTAAAGAGTGCGTGTGCACTCAACTCTTTCCACGCATCGGACAATAGTCTATCCCTGCAGAGACTTGTTTACACGACCAAGCTGTGTTGACATTGAAGTATCAGAATCCATTCAGCTTATTACAACTATAATAGTAGGGAGCATGGATATTGGTGTATGGGGCTGTTCCCCTTCGTGCCACCCCTATCCATCACCTAGCTCTGCTTAAGCTCTAAACGTTCTTCGAAGTGTTGCTCCCGAAACAACTTTAACTCCTCTCATAATCAGAGAATAATCCCACAATTAAATGACTTCTTGTAGTATGCTACTTATGTGCTCACACTGTACATCAACTTAGTCTACAACCTACGACATTCTGTTTACAAATCACCTACCCAAAGAGTGCAATAGCTTGGAATACGTTCACAATGTTTTTCGTGATAGATGGATTGGGCGTGGTGATCCAGTTTCCTTGCTAGGTTACCTAGTCCAAACCAGTTAAATTTTTTGTGGGGTGAAATGACGACTCGTTCAGACATGGTTTCTTGTAAATAGTTATCTGATTCTAGCACAAAATATTTCAGTATCCGGTAATTTCATCACTACATAAGTTTACCAAATTAAGTTTAATTTGTACTTCAGTAAGAAAAAAAAACTCTTTCTTCATTCCGAACTTTGAATATAAGTTGTCCAACCTTTATTAATTGGGTAATCTTTTCGTACTTTGATGTTTATTGTAATTGTAATTAATGTAAAATTTTAATATCAATTGTATGATCATTACGAAAAGATTACCCAATTAATAAAGGTTGGACAACTTATTTTCAAAGTTCAGAATAAAGAAAGAGTTTTTTTTTTACTGAAGTACAAATTAAACTTAATTTAGTAAACTTATGTAGTGTTGAAATTACCGGATACTGATATATTTTGTGCTAGAATCAGAGAACTATTTACAAGAAACCACGTCTGAACGAGTCTCAATTACTGACCAAATGCCTAGTGGGTCATTCCATACAACATTTTAAGAATATGCCAGCGATGTCATGAGTTTTTGGGCTTTTAATATAATAATGTTATTATGAAAATAAATTAAACTGCCAACTATGACCGCTATATCATTAATATTTTAGTCATACGATTGACTGAAAAATGGGTGGCAGTTACATGTTAGGCATCATTTAAAATATTTTAGACACCCTATATTAAGTGTCATCGAAACTAACAGACACCATTGTAAACCTGAATAACCATATTTTAATACCTTAAACACTAATCCGAATAATATTATGGCATGCTCATAAAAACACCTCATTGAAAAAAAAGAAATAGTTTTATATTGGAATGCAACAAATTAAATTCATGCAAATTTCATTCGTATTAAAGAAAATATTATTCCTAATCCATATCCCAAGTTTTATGACTTTATCTCAGTGATTCCGTATTTGGCAAAGTCCACCAACAACATACCCTGCAGATCCCAGAACACTGTCACAAGCACTTCCTTAGCAGATTGCGTCACTTTTAATATTTTCTTTACTGGGGAAGCAGCATGTTTCCACTCCATAGAGGCCTGCTTTGTTTGGGGCATGTAGTGGTACGCTCAGGATTCATCACCAGTGACAATTCCTTTCAGCTTAACGCCTTAAGTGGTCCAAGCATGTCATCATTCGCTGGCCCTTGTGGTCGTCTGACAGGTTCTTAGGCACGCAGCGGGCACTAAATTTATGTAATTTCAATGTGTCATGCACGATATCGTATACCGCACCGTATGAAATATTGAACTGCTGAGATAAGGTTCGCATTTGGATCCGCCGATCGTTCAAATTTGCCTCAATGCCTGTGACATTCCGCTGGGTTGCAGCTTTTATCGGCTGCCTGGGACGTGGCGAATCACAAAGGTTCTCACGGCCGCCTGGGAAGAATGCACACCACCTACAGATGTTCATATGGTCCATACAGTCTTCCCCGTTCACGCCACACATGTTCCTGTGAATTTCACTCGGATTATGTCCTTTAGCCCACAAAAATCGCACGATACTTCGCTGCTCTTCACAAGTTGCCGACACAAGTTGGCGCGCGATCTTTGTTGCGTTGTTCACGATTCAGTCGCTAGAGCTGCACATGCAAAACAAATTGTGTCTGTAGTGAAAACTTCAAACTATATCTCGGTGAAATGTCAACATTCCAGCTGCAATACCAACGTAGAAAAAAATTATAGTGGGCTACTCTCCGATCCACTTTGGTAGTTTTCCCCCAACAGTATGGCGAGTATTCTACTATTTTGGCCAGAAAGTAGAAGAGCTACGGGCATAGTTCATGTGGTATCAGCGTTTTCCTACCTACAGATCTGGACCTCATTTGGCGTGCAGTTTTAGTCTGTTATTTAAGGATTCTGTATCAACTGCTAGTCTATTTAGCGTCATTAGAATTGGTGATAGTGAAATGGTATTTAAAGCCAAGTATTTACCATGAATTACCTGATATTCGATTTACAGATGGTAAAACTTATGAAGGAACCTAATCAGATTGTCATCACGAGCGGGAATTGAACTCCTCTCCGAGTACAATCGCAGAAGAGCAGGAAAACGTGCTGTCGTCTGAGCTACGCCTATTGCTCTTGGGTTCGATTACCGCTTGGACTGATTGACGGGTTGGATTTCTTTACTTCAAGATTTTCAAACTGTAATGCGAATGGCAGGTAATTATATGGAGAACCTCTGTCTTATCTCGCCAAATACTACCTCGCTATCACCAATTATAATTATCGAAGATAAGTAACGTAGTATGCAAATCTAGTCTTTCAGGTGAAGCTCCCTGTAAAGCAGATTTGAATAATTTCAAGGGAAAAATTGTTCCGGGGCCGGGTATCGATCCCGGGACCTCTGGTTGAACGTACCAGCGCTCTCCCAACTGAGCTACCCGGGAACTCCACCCGACACCGTCTCAACTTTTCCCTTTATATCCACACAACTCGCGTGGGCTGACGAAACGCCAGAGACCCACATCGAGTGCACACAAACTCTGTGTGACTTGGAAGTGTGGTTTTCTGTTAACGTACACGTGACATATATTATGCAAATCTAGTCTTTCAGGTAAAGCTCCCTGTAAAGCAGATTTGAATAATTTCAAGGGAAAAATTGTTCCGGGGCCGGGTATCGATCCCCGGTTGAGACTGTGTCGGGTGGAGTTGCCGGGTAGCTCAGTTGGTAGAGCGCTGGTACGTTCAACCAGAGGTCCCGGGATCGATACCTGGCCCCGGAACAAATTTTCTCTTGATATTATTCAAGTAACGTAGTAGTTGATACAATGTCGCTAAATAATCCAGTTAAAATTCTAGGAGAAGACGAACAAGTTATTTACAATGACGAAATGACGTTGAATTTGTGAATAGAACGATTTTATAGAACGAGAATAGTAACTAATTTTCAGACACTATCGTAGCTCTTTATGTGTTGTGCTCGTATAGAAGCCCTATTTACCATTACCTGAACTAGCTGTCACAGCTAATGTAAAGTGAACATATTCAACTGCAGGAAAAAATAATCTACATGTTTGTAAAAAATGTATGTGTAATCCATTTAGTCTGTTGCGGGAACTGTAATGTGGTAAATTTTTAGGAATGATGTGATGTGCTGTGGAATGAAACACCGCTTAACCGTTACTACAATGAGGTTAAATACCAAGGTCTGCATGTCAGCTTTGGAGTCTCTAAGCACATTTATTTTTACTGCTGAACGAAGTAGTGTTCTAGTGTAGTATATTCTCTGCAGTCACAATAAATTAAATTATAGTCTCTTATGACAATAATAATAATAATAATAATAATAATAATAATAATAATAGCAATAACAAATTTATCTATTTATTGATATTTATGTGTTGGACAACAGCCATTGGCCAATGAAAGTCCAGCACAGTGATAGAATAAAATGAACAACTATGGTAAAAATTTTAGATGAACTCCTTTCTTCTTCTTTCAAATTCGAACAAGACATTGCACATCTCCTAGCTCTTCAAGAGAGTGAGTCTGGAGCTTGGTTACACGCATTACCTTCTCCTCACATCGGCACTCTAATAGATTGTAATAATAATAATAATAATAATAATAATAATAATAATAATAATCCATGGCGCTACAGCCCGTGAAGGGCCTAGACCGACCAGCCGGCTGCTGGCCTCACGCCCACATGCCGAAACAGAGATGGACGATCATCCAACCAGAATGGAGGTATCGTGTGGTTAGCACGATGATCCCCCCAGCCGTTACAGCTGGTATTCGCAACCGGATTTCGCTACCTATCGTAGCTCCCCAAGTGCATCACGATGCTGGGTAGGCACCGGTCCCATACACTGGCCGAAATTTCATGAGAAAATTTCTTCCCCCATGAGGACTCGAACCAGCGCGCATTCCGTAACGCGAGTCCTAGGCGGATGCCTTAGACCGCGACGCCACCTAATAGATAGTACATCCTTTAAAGTCGCAATGGCTTTACGTCTTGCTTGTAAACTCTGCCAGCCACACCAATGTACTTGCGGAGGAATTGCTGATATTTACGGCCATCATGCACTCAGCTGTGCGAGGAGCAAGAGTCGCATTCCCAGACATACATCACTCAATAATGTCATTAAAAGATGTCTGACTTCTTGTGGCATCCCATGTCTTTTGGAACCACCAGGTATTAATCGCGCAGATGGTAAACGACTCGATGGTCTCACCTTAATTCCATGGTCTAGAGGAAAATCTTTAATTAGGGACTCCACTTGCGTTGACATTCTAGCTCCATCTCACTTGCCGAATACCTCCAGACGCGCAGCATCTGCTGCTGAATTAGCCGTGAAGAAGAAAGTCAATGAATATGCTCATCTTTTAGACAATTATATCTTTGTCCCATTTGCTGTGGAGACCTTCTGTCCTTGGAGTCATGACGCTAAAGTTTTGGTATCTCAAATCGGCCAAATTTTGATCTCCATTACTGGTGATCGCCGTTGCACTACTTATTTGCGTCAACGCTTAAGTATTGCTATTCAACGCGGAAATGCAATGAGCGTTTTGGGTACTCTTCCAGAGTCCAGCCCTTTGGACGAACTTTTTCTTCTGTAACATTTATTATCTATATGTAAATGTTTATATTTAATTTTTATATATGTGTAATTGTAACGGTGAAAATATTGTTAATCAAATAATTTTTTTTTCATAAGTGCATATTATTCTTGAGGGTGTTTTTTGTAAGTAATTTTATGAGGTTGTTATTGATATACTGATAAATTATTTGTACGAATTACGAATTTTCTAGTGTCCTGAATAAATTTTATTGTGCTTATAAATCCACATTTATGCTCTTTTAATAGAGAATGTATTTTTATCTCTCAAAAAGTTTTTAGATGTGTAGTAGCTATATATTTGTTTTAGAAGGAAAATTGTACAACATAGTATAAAATATGAACAATGTAATATTAAAATTTATTGGTACAAATTAAATAATTGAGATAACAACATAATGAAGAACATAGATTACAATGATTAATTTACTAGAATTAATATTATAATATTTTGTGGAAAGGAGTTGATTCTTACAAAAGTATTACCAATTTGTATAGAAAGATTATGCAAATAATACTAGCGAATACATTGCCATGTTCTAATACTTCAATACATTGAATGGATCGAAATCGCATACTGTACTCCAACCAGGAGAAAGTCTCAGGGGAATGAGACGCAGCGGGGTAATGCTGTGAATGAATGTTCATGTCATAAGGTCATACACGTGGATACACGCATCTCCATTGGCTAACTCTCAAAGCACAAACGATAACACTGATACACACATACTTATACTATCCTAGTTACAAAATTAGATAACGATTAATCTCCTGGTCTTTTAATCCCTCCATACAGAAAATAACATATGCAGGAGAGCGCATGTTTTTTAAACTGACGTTATAACGGTAATATTATCTATCTACTCCGCTCCAATAGATGACGCAATAGTAAGCACATTCCTTTCACGTTTGATCTTGTTGGAGAACAGTATGTTAGCATTTTTAATACATCTGGAGACCGGCGAGGAAGATTTAGAATTTCTAATATAGAAGAGTTTGTGATGTCTCATGTCCTTCATAGGAATACGAAGGCTGACACTGTTTCAGAAAGATTGACAATTAGTCACCTTTAAGGACCTTACATAAGAATAAGTAATCGAGATCATGACGTCTAGCATACAAGCTTCGACATTTAAAGTGATCGATTTTGATCGTAGTTATACCCGGAGTTATTAGGTAGAAATCTGTACGAATATAATGAAATAAATTTCCTTTGAATATTTTCCAGTTTTGCCGAATCAGAACAAGTAATAGAGTTCCAAGCTACAGATGCATATTCGAGTTTCGATCTCACTAATATATAGTCTAGTATTGAAAGAGAGTCAGGTGTTGAAAAAGAATAAGTAATTGACCGAATTATTCCTAACATTCTTATTGTATGGTTATAAATATAATCAATATGGTTGTGAAAATGTAATTTATTGTCAGCCAATAAACCGAGGTCTGTAATGCAATATTTTCTGTTAATTAATAATTTTTTTGGGTGATAATTATATTTTAGTGTAGAGGTTTTCCGTGAAAATGATATTAGGTTACGTAAGTTTTGGATTCATTAATAATCATCCTGTTATCAACTGACCAATTGGTAATTGAATTAATGTCATCCTGAAGAAATTGACACTGAGCATTACTTTTGATTTTTTTCTAAAAATTTTAAGATCGTCGGCGAATAATACATAGTCAGAACTTATTATTTTGCAAATGTCGTCAATGAAGATTAAAAATAGAATAGGTCCTAAAGTTGAGCCCTGGGGCACATCACACATAATAATAATAATAATAATAATAATAATAATAATAATAATAATTCCAATTCCTGACTCACTGATGTCTGTGTAAAGTCTAGATATACCCTGTCCAAACGGTGCTGATTGAAGGCGAGCACTCAGCTGAAGAAGGAGAGTCGAAGAAATAACTCGCGAACGCAGAATAGTGGTGGTATTGTTGCGGTGGAGAAGGAGTGGGTTGATCTAGTTAACTGTTCAGAAATCTTCAATATTCTCTTGTCTCTTGAGTTGTAATTACCTGTAATGCATTTTGGATGTATGGAAACGAAAGAAACGTGATCACCAACCATGTTCCTTTTATGTTATAGGAGATCTGTTATCTTTTGTAGGAGCTGGAGAAAATTCTCAGTTCATTATATGTCAGAAAATTATAAAAGGAAGACGAAAACATAATATAATGCACCACTAGACTAGAAACAAAACTTTTAGCCTATACCATATAATAAAATAGGACAAAAACATACAAAACTATACCAAATTTCCAGGACTTTTTATAGACTCCAGTTTAACATGGGAAAAAGATATCGAATATATACGTACAAAGTTACCAAGAGTTATATATTTATTAAAGAAATTAGTGACTTGGCGTTTGTCAAAATTATTTAAGATGTGCCTATTTTTCGTTCCTTCAATCGATAATTCGGTATGTTTTATATATTGTGACAGCGACGTGAGATTCGAACTCACGACCAGCGTCCCGCGAGAGAGCATATCGCGCGGGCTTCACGGGGAAAGGGGAAAGGGGCCTACACGCGAGGGGAGGCTGCGCGCGCAGCTGCTACTTAACGCAGTGAATGTTGAACGACCTTCCCGACTATTCCAGAAGTCCGTCGAAGTGGAGATATCGAGATAATTCTCTACACACCTGTAGAAATTTCTCGCAACTATGATTTTGCTATAAAAGAAGAAGCTCCAGCGAACTCGAGCAGAGTTTTCAGTTATTCAGTCAGTGAGTAAGCCAGAGCAAGCAAGCCAGTCAAGCCAACCGGAGTTCGACTCGAGTGTGCGTCCGCATCTGCGTCAGCATCCGAAGGCCTGAGTTCGAGTGCAGTGGATCGCAGTTGGAGGGACCTGAGTTCGAGTACAGTGAACTGTCTCTGAAGGTCTGTGGTTCGAGATACTGTGGACTCGAGTGACTGAGATAGAAGAACTGTGAACTGAGAACTGATAGTTCTGATTTGTAAATAGTGCTTTGTAAATATTAGTTAAGATTAACAGTTCATTGTTGTTCGTACTAGTCCAAGTAAATTGTCATTGTCGTCGGTGGAGTGCTATAACGAATACTGTGTTGAGTGAAAATCCAATTGTTGACGAGAGCGTTTAAGGCGAAATGTAGAAAGGAATTATTGTTGTGACGAATAAATTACATTGTTGTTACTAATAAAAATTACAATATATATATATTTTGATGTACCGAAGTACATACGATATTTCCATGCAGATATTCTGCGTCATCATATGATGAAAGAGTGATGGAACGGAGAAAAATTCTCTCCGGCGCCGGGATTTGAACCCGGGTTTTCAGCTCTACGTGCTGATGCTTTATCCACTAAGCCACGCCGGATACAACCCCGACGCCGGTTAGAATCGTCTCAGATTAAGCTCCATCTCTTGGGTTCCCTCTAGTGGCCGCCCTCTGCACTACGTCATAGATGTCTATGAACGCAGGACCGAAGTCCATACATGTGTTGAGGTGCACTCGAATGAGTGACTGGTTGGCCGGGATCCGACGGTATAGGCGCCGTCTTAAATCACAAAGTGATTTATTACGCATATCATATATATATATATATATATATATATATATATATATATATATATATATATATTTTGATGTACCGAAGGCGTGGTTTAGTGGATAAAGCATCAGCACGTAGAGCTGAAAACCCGGGTTCAAATCCCGGCGCCGGAGAGAATTTTTCTCCGTTCCATCACTCTTTCATTGGTATGTTTTATTTTTCTGGGGAAATGGTAGCAAAATTGGAAGTGCCTTGATTTTGCAAAAGGAAGCCATTAGAATTCTGTGTTAATCAAACTGTCTTTAACATTGTCGACCACTTTTCAAACAATCATAGATATTAAATTTCATAAATTTATATACATATACACACATACACACACGACCTAGTAATTTACACTCGACAAATTATAGATAGATGGATGGATGGATTTGTTCGTTCCATAATATTCTTACACTTGCTTTATAGCATAGAATAAAGAACATGTCCAGTTCTTACGTTTAAATAGAAATGCAATACATATAAAATGCAAATATGAAATATGTACAGAATTAATACCTTAATAACAATAATATTTTATACAATGTAATATGTTTACCATTATTAGTATTAAAATATTTACACAGTACTGTGAAATGTGAAGAATTTGTCTACAGAATAAAAAGAGTGAGATAATAAGTAATTTTTTAGTTTTACCTTAAATAATGCAGGGTTTTGGCTATGATTCTTAATGTCTTCAGGAAGACTATTGAACATTTTTTATCGCCATATAACGTACTCCCCTTTGATAGCATGATAAATTTGATGATGGCGTATGAAAATCATTTTTTCTGCGGGTATTTATACTATGTATGGCTGAATTAATTGGAACATTTTCTTTATTACATAAGAGGAAATTTATTATAGAGTATATGTACTGATTTGTTAAGGTTAGAATCTCTAATTTTTTTAAAATAATCTACATGATTCTCTACCCTTTACTCCAACTATTAGACAGTTACTCATTAATAGCCAATATACATGATCATGAAATTAGAAACAGTGAACAAATTAATATCCCATACTGTAGATTACATAAAACTAGTATAAATTTTTCTGTCATGGGGATGAGATTATATAATACGCTTTCCAGTCAATATTGTAAGTTACCAACTAATAGTTTCATACCTATATTATATAATTGCCTTTTAATTAATCCTTTCCACTCTGTAGATGAATTTCTTAACATAAATTCATACGAAATTGTTTCTTAATAAATAAAGTTATTTACATTTAGTTACAAATAATACATTAAGAGTGAGTGTTTTCATAAATTTTAGAGTTTCAAAATGTTTTCTATTTTCATTCTAATTAAACTTTACTGTTTTCAATTTTATGTGTATTTTGAAATGTATGTTTTTCCCTTCTGTATTTGTGACGAAACCTATCATTGTATGTTTAATTGAATTGGATTGAATTACGACACCATACATAAAGCTATGTACGATGATTTTGTTGACGAAAATCACAGGAGAAAAATTGACGAGTTAAAACTACCTCTGTACCCTGAGGTAGGTTGTAAATGTATCGTCAGATGTTGTGGCCTTAAGCATTTAAAATATATATTTCAGTTTCTAGAAAATTAAAAGCACACAATTAATTTCATTTAGTAATTCTGTATTACAATTTTAAAATATTGTAGTATTTATTAATTGATGTATAATATAATTCTCCAGTTCATAAAAATATTTAAATCAGAAATGCAATATTTAGAAGTAGACAACACTAAACAATACTACTAATAATAAACTACTACTAATTCTAATTCTAATTTTAATTTATTCAAAATTTACATTTGAAATGATACATATCAATTGATACCCGAAATGAGCATATGCTCGTGCTCGGGTACAGTCCAGTAGTCTATATAAATTTTAAAGAGATCAATAATAATGTTGATAATAGAAATAATAGTAACAATAAAATTTACTGCTGCTGATGCTGTTGCTGCTGCTACTACTACTACTACTACTGCTATTTACTACTACTAATGAAACAGGATCACAATATTAAACGTAAAATGCATTGAAAAAGTATTTTCTCATCTGGAGTTACAATAAAGTTAACGAACTTAAATTCAAAATTGCATAGGTAGAAAACTCGATTTCTTTCCATTTCTTTCAATATGCAGAAGTCTCACCAATATACTGTCAAAATAAATACAAAGAAAAATAATTAATTTTAACTCCACATGTGTATATGTATACATTTACAGTTGCCTGTACACACCCAACCTCTCTTTCACCTCTTTTTCCCCTCTCACGCCTTTTTCCTACAGCAGCCGAGCGTTCTAAGCTATCTGTTCCGCTCGCGAGTCACGAGTCTGCTCAATGAGTACAAATCGTAGAGGAGAAGGTGGAAATATGGGCTACCATTTTGTTTTCCTGATAATAATGGAAAATGGTGTGGCATATTGCTTGAAAATCTTTATTGACATACAGAGTTTATTATTCATAACAATTTATCCAGTCTTATAGGTCAATAGTTGCAATAGATATTTGCATATAATTACTTTTTGAAAGTAAGACGAACTGGTCCTCTACAGGTACTAGGGTCTAAATATGGGCTACCACAAAAATTTGAAAATAAAATTGGAAAAAAACAAAGAAACATGAGTAGGAAACCTGTGTCACATCAATGGCAATATTCTGTAGCATATAACGAAAATCACGATAATGAAAAAACGGGACGTGTTAATGTGCTGGTAATATGGGCTACCTAACCCATATTTGACACATAGCGGTAACCCATATTAGCTGTGGTTCGGCAGGAGTGGAACAAAATCCTAAGGGAGGCCAAGGCTAGACTAAAGGGCCGTAGTGCCGAAGAAGAAGAAGAAGAAGAAGAAGGTAGCCCATATTAGCAGCATCGACTCATGAAGTTTTCTAAGATTATGTCGGCAATTGTTGTCCTAAATAAGTATTACTCTTTTGCCATGTGATAGAGCTATTCTTCATAAGTGCAACACATCAAGCATGATTTCTAAACACGAAATATATTTCTTTCAATAATATTGAAACTACATACCTGCAAAAACTTTGAAACTGATGAAAAACAAAAAGCACACATCACATCCACACCACAAAGGCAACTGGTTTGTCTCTTTGTGCACGCAGACTGATGGACACGAGATGTACTTTTAGAGCTTTTTCGCTAGGTAACAACACCATATATAGTAAAAAAACGAGGTAGCCCATATTACCACTACTAGCCCATATTTCCACCTTCTCCTCTATACAGTCCTGGTCTGGACATTTCTGTGTTTCACGGGATCCCGATATCCAATTCCGAATAAACAGCAAAACATTAAATTTATTATTGTTCATAGTTTGCACATTTCTCCCTACTTTCTTCGTTACATAGCTACTCGTAAATATAATCTCTATGGAGACTTTGGTCCTCACAGACTAACACAAGCAAAAAATTGTGCTTTATGAGGCAAAAAATAGCTTTTCAGTAATTTTGTCTGGATTCCTCTGTCAAAACTGTACCTAAGACACGGGAACCACACCTTTCTCTGTCTTCCGAATAAAGTAATCACAAGTGTCAACTCTAATATCAAGCATGGTAGCACGAGACCAGAGGTTGCCAACTTAAGGCTGGTCCACAACAAACCGGAAACGACAACGAGAACGAGATCGGAAATATTGTTAAAATAAATGTATTCAAATGTGAGCATTCACAATTAACTTTCACGTTCCCGTTCCCGGGGTGCGGCAAGCTTCTCGTTAATATTGTGAATGCTCATGTTTAAGTATATTTATTTTAACATTATTTTCGTTCTCGTTGTCGTTTCCGTTCCCGGTTTATTGTGAACCAGTCTTTACTGCATTCAGCGCACGCCTTGGATCCCGCGATTCTTTCAATAGGTGTTCGAGGAATCAAGATGTGTTTTAAAACAATATTTTAATTAAAAGCTTAACTTAATCATGTTTCGGGATTATTATTGTTGTAACATAATATTTTGTTCATCTCAGATTCTTGAGACACCGAATTTAACGGGAATACGATCGCCAGAAGGACTTCTCTAGACTTACGTATCTTGCCTACCTGTCTGACAGTTTCAGATTCTTGAATTCTATTAATTCCAGTCTTCAGCTAACATTTTATAGTGTTTACATGTCGGAATATGACTGAATGAATGATGAAGGAATTAAACTTGGATCTCGCAGAGCTGACAAGCAAGAATTCCACTCATTTCCGAATTTCAGTGACTTCCAAGCGACAAATGGGGCCTCGTCCGATACCGTTGGAAATATAGAAGAAAATCTTTATTAGTAGACATTAAAATCAACGTAACTTTCAACAAATAAGTAAACAAATGGATACTACTAATTCCATAATTTGGGACATCTGGCCGACATCTCCGGCTGATCACTAGGATCCAGAATACAAAGCAGAAGTTAAATTAAAAATACAATATGATTGCGGAGAGAATACGGAACAATGATAAATTTAAAAATAAAGTACAATTTGATTTCGGAGAAACATGAGATGAAAGTACAATGAAGAATAATGAAATGAAGTAAAAAATATATTACGTAGCGTTATATACTAAAAAAATTCTTTCCTCGTCAGAGACAAATGTGTGAAAAGCTTTCAGCAGTGACTGTTCCAGTTTTGTTTGCGTGTATCCCAATATTTACCCAATTGCACTATAACACTTCATGCTATGAGATAGACTTACAATTGAATCAGACTTTCAAACATTTCAGAACTGTAAGGCAATATCAAGATACCCATTAACAACCGTATAGCAAATTTACAAAACTAGTTTAATTCTTAATAGCGAAAGTGTGATATATTGTGACGCCCACGTGAGATTCGATCTCACGACCGACGGAGGAGAGGCTAAGTCGGCCTTGTGTTGGGCGGGGTGCGCGCGCATCTGCCTCCTGGGGCATGGCTACGCGCGGTGAAGGAGGGGAGCAGCAGCGTGCGAGATATTTCGAGAATGGACACACGCGTCGAAATATCGCGAACTATCCAGAACTCGTACTTTCTCGCAACGATAGTTTAGCTATAAAAGAAGAAACACGACCGAACTTAAGCAGTTTCAGTTTCAGTTGATTAGTCAGCCAGTCAGTGAGTAAGCCAGAGCAAGCAAGCCAGTCTTGTGTACCGGAGTTCGGCTCGAGTGTGCGTCCGCAACTGTGTCAGCATCCGAAGGCCTGAGTTCAAGTGCAGTGGACCGCAGTTGGAGGGACCTGAGTTCGAGTACAGGGAACTGTCTCTGAAGGTCTGTGGTTGGAGATACTGTGAACTCGAGTGACTGAGCTAGAAGAACTGAGAACTGATAGTTCCGATTTGTAAATAGTGCTTTGTAAATATTAGTTAAGATTAACAGTTCATTGTTGTTCGTAATAGTCCAAGTAAATTGTCATTGCCGTCAGTGGAGTGCTATAACGAATACTGTGTTGAGTGAAAGTCCTATTGTTGACGAGAGCGTTTAAGGTGAATTGTAGAAAGGAATTATTGTTGTGACGAATAAATTACATTGTTGTTACTAATAAAATTCACAATATTATGATACAAGTTTGGGAAGTCCTTTTTACAAGATCGAGGAAAAGTTGGAAAAACGAGAAGAGCGATTTTTTTTAATTTGCAGGATTTTGTAATGTACTTCACAAACGTGTATTGTACAGTATTTTTTGCACAATAATGTATTTTGAAAATAATATTCTTAAAAATCTTAATATACAGTACGTGCGTTACACTGTGAACAGCTGATTGATGTTAGCAGTTTGACCAACGTACAAACTTCACCATCAACTTCAATGAGATTGATGTACTTGTAATATTTCATAATGAATTGAAATAATTTGTATTTCTTTTTGTTAAGTGAAGTTTGAATATTGTTTAAATAAGTATGTTCAGTACATTTCAAATCCAGTGATTTGTTTCGTATAATGTATATTAATTAACACTGCCTTTTACATATGAATTTTAAATGCAAAGTTCATACATCGAAGGCAGTGGATTTCATTACAACACTAGAGTAGTTATTTGTAATATTTCAAGATATACATATCTAGGTTGGTAAAATCAACCTTCAATCGTGGCGGCCTTTTGTTGTAACGACGATTAAACACACTATCGTGCAAAAAAACAATTGTAGGCCTATTCCTATTTATGAATATTCAAATACTGAAGAGCTGAAACCAAAATTTAATATCGCTATCAATGTATTAAGCATGTTCACTGCACTACAATATGGAAATATTTAGTGAGTAGAATATGTTTACTTACTTACAAATGACTTTTAAGGAACCCGGACGTTCATTGCCGCCCTCACATAAGCCCGCCATCGGTCCCTATCCTGTGCAAGATTAATCCAGTCTCTACAATCATTTCCCACCCCCTCAAATCCATTTTTATATTATCCTCCCATCTACGTCTCGGTATCCTCAAAGGTCTTTTTCCCTCTGGCCTCCCAACTAACATTCTATATGCATTTCTGGATTCGCTCATACGTGCTACATGCCCTGCTCATCTCAAACGTCTGGATTTAATGTTCCTAATTATGTCGGGTGAAGAATACAATGCGTGCAGTTCTGCGTTATGCAACTTTCTCCTGTAACTTCATCCCTCTTAGCCCTAAAGGTTTCCTAAGCACCTTATTCTCAAACACCCTTAATCTCTGTTCATCTCTGAAAGTGATAGTCCAAGTTTCACATGATCATATACTTTGTCTTTTCGGGATTTACTGCCAAACCTATTTCTTTACTTGCTTCCAGTATAATTTCCGTATTTTCCCTAATCGTTTGTGGATTTTCTGCTAACATATTCAAGTCATCCGCATAGACAAGAAACTGATGTAACCCGTTCAATTCCAAACCCTGCCTATTATCCTGGATTATCCTAATGGCGTATTCTAGAGCGAATTTAGAAGTATAATAGTAACATGGACTAAAATGGCGGAACATCAACAAACCTTATTCTTCGATTTGCTCATTTACCTTTTGTTTTACAATGAAGGAATACGCAGTGCCATTGAAAAATACAGTTACCCTATTTTTAACGTAAAAATAAAAGATACGTTAAGAATTTTAAAATATTTGCAATATTAAAAGCATTATCCTGCAAGGAATGGTAAGCAGTACACATGTGTCAAGCATGCAAGATATCTCGGAAATATAAAAGACTCGACTTTGTCCCCTATTTGCAAACTTTTCATCGATTCTATTATAATGCTCATCGACATTGTATCGCAGTATTGTAGTAGTAGTAGTAGTAGTAGTAGTAGTAGTAGTAGTGGTGGTGGTCGTGGTCGTGGTGGTCGTAGTGGTGGTGGTAGTGGTAGTGGTGGTAGTGGTAGTAGTAGTGGTGGTGGTAGTAGTAGTGGTGGTGGTAGTGGTAGATTTATTTCTACTGGCAGAATTAAGGCCATAAACTCTTCTCTTCCACTCAACCAGTATTAGAACATTAGCAATACCATAGCAGATAGCGTTATTGACTTCATCAAATTTATTTTCCCTATTTACAGTGATGCTGTCGACATTTGCTATGTTCCTGAAGCCTTAAATAAGTGGTCCGGAAAAACGAATAACTTTGCTTCTCCTCAGAATCCAGCCATTCAAAAATCCTGGGACGAGATTATTGCAGGTCAAATAATTGATTCCCTTATTTCCTCTCTCACATCTGACAAGGACATCGCTCGTATTAAAGCTCTCCAAGAGAAGGCATCTGGATCTGGGCTCCATTATCTGCCTTACTCCTATGTTGGTACCTTGATGGACGGTAAATCTTTCCAAATCGCTACTGCATTGCGTCTGGGCTGCAAAATTTGCCTTGTACACCAATGTATATGAGGAGAGACTGTTGATTCTTTTGGACATCATGCCTTAAGCTGTGCCAAAAGTAAAGGTCGCATTCTTAGGCATTCTGCTATTAATAACATCATTAGTAGATCTTTAGAAAAAATTATATTTTAGGAAAGCTCACAGTCTAAGCAGTCTATTTGACAACCTGGTTTTGAAATTAGTAAATATCTGACAGACTCTTAAGGTATGAGGTAGGGAGTTCCAATGACGAGAAATTGAAACGGTGAATGGTGAAGAGTTTCGGGAAATTTTATGATGAAGTATACTCAATGTACCGGTGATCTGACATCGAGTATTTAGGTTATGGTCGGAGCATAAATACACAAGGCGGGGCGACAGATAACTTGGCACTGAGGTGCGCAGAATTTGAAATATACTGTAATCAGATACAAAGTCAGTTAAATTGTATTGAAATGAAAAATTCCGTATTACATTAATCATTAGCAGATGTGTAATAAATAACTTTTAGGATGGCGATTAATATACAAGGTTTGGATAAAAAGTTACGGCAACACTGCTGTCACGTGACGATGGTACGTTCGAGAGCTGCCAGCTGTATGGATATGGACAAGGACTGTTAGATGATTTAGTGCAGCCAGCGGCGACAGTACTCCATCAATCTACTGCAGTGTGTAGAACGTTGACTTTGATAGGGATAGTGCGAGCGTCCTAAGACCATGTTCACAAAACTAGAGCAACGTTCCTGCATCAAAATTGATGTGGCACGAGGTCGTAGTGCACAAGAATGTTTTAGGGACTGCGTGAAGCATGTGGCGATGCAGCGTTGCCATATCGCACAGTGGCACGATGGGTTAAAGCGTTCCAGGAAGGCCTTGTTGGACCGGTACGAATCGTCGCTATGGACG
The DNA here is from genome assembly GCF_040183065.1 of Periplaneta americana. Taxonomy (NCBI): domain Eukaryota; kingdom Metazoa; phylum Arthropoda; class Insecta; order Blattodea; family Blattidae; genus Periplaneta; species Periplaneta americana. The sequence continues at coordinate 18,328,661 of NC_091129.1, forward strand.
AAATCTGGACTCGCTCATATTAACCAAACTTGAAATCACAATCTAATACTTACAGTCACGCAACTCTTACGTATAAAATATGCCAACATTTGACAGCTGGCGCGACAGTAGCCCTCTAGCGGCAGACAAGTTAACAGTGTGTACACGACATATGATAACACATCAGAAAACGGGTTTTGCGTAATTTATTTTATATTTTTATGCTATGCAGTAAGTGTAGATGTTCTTATTAATTTTACTTTAGAATCCTAGAAGAATTTCACACGCAGTTAATCTACAAGTTTTAGAAGCTGGGAATAAACGTAATTCTTTCTGCTCCTTACAACTGAATCTTGGCCCTGATCACGTATCATGCTTTGAAATAATATAATTGTTCGTACGTGGACGGTTAATTCAATTCATTCCTAAATATATTTATGAATTATTGGAACTCTATATTTACTGTGAGAAGAGTCAAAATTAGTAGCTTCAAAATTGTAGGCCATATCTCGTAGGGTACATGGCGTGGTGAACTCCTCTCCCTATTTCGTGAGAAATTAACTATTTTCCATACCACAAACTGGGGTAAACTCGGCCGCTGAGGTAATCTTGAAAATAAAAAAGGGGAGGATTTAAACCTTAATATGACTTTGATTTATGAAGTTCATTATTTTTCCATTCCTTAAGAACCGGTATTTCCTTTATTATTTTGAGTGACAAATAGTACTGATATTATGGTGTAAATTTTTATGGCAAGTTTACCGCATTTTACATTACATTTCCAGTTTTCACATATAAGCTTAATTTTAACTTATCCTACCTATATAATACGTAATTTACTTGCACTTACTGTTAATATGACGTAGGTGAGAACAAATAAATGAACACACAATTTTGTTGCAAAAATTGTAACTTCAATATTAACTCCGAAAATGTAGGCCTAATTTTATTTTCAGAGCAGAAGTGGTGTAAGTCAAAAATGGGTAATGAGGGTTAAAGTAAACATTCTGTAACATTCTGCTCTGAACGGCTCAAATAATCACTGGGAATGTAAAATCAACACCAATAACAGTTAACAGTCATGCAAATTATTACAGAAATGATTGCTTTTTATATTAAATTTAAAAAGGCTCTTTTATTTCTTGAGAAATTAATACGTCTGCCGCATGAATCTACACCAACACATCAGAAATTTTATCGACACAGTCCGGATTTATTCAAGAAGTGAATATTTAGCAAAAGGATTACAATATTCCATGAATTCTTGAAAAATTAACACCATGATCCCTACTTGAATGCAATATAACATTCAACTTCTGAAAAATATAAAGAAATAAACACGAATACAAAAATTATGGAATTACTTGCATTAAAAACTCTAGATACATTATCCAAAATCGGAATGGTTACACATTTACACATATGATCTCTGCAAAAAAATAATATACTGTAACAGGTATCTACTTTGACATACAAATAGGTAACTGATAACTAATAAATGTTTTATAGAACATAATACCGTACATAGGTTACCTACAACGTGGATTATTGGTTATGACTGATTTATGATTTTCTCTTGGTCTTTAGGGAATCTGAAGAACGAAAAATTCGGAGATTTAAACTTGTTGTTACTGCAATTTTAGTCATTGCACACATTGCCTTTGTTTCGACGCATGATTAAAACGTTGATAACATCTCTCATCCCTTTAAAGCACGTGCTGGCTGAACGAGATTGTATCAACTCTATTACCAGTGCCTTGCCTGCCGCTTGGGCGCTAGTGTCGCGAATGTTGGCAAAAAAAGTGTTGAAGTTGCGCGACTGTAAGTATTAGACTGTGCTTGAAATGCCAATCAAATGAATGGAACCATCCCGCTTCTCCTCGTCCAAAGAAAGTGCGCCCTACAGAAAGTGCTGTGAAGGTGATGTTCATTGTGGCGTATGACATTGACGGGGTAATACTGCACCACGCTGTACCTCCAAGGCAGACGGAAAACGCGGACTACTACTGCAGGTTCCTCCAGCACCACCTTCGTCCAGCCCTCAGGAGAAAACGACGACACTTGGTGGTACAGAACCCCATCATTCTTCATGACAATGCAAGAAGTCACACCGCTGCTGCTGCCAAGGACCTCTTGCGCCGCTGGCAAGGGGAGATTCTGGAATATCCTGCGTACTCACCTGATATGAGTCCATGCGATTACGATCCCTTCACCAAAGTGAAAGAACCACTGCGAGGGACCCGGTACAATACCAAAGATGAACTTACCCGTGCTATAATAATAATAATAATAATAATAATAATAATAATAATAATAATAATAATAATAATAATAATAATGTTATGCCTGTTATTATTCGGTTGAGAAGCTCTTATCATCCAGTCTGCTGTCCAAAAATCTGAAAGTTAGAATTTATAAAACAGTTATATTACCGGTTGTTCTATATGGCTGTGAAACTTGGACTCTCACTCTGAGAGAGGAACATAGGTTAAGGGTGTTTGAGAATAAGGTGCTTAGGAAAATATTTGGGGCTAAGCGGGATGAAGTTACAGGAGAATGGAGAAAGTTACACAACACAGAACTGCACGCATTGTATTCTTCACCTGACATAATTAGGAACTTGAAATCCAGACGTTTGAGATGGGCAGGGCATGTAGCACGTATGGGCGAATCCAGAAATGCATATAGAGTGTTAGTTGGGAGACCGGAGGGAAAAAGACCTTTAGGGAGGCCGAGACGTAGATGGGAGGATAATATTAAAATGGATTTGAGGGAGGTGGGATATGATGATAGAGACTGGATTAATCTTGCACAGGATAGGGACCGCTGGCGGGCTTATGTGAGGGCGGCAATGAACCTTCGGGTTCCTTAAAAGCCATTTGTAAGTAAGTAATAATGTTTTATTTTCGCTGGCACAGTTAAGGCCATAAGGCCTTCTCTTCCACTCAACCAGCCTTAATGAATACAATACATAAATTTAAATTAAAAATATTTACACTACACTTAAAAGGTTCTCCAGCATTATTCTTCACTACACATTTATTTAAATTTAGATAAATCTATAAAGTAGTAACTTAATTTATGAGCTAATTTAATTCAATGAATTATAATTAATTTACTATTTGAGATAGCTAGTAAAATGATGAAAATTAATTTAATATAAGCTTACTAGGACTATGTTACAGGGAGAATATATATATTTCTATTTCTATAATGAGAATATTAATGTAATTGCCATTAGAGGTTTTGTAAATCTATTTAGAAAAATTAATGATAATAGTAATAATAATAATGGACAGATGTTAGTTTCATTATAAGTAACAAATATTAATCAGCAATTCATCTGTTAAGTAAGAATTTATGCAATTTTGACCTAAATGAAGTTATTGTCCAACAACCCCTTATATCACTCGGAAGCAAGTTCCAATTTCTAGCAACTGAAACTGTATAGGATGAAGAATATAAAGATGTTTTGTGGTAGGGTATAATGAGTAAATTGTTATGATGAGATCTTGTACTTAGCTGATGATATGCGGATAAATTTTGGAAACGAGAAGCCAAATAGATTGGGGTAGCGGTGCGCAGAATTTGAAATAAGAGAACAAGAGAATGCAGGGCTCGTCGATCGCTTAGCCTTAGCCAAGACAGAGTTTGGAAAGACGGGGAAACATGATCATACTTACGAATATTACAAATATAACGGACGCACGCATTATGCACACGTTGTAGCCTGCTGCTCAAATTTGCATTTAGGTTACTTAATATAATATGACAGTAGTCAAAGTGTGGCATCACTAGTGTTTGTACAAGGATTAATTTTAATTTATCAGGAAGAAAGTGCTTCAGTCGCTTTAATGAGTGAATAATGGAAAATATTTTTTTGGAAGTGTGATTCACTTGTTCATTCCATTCCAGGTGACAATCCATATAAATACCAAGGTTCTTCACAGTCGTACTGTATGGAATAGTAGTATTATTTACAATTATCGGTGGCAAATTTTGCTTGTCACACTTCGATCTTTGATGTTCTATTAAGATTGCCTGCGATTTACTTGCATTTAAATTAAGTCCACTTGCATTTAAATTAAGGGCGGTCAATACGGAACATCAACAAAGATGGACGCGCTGATGGTGTACGACGCCTTCCAAACATTTGGAAAAAGGTGATAAATAAAGGGGGAGACTATATTGAAAGTACGTAAATGTTGTACCCCTGTGAATAAAGCCATGTCAGAAATATCGAACTGTTGCCATTACTTTTTACCCAACATTTGTATCAAAAATTCATTTTGATGTAAAAATAACTTCTGCGTTACTGGAAGCTAATGCAACATTTCTGCACAATACGCGAAGAAGCATACAGTGGAATGGTTTTGAGCCCAACGCTAGTGATAAAATAATAATTTCTGTGTGTTTCTTTTTCTCCTTTTATATGAACAGTACGTTTGCCATGTGTGTAATGAATTGTACCGCTGAGTTACAAATCCGACTTGTGACAGAGCTGGCAATTACAGTTCATCTTCCTCCGTGCTCATGTATTGATTTAATTTGCTGCTGTAATGGAAATGAACACTGATGTTAACTCTATTATCCATAAATTTCAATTTTCAGAATGGTGTGCGGGACCACCAAGCTATGTATTGAATCTCTTGCGGTGCTAATGGATTATTCTTATTTACGTCCCAAAAACGTAACACGACTCTACTGAGGAACGAAATACTTGAAGACTATGAAAGGAGGAAAGTGAAATTAAGTTTTATGTAATTAGATAACGCGCATTTTTCATTACAAACATGACAGTATAATTGAAGACCTCGACGCAAAAACCGGTTAAGTCCAGAAATGAAAATGTTACACACTTTCCACAAAAATTGAATGTGCATTAATTTCAGACTTATTTTTTACACGATAATCTAGTTTTTATTTAGTTACCAATATTCTTATTAGTTAGCTTTCGTCTATAAAATTTTTAAACGGTCTCCTTGAATGTATTTTATTACGAAAATGCTACCGATTTCTATCTCATGTTTAAGGTCATTATACGTTGTACATCATTTATATTTCCGTGGTATTGTTAAAATTGAAAGTTTAGAATAAAAACAAAATTGATTTCACAAATATAAAAATGACAAAAATATCTAGAGTAACATTCACACAAAATCTGTATAGCCTACGTGGATGACTCTGAATCTAACTGGGAACTTCAACCTTCATTTTAAACTGATTGATACCCATTTTCCAACTTAACTCTTCACAGATCTACAGAAAAACTTATAGGCCTAGATATCGAATACAGCATTAACTCAATTAAAAAAAAAAAAAAAAAAGAAAATGTACCTGACTTTGATATTAGACGACTCATACAGTATATATTGTAGTAAAAGAATATTGGCTTCCATCTAGCGGGAAGATGTCGAAACAAGAATCAGTCGTGCCTGCGTATGTCCGTTTTTTTACGCAAATCAGTGAAGCAGTCAGTTCTTTTCAACGGTACAGACGTTCCTAAAATTCAGACCTGACGGATTTTTGCTCCAAAGAGTGCAGCATATATTGATCTTAGCAGTGCATTCTAAATGTGGATTTTTCTTGTAGCAGCTCATGTTACCTCTTATCTGCTTTGGTGTAAAGGGAATATTGTTAGTCAGATATTAGATCAATTTGAAGGTTGGTCGTCAGAATAGGTAAGGTTGGAAATGTTTTGCTTTGTGGTGTATCACTGTCGTGGGATGTTATAGAATGTGGTGTTGAGAATAATATTGTATGAGGATGAATAACGAGTTCAAGTTATGGGCAGGAATGTACAGTAATTTTGAGAACTAGAAAGTATAGTAAATAAATCTGTAAATTGTGATGGTGAGTCCCTGAATTCAGAAATGTGAAGGCCCATCACCACTTGGATGTTGCTTTAAAAGCAGTGAACCATATATCATATATATCATATCATATCATATCATATCATATCATATCATATATCATATCATATCATATCATATCATATCATATATCATATCATATCATATCATATCATATCATATCATATCATATCATATCATATCATATCATATATCATATATCATATTGTGACGGCCACGTGAGATTCGATCTCACGACCGACGGAGGAGAGGCTAATTCGGCCGTGTTTTGGGAGGGTTGCGCGCGCATCTGCTTCCTGTGGCATGTGCTATGGCGGAGAGAAGAGAGGGGAAAGAGAGACCGCGGCAGAGAGGAGAGGGGTCCGGATTGTTCGAGTGCGTTCTCTGGAGTGCTGCCTCTGGACACGCGTCGAAATATTGAGAACTCGTACTTTCTCGCAATTATGGTGCGAATATAAATTACGCACGCGAGTGAACTTGGAACAGTCAGTTAGTCAGTAAGCCAGTGTTGTTACAGTCAGCCAGTCTTGTGTACCGAAGTTCGACTTGAGTGTGCGTCCGCAACCGTGTGAGCATCCGAAGGCCTGAGTTCGAGTGCAGTGGACCGCAGTTGGAGGGACCTGAGTTCGAGTACAGTGGACTGTCTCTGAAGGTCTGTGGTTCGAGATACTGTCAACTTGAGTGACTGAGCTAGAAGAACCGTGAACTGAGAACTGACAGTTCTGATTTATAAATAGTGCTTTGAGAACATGAATAAAAATTAACAGTTCATTGTTGTTCTCAATAATCCAAGTAAATTGTCATTGTCGTCTGTGGAGTGCAATAACGAATACTGTGTTACTGTGTGGAGAGCAAATCCCATTGTTGAGGGGAGCAGAATTAAATTGTAGAAAGTGAAGAGTAATTGTTGTGTTGGAAGAATAAACTACATTGTTGTTCAGTATATAAAATTTACAATATCATATCATACATATCATATCATATCATGTCATATATCATATATCATATCAGATATATCATATATCATATCATATCATATATCATATCATATCATGTAACATATATCATATATCATATCATATCATATAACATATATCATACATCATATATCATATATCATATATCACATCATATATCGTATATCATATATCACATCATATATCATATCATATATCATATCATATCATATGTCATATGTCATATATCATATATCATATCATATATCATATATCATATCATATCATATAACATATATCACATCATATATCATATCATATATCATATATCATATCATATATCATATCATATATCATATCATATATCATATCATATATCATATCATATATCATATCATATAACATATATCATATATCATATCATGTCATATGTCATATGTCATATATCATATCATATATATCATATCATATGTCATATATCATATATCATATCATATCAGATATCATATCATATCATATAACATATATCATATATCATATCATATCATATATCATATCATATCATATGTCATATATCATATATCATATCATATATCATATCATATCATATCATATCATGTCATATGTCATATATCATATATCATATCATATCATATGTCATATGTCATATATCATATATCATAACATATATCATATCATATATCATATCATATGTCATATATCATATCATATGTCATATATCATATCATATCATATATCATATCATATGTCATATCATATCATATGTCATATCATATCATATCATATATCATAACATATCATATCATATATCATATCATATGTCATATATCATATCATATACCATATCATATATCATATCATATATCATATCATATCATATATCATATCATATGTCATGTCATATATCATATCATATGTCATATATCATAACATATCATATCATATGTCATATGTCATATATCATATCATATCATATCATATATCACATCACATCACACATCGCACTCTCAGATCTCACATATCACATCTCACATCACACCACACATCTCACATCACACCACACATATCACATATCAATCACATCACAATCACATCACACTGCGTACTGTACACCCCAAGTACTATTTGAAGCTGTCCACTTGCTTTACTGCCTGATTGAGAATCCTCACGTTTACTTTCTTTATTTTCTACCGATAACCATGGTATTAGTCTTATTTGCATTTATCTTCATCCCATACTGCTCAAAGCTGTCATTTAAGTCCAGTATCCTATCCCTTAGTATCGTCTCCTCTTGACTTGACGCCATGTGACCAGTAAATCTTATGTGCAGTTGGATGTTGCAATAGTCCTCAAGATACTCTTAATGTTCACCAGTATTTTTAATATTCAGCAGCCTAATGAAAACCCAGGAATCGCTGGCGTGAAACATGTGCGTATACGTAATATTAATATCGTTGTGATAGTTTCATAACACCTAAGTCCCTTTGCTTTCAATAGCACAATATAATGGCTCTTTCGTATGTAAAAATTAGAAATGTCAGACTTGTTGATAGAATAAAGGATATTTTTATAGATGAACGAGGACATATATTTTACTATCTCTGAGATGTTCAAAACATTTTCTTCTGCTCCCATTCCTTCAAATCGCACCCTGTTCTTCTGTACCTAAGAATTCTCTCCAGGTGGGTTTTCCTCTCCTTATGACAGAAATTTCCCCCAATGAAAGTAATTTTTCCTTCGTCTAGCATCATAGATTTAACTAAGTTCGAAAACCACTAAACAAATGAAGAGAATATCTCGACTGAAATCATATAATATGTACCGTAACAATGTGAAACTAATATAGGGAATATTTCTGGCAGTATCGTTCCGTGTTTATTAACGTCAATCAAATAGCACATCACTCAATTTTCATTTTCAGAGCCGATACATCAATATGCACGCACGAAATAAAGTCGGGTCTGATAATAATAGAGATATAGGCTATACAGTAATATGAAAACAGTAATTACAACAGTTCGAAGTCTTGGTATTTCAAACAATGTTTCAGATTTATACACTGTACATTTTCACAGAGATGACAAAGGCGCCAAAGTACAAACTTTCAATTTCGGTCCCGTATGAAAGATAGATGTATTTCTATTCTAGTCGTCTTTTTCTTCTTCTTCCCTTCAAGTATTAGGCCATATGGCTTGTTATGATCTCACAGTTGAATTTTCAATCCAGCGCTTCTTTGGACGACCGAGAGATCTCTTCCCGTTTGGACGATAATGGAGCATGACTTTTGGGATTCTATCTCTACGCATGCGATGCAGATGATTTATCCAGTTGTTCCGATAATGTTTTACGTGATTAATTACAGGTCTAGTTGTAATTCTTCCGTTACATCTTCATTGCGTTTGTAATCCCATTTCGTATAGGTCCCGCAGTATATCTCATATGTTTAATTCCATTGGCAGTTATTATGCTTTTGTCTTTCTTCCTCTATGTCCATGCCTCACTGCCCTTAAGAAAGTACAGGTCTCGCCAAGGTCTTGTATAGGCGAATTCTAGTATGCCTTTGTACTAGAAAAGGTTTCATAATGTTGTTAATTATTCCCGTGGTTTTGGTGTATTCAGAAATTTTCTGTGAAATGTTTACTTCATCGAAAAAAGATAATGTGTATCCGAGATAAGTAAAATACGAGTAATTTACTCTTTCTAATATTTTTGAATATAAACATATTTTGCTACGGACAGGGTATTTTCCGCAGAAGGCCACAATTTTAGTCTTTTCTTCATTGATTTTCATGTTATATTTAACCCCAATTTTGTTAAAATTAAAAATTGAACGTTGTAATTCATCTTCTGAGCATTCCACCAGAGCTAAATCGTCTGCAAAAAGTAATGAATATAGTTGTAAATGTATATTAAGTTTTCTATTGAGTCTACTGTAGTCGTCTTTTTCTTCTTCTTCTCTTCAAGTATTAGTCCATATGGCTTGTTACGATCTCACAGTTGAATGTTCAATCCACCGCTTTGGACGAACGAGAGATCTCTTCCCGTTTGGACGATAGTGGAGCATGACTTTTGGGATTCTGCCTCTACGCATGCGATGCAGATGATTTATCCAGTTGTTCCTGTAATGTTTTACGTGATTAATTACAAGTTCTAGTGTTATTCTTCCATTACATCTTCATTGCATTTGTGATCCCATTTCGTATATCCTGCTGTATATATCATAAATTTCATTTCATTGGCCGTTATTCTGCTTTCGTCTTTCTTCCTCAATGTCCATGCCTCACTGTCAAGGTCCTGTATAGGCAAATTCTAGTATGTATTTGTAATAAGGAAGGTTTCATAATGTTGTTAATTATTCCCATGGTTTTGGTGTATTTAGAAATTTTCTGTGAAATGTCCACTTCATCGAAAAGAGATAATGTGTATGCAAGATATGAAAAGTAATTTACTCTTTCTAATATTTTTAAATCTAGACATATTTTGCTAGTCACAGGGTATTTTCCGCAGAAGGCCATAATATTAGTTTTTTCTTTATTGATTTTCATATTATATTTAAATCATATTTTGTTAAAATTAAAAATTGAACGTTGTAATTCATCTTCTGAGGATGCCACCAGAGCTAAATCGTCTGCAAAAAGTAATGAGTCGTAACTTTCAGAATGTTTGTAGATCACTCTACTTTCTATCAGTTGAGAGAATCTTAGTTTCGTGCGTGAACTAGTATTTTATCTATACTCTTATGTGAAAAAGAAACCTTCCATTACACATGGTCACAGCGAATGGAGGAGTAGCTTCTACTTAGTATTCTGAATTATTCCTTTCTACTCCCTAAAATATTGTTTATTTTTTGGACTTGGGTATCTGAATTAATTAGGAGATGAAGAATAACAAACCTGGTAGCTTTTCCTGTGCATCTACACTTATTAGAGACCCACCACTATCTTCTGAAGTAAGCGTTGTCATAGAGATTCTTTTATACGTGATTTACCCATTATCATTTACATAAAGACAAACTCACCGCTTTCTTCACAGAACGATTCCGAAGTAGAATACAGCAAAATATATTTCAAGATATATTAATCATAGTAGTAATTTAGGCCCAAGAATATATAACAAATGTATATTTAAATATTCTAATCTTGGCAATTCTAATAGTTCTAATATTAAATTTAAGAAGTTATGTGTGGATTTTATAAAAATTGAAAAATTGTAAATATAATTTTATATATTCTTATTGCGTAGCAGACATAAGACAAATTGTATTATATAATTCTTAATTTCAATTCAGGAATCCGGCCCTGAGCACGAGTTCTACTCTTTCAGGGACGAGCTAAAATTTTTTGTTTATTTATATTTTGTTACAATTATTAGCAACATAAATAAATAAGTAAATAAGTAAATAAATAAGTAAGTAAATAAATAAATAAGTAAATAAATAAATAAGTAAATAAATAAATAAGTAAATAAATAAATAAGTAAATAAATAAATAAGTAAATAAATAAGTAAATAAATAAATAAATAAATAAATAAATAAATAAATAAGTAAATAAATAAACAAGTAATTAAATAAATAAGTAATTAAATAAGTAAATAAATAAATAAGTAAATAAATAAATAAGTAAATAAATAAGTAAATAAATAAATAAGTACATAAATACATAAGTAAATAAATAAATAAATAAATGAATAAATTAATTAATTAATTTTAACCTAACCTCAAATAACTTCATCGAGCTATTCATCAGAAACATAGACCTCGCTGCTTCATGGATCTGATGTCAAACGATTGATTCCATCTAAGTTCCGTGAGGAATAACAAGACAGCTTGAGACATTTATTATGACTATTACATTTTCACTACGTCATACTGCTTTTGACTAATAAAACGGTACGAAAGGATGTGTTTCAACCAATCATGGCTGCTTAGCGCTACAATTTTATGTATTCCCTAGGATTTTTTTATTTTTATTACTTTCCCAGCATTTGTTTTTTATCACTTCCCTAGCATTTGTTTCTTTGTTTGCCAACATTTGAAACTGCAAATTCTGTACGGTACTATAAAACATGCTTTGCGATCGTCATTTGTTTCCCACATATATCTGTGGCGCTACAGCCCATGGAGGGCCAAGACTGATCAGCCAGCTGCTGGCTTCACGTCCACATGCCGAAATAGAGGTGGACGATCATCCAACCAGAATAGAGGTATCGTGTGGTTAGTACGATGATCTCCCAGCCGTTATAGCTGGTTTGCGAAACCCAAATGCATCACGATGCTGGGTGGGCACCGGTCCCGTAACGCGTGTCCAAGACAGCATGCCTTAGACCACGACGCCACGGCGCGGGACTTTCCTGCATAAATAGTCGACTGAAAATAGGCTCCGTTCAAACATTTTGCTGAAGGGAACATTAGTAAGTGAGTTAATATTCTATTATGTTAGAGCACTTTATTTCTTGTAGTCCTTTATACTTTCTTCTAATCGTGTAAAAGTCAATTAAATCGCACTAGATAAATCAAAACCTCTAGTGAGATTACTGTTGATAATAGTATATTGCATCTTCCTTTTATGAAAGGTTTTTCTGAATATGCGATGCTATAAACGTATATATTGTTAAATTTACGAACTCGACCACAGGACTTGACAAATGGACGAATAATCAGTTTTTCTGAAGAAAACCAGCCTGCTGATGTGTTACAGAGATACATCTTAAGGGATCAAATACTGCAAACGTAATTTAATAAGTTCTTTAGACGAAGTTTACTTCGGTAGCATTTTATTTTACATTTCAGTTATTCACAGTTACAAAATGTGTGTGATTAATAGTGTGGCCGGGAGGAAAAAGGTCTTAAGTAAAAATTTTGTACTTTTCAGGAAAGCAGTAGAAAGATTGAAATTGATGTCAATTATAGAGTTTTTTTAATTAAGAGGTTTTTCCTTGATATTATTTGTTTATATTTCTTATAAAATAGGTATGCTGCTCATTTAACAATTTTCTTGATTATTTCCAAAAATAGCCGCACTTAAGCCCTTTTAAGACTAAAAGCCAAACTGAGTAGAAGGGACTATTAAACATAAGACCTTTCTCATGTCAAAATAAATGAGAAATGTAAATTATTAGGAATGCAAAATGGGTCTTAAACAATTATGAGACTGCAAATCTAGTCTTTCAGGTGAAGCTCCCTGTAAAGCAGATTTGAATAATTTCAAGGGAAAAATTGTTCCGGGGCCGGGTATCGATCCCGGGACCTCTGGTTGAACGTACCAGCATAATATATACGTTACTGTGTACGTTAACAGAAACCCACAATTCTAAGTCACACAGAGATTGTGTGCACTCGTTGTGGGTCTCTGGCGTTTTGTCAGCCCACGCGAGTTGTGTGGATATAAAGGGAAAAGTTGAGACGGTGTCGGGTGGAGTTCCCGGGTAGCTCAGTGGTAGAGCGCTGGTACGTTCAACCAGAGGTCCCGGGATCGATACCCGGCCCCGGAACAATTTTTCCCTTGAAATTATTCAATTATAAGACTGTTTACCCTGGTTCTTAAAGGTTTAAAAGGAAAGGGTATCAGTACGGTATGTGATAAAATGGCTAAAATACAAGTTAGACCTTTTTGATAGGGAAGCATGGAAAGTAAACATGTGATGGTTTGTAAGGAATAAAGTATTAAATATTCTTAAGTCCTTTATTCTGTGTGTACTGGATTCAAAAAGTACTTAGGACATTGGTAACGCTCTATAAATCCAGTCACGAGTCTTATTTGATTTTAGCCGTTTTACCAGATTGTAGAGAATTGTTTCCGCTTTCAGAATATATGAAAATCTCATTTTCACAAAAAAAATTGACTTAAGACCATTTTCCTCCCGGCCACAGCTGTCTTTTGTTTCTTAGATACAAATTTAGTATCGATCGTTAAAAGTTATTTTAAGATTGGCAGTACTGTGAAGCTAACAATATCAATAGTAGAGACAGGATATTTAGAGAGGTTTAATGGTCTAGGAGGCTACTATAGCGAATATTTCCATTTATCATTCCCTTTTACATGTAATTTCTTAGAAGTATTGACAAAATCTGAGGAGTTTCGTTGCCATTCAAGTGAATGAGACTCGCGGAGAGAAACTTCACAATATAAAATAGGATTTTGTGTAGAGCATTCATCAACAAGAAACTTAACGTTGAAGATACGGAATGGAAACTTTAGCAGTTAGTATTTATGTAAAGATAAGTAGTAAATCCCACAGGTCTTTGTGAATAATCTTCAATATCTTTACAGCTGTATAGACATGAATAGTTACGATCATGAATGTGTTGAGTAGTGCACGATCTAGAAATGAAGAAAAAATTATAACACCACAAAGTATTTTAGAAATGTGTTTCAATGCTCGTGGTGTGTTTCTTTCCCACCCAAGCTGTCCGTGGTTCGATTCCCAACGTGGGAAAATGAGATTTATCTTCCGTTCATGGGACTGGGTTTTTGTTGTTCCTTGTCGTGTGCTGTCCTGTGTTGTCTTGGCGTCGGCCCTGTGCCGTGAAGACCACACGGTGGAGACATAAAAATTATGTATGCTGATGACAATACATTCTTATGTTCTAGCTCTACTCTGAATGAAATACATGCTCTAACCAACGATATTCTATCACAGATGGCTTTATGGTTTGAATCTAACGGTTTTTTCCTTAATCAAGAAAAGTCTATCAATATAACTTTTATCCTAAATCATGTAATAAACAAGTACAACATGCAGAACTATACCAATTTTCTAGGCATTTTTATAGACTCCAGTTTAACATGGGAAAAACATATCGAATATAAGGTATATGAGCCAAATAAAGCCCGGTTCTAAATAAGGCCCATCTGTCATTTAATTAAGATAACATTTCAATTTCCACTAGTTTCTTAATGTTTCTGACAGTTCCTGGCTTCTAATGGCTAGACCAGAAACTATAACAGTTTAAGTGAACGATTTCGCCATGTTTGCTTCAGTTGAACAGTGAACGTCGTCTGAAGCTGTTTCGCTATTATTTCGAGGTATTTTAATAAACCTTATGCATTTTTTGGTAACCTAACATAAATGAACATGGTATATGTCATTTCAAAGCGTATGATTACTAGAATAAGATAGTGTATTGATATTTTCCACTTAACGTGCATTTATTTATCCCTTAGTAAACCTATGAATGAAAGTGTGGATTTACAGGGAGCTCCAAATAAGGCCCTCTATAGATGAGCTAAACAAGGCCCATGGGCCTTATTTGGAACATGAATTATCTTCAAGGTTTTACTGTACATACAGTAATTTATTTATAAGAAAATTGTGAAGACAATTATCAAAGTTACGATAATTATTCTAAATTCGTAATTTAAATTATTTTAGCATAATAATTGTGTTTATTTGTTAAATATAATATTTTAATTATTTCGATATGTAATACCTAAACACAAAAGTTTCAGTTATTTAGAGAGCTTAAACTTGCGTTATTTTGACTCGAAATGACTTGAGACATAGAAGGTTTGAAGACTCATGAGTCGTTACGTTATTCTGCTTACCTAACAATACCACACATGAGTTGCAGCCATTCGATAAGTCCGTGCTTGGACCTTACGAAGCATTCTGGGATGATGAAGTCTTGCTTTACTGGTCAAAGCAGGAAGGTGCTGAAAGCCGTACAGTGAAAAAACGGATATTCAGGAAATATTTAGTAACGTTTGGCCAAGAGCTGCTACTCTTCTAACATATCAAGTGGGTTTAGCGCTACTGGAATTTATCCGTTCGACCCTAGTGCTATCCCTGAGTGCCTTCGCTTCTTCCAAACTCACCAGGAGAGAAAAGCCTGAAGAAACCCGATTACAATCACAATCTGGATCCCAATTGCTCATACATCAGCCAAATCAAGTTGAAGCATTAACCCAGAAAAAGAGATTCAGGGGACTCAAGCTTCACAAGTGACATCTTCTCTCTTCATGACGAATCCAGTAACTTTTCCCATATCTCTAGTGATAATGAAGAACAATTAGAAACTTCATTTCAAGACGTTCTTTGTACCGTGAAATGAAGAAAAACCATACAAACCAGCGACGAAAAGCCCTTAATTACCAAGCAGTTGAGGTAATTAGGAATTGTTTCAAGGCAAAGAAGACTAAATCAGTTAAAACTGCTAAAGAACATAGGCCTACAGAGGACCACGAAAGCGATAAGAATGGTGCCACTACTCCTAAAGGTTTGACCGTGAAGACAATTCAGAAGAGGAAAATATGTCTTGTGCCTTCCGTGAAAGATCTTCTTGAAGCTGGACCGAGTGGCATTCACGCTAAAAGAGTGAGAAAAGTAAGTTGGTTCTGCTATTTATGCAGAAAAGATCGTATTGCTGACATGAGATTGTGTGTAAAGTGTTCAAATTATGTTCATGAAGAATGCATTGGACTTACGGCTAAGAAAAAATATTCAGTTTTCTTTGTCCACAGTGTGATTTTCCCAGAATGTCATCTTAGACTAAGGACAACATACCAGTTCTCTCTGCCAAGAGTGTAATCTTCAGACAACAGTGAAACTATGGTGAAAATACTCAGGTTTCGTTGCCCAGAATGTGATCTTAGACTAAGAAGGGGGGTTTTTTTTTTACTCAGAGTGTGATCTCTAGACTAAGGACATTTGCTTTTTTCAGAATGTGTTTTTCTCTACTTAACTTTGGATATTATTATTGTAGTTCAGTTGGTTTAAATACAATTATTGTAATTTAATTTATTTTATTTGCTTTCGTAATGACTATTTACACATGGGCCTTATTTGGGACTGATAGTGGGCCTTATTTGGAACGAGTGTGCTAAATAAGGCCCTTTACTCACATTTTTAATATTGCACTATTATAGAAAAGTTTTTCAATAACTCTAAATCTAAGACCACGTTTTCTTTACTGCTCACCTTGAAGTATGTTTTAGTACAATTTTTAGAATTTTATCTCCTTCAGTAAACGTACAACAGATCTCGATAAGTTAAGTGGGCCGTATTTGGCACATGTACCTTATAAGCACAAAATTATCAAGAGTTATATATTTATTAAAGAAATTAGTGACTTGCTTTTCTCAAAATTATTTAAGATGTGGCTACTTTTCTTTCTTTCAGTCGATGATTAGGTATGCCTTAATTTTCTGGGGAAATGGTGGCAAAATTGGGAGTGTCTTGATTTTGCAGAAGAAAGCCATTAGAATTCTATGTCATTCAAACTACCTTGAACATTGTCGACCTCTTTTCAAACAATCACAGATATTAACTGTCATATATCACCTAGTTCTTTACACTCGACAAAATATAGACAATTACTCATTAATAGCCAATATACATGGTCATGAAATTAGAAATAGTGAACAAATTAATATTCCATACTGTAGATTACATAAAACTAGTACAAATGTTTCTGTCATTTGGATGAAATTATATAATAAGCTTCCCAGTCAATATTATAAGTTACCAACTAATAGTTTCAAAGATAGATTTTATAATTGGCTTTTAATTAATCCTTTCTACTCTGTAGACGAGTTTCTTAACATAAATTCATACGAAATTGTTTTTAATAAATAAAGTTATTTACATTTAGTTACAATTATTACATTATGGCTTCTGTATCGACCCTTTATGTTCACCCATGACTGTAAGTGAACTAATTCAAAAGTGATACTAATTTAATAATTCATGAGTTATAAATTATCTTGCGCATATTTTATACCAGCAAATATTATTTACTGAGAGTCGAGAAAAATTTTGCTACTCAAGGAAGATATTTTAACCGGTACTCAATTACTGTAATGAACGCTTTATGGTCATATAGATAGATGGTTTGCAAGAGAGTGTTCGTTTCTTCCGAATACAGCGTATTAGGAACTCAGTTATTGCTCTGAGAATAAAGTCTAAGAATTCGCGACGGAATGCAATCAAAGACGTTAACTTCAGTGGTAATATCACTCTCAAAGTATGTCCCAAAGAGACACAGGAAGAGATAATACAACGGTCTCCGTCCTGTAGAAGAGTAGAAGGACATGCTCTGGTGGGGAGGAAGTATTGTAAGGTAAATGAATGCACAAGAACTAGAGAGGGATTAATAGAAACTGCTACACGCGATTATAATTCAACAATAATTGAATTATCTGTAGCAATCAATGTTTGTAAAAAAAGCACACTAAGTTAATCAACGCAGAATGAACTCAGGATCTTACCCTCCAACTCTTAAATATTCAATAAAATATTCTCTATCTCTCTCTCCCTCTCCCTCTCCCTCTCCCCCTCCCCTCTATTAGGGCACACTTGGCTCATTTCCTGATATTAAACTTTTGGTGCAAATATAAGGTTCAAATTAGAAAAAAAGAATTATTGTTTTTAATGTATGTACACTTTTAGATTTCAGGACGTTACATGTCAGCATTTTTACATCAAATGAATTTATACAATATTTACAAACAAGCTCTCTAGAATGGTTGGTATTTTCGTGATAGTCCTTAAATTCAAAAGATTTAAGCATAATAATAATAATAATAGTAATAATAATAATAATAATAATAATAGTTTTATTTTCCCTGGCAGAGTTAAGGCCACAGGCCTTCACTTTCACTCAACCAGGATCAAATCACACACAGAGAAATACATACCAGTATACAAATATTAACTTAATAATAATAATAATAATAATAATAATAATAGTAATAATAATAATAATAATAATAATAATGGTGGTGGTGGTGGTGGTGGTGGTGGTGGTTTCCCTGGCAGAGTTAAGGTCACAGGCCTTCTCTTCCACTCAACCAGGATCAAATCACATACAGAAAAATACATACCGGTATACAAGTATTAACTTAATAATAATAATAATAATAATAATAATAATAATAATAATAGTAATAATAATAATATAATATAATAATAAATATAATAAAATAAAAATAGATTGAATACGTAATCACAAACAGGAAAATACATTCTCGTATACAAGTATTAACTTAAAAAATGAATTAATACAAATGAACATAATCTCACAACTAAATGAATAGTACAATTAGTATGATCAGTACAGCATGGGTTACATTGAGACAATGACAATTATCTAGATATTAGTATTAATAGAAAATTAAAGTAATGAGTTTAAAATAATAATAATATAATAATAAGAAATAAAAATTACACCTAAAAAAAAACTAATTCTGTGCATTTAAAATATTTTTCAAAACAACTTAATTTTAAACAACTGAGGACTAAGACTACCCCTGATTTCCAGCGGCAGCGAATTCCATGAGCGGGCCATGGCTATTGAGAAAGAACTTGAGTACAGAGATGTCTGATGACGTGGTATTGATAGTAACAGATTGTGCTGTGAATATGTATTACGATTATGATGTGAAGCTACAGGCAAGGTAGTTGGGTGTGGAATCATGTATAATTCGATACAGCAGGCAAAGAGAATGTACTAAACGTCGATCTTGCAAGCGGAGCCAGGAGAGTCGTAGAAAATATTCCGATATATGATCATGTCGACGGATATTGAAAATAAATCGGACGCAGACATTATGTACACGTTGAATTTTTTTTTTTTAGAATTTTCAGCACTTACGTCGCTATATAAAACGTCACAGTAGTCAAATTGAGGCGTTACAAGGGTCTGTACAAAAATTTGAGTTTAGTAGTTCAGTCTAGTTTTAAATTCGTCAGTTATATTCATACCTACAACTCAAACAAATAAAGTTATTCCGGTATTTTGAAAGTCCTTGACATGTATCATGAAACCACTGATCACAACTGACTCATCTTTCACCATGTTTGTCGTCCTCGAAATTTTCTGAGCAAGATCCGCACAAATTATTAAGCTTATCATTCCGCTTTTCTTTAAGCACAAACCTTCTTTGTTAGGCTCCTGAAGTTGTAGTTGTTTCGTTTCTTTTAACTCACTTGAGGACTGAAAATGTCAGTCCCATTGATTGCTGCTTTGGTCTCTTCTGGTTCTTGTCAAACTTGCTAAGAAAAATATGACCTTTCTGTGCGCAGTTTTCATTTAAGACACAATCAGTTGTCTCTTTCATATAATTTATATTGTATTTCTTTCCACATTTGATTATCTGCTACCTGAAACATTGTCGAAATGCACAATATGGCAGAGATGCTATGAATACACACACAACAATATTTTACGTTTCATGTACAATATTTCATATTTATTCCATTAGAGAGTGTTGTTATAGCATAGAAAAAATTTAAAGACAAAAAAGTGGCTTCGTGGAATAAGAAAAAAGCTAAGAAAATAACCTCCAATGGTAAGGCTCTGTTAAATAATAATCATTACATTATGCAAATCTGGCTTTCAGGTAGTAGCTCCCTGTAAAGCAGGTTTGAATAATTTCAAGGAAAAATTGTTCCAGGGCCGGGTATCTACTACCTGAAAGCCAGGTTTGCATAATATATTTCGTTACTGGAGGTACGTTAACAGGAAGCCACAGTTTAAGTAACACCGCATTTGTGTGCACTAAATGTTGGGTTCTGGCGTCTTGTCAGCCCATTTGAGTTGTGTGGATATATAGGAAAAATTGTGACGGTGTCGTGTGTAGTTCCTGGGTAGCTCAGTCGGGAGAGCATTCGTGCGCTAAGCGAAGGGTACTGGATTCGATACCAGGCCGGGAATAATTTTTCCTTGAAACTATTCAAATCATTACATAGTTATGCATATATTTTTCACGAAGACACATGCAATGTCAGTACTTGATATTGAAAACAATTTGGCCACAAAACACAGAAAAAAACTCTTATTTTAACAAAGGAATTTGCATGGTGTATTCACTCTCAAAGTCCCGCGCCGTGGCGTCGTGGTCTAAGGCATCCTGCCTAGGAATGCATACTGGTTCGAGTCCTCATGGGGGAAAATTTTTCTCATAAAATTTCGGCCAGTGTATAGGACCGGTGCCCACCCAGCATAGTGATGCACTTGGGTAGCTACGATAGGTAGCGAAATCCGGTTGCGAATACCAGCTATAACGGCTGGGGGGATCATCGTGCTAACCACACGATACCTCCATTCTGGTTGGATGATCGTCCATCTCTGCTTCGGCATGTGGCCGTGAGGCCAGCAGCCGGCTGGTCGGTCTAGGCCCTTCATGGGCTGTAGGGCCACGGATTATTATTATTATTATTATTATTATTAATGTTATTATTATTATTATTATTATTATTATTATTATTATTCACTGTCATATTCAAAGCTATAGATCTCACAACTCTTCCAGTAATTCCCAAAACTGCAAGAGGGCAGTGAACAAATTCTATGTTATAGTACATCTTCTGTCATTTATACCATACTATTTGTCGCTGGTATAAGTTCGTGATAAATTTAAAATAATTGTCATGAAATAAGCCATGTCACGAAATTTACTCAGTTTGTCTCATATATAAAATTTATTGTGCTTATTCATAATACCAATGCAATTTTTACTAGGCTATTTAGCGTCAAGATGGTATTCATTTTACGTTTAGGAAAATCGGCGTAAAAACAAATTAGGTAATTAGTCCGAGCGGGAATCGAACCCCCGTTCGAGAGCAACTCCGGAGCAGCAGGCTATCGTCAATGTAACAATCATGTATTTTTAAATACTGTAATTTTTTGTGGCGATAATTTAAAGCCATGCAGTACTTCCAACATTATTGACTACACGTTAGATAGAAGACTTACCTTTCCGCTAGTTTGTGAGGCTGAAATTTCATTAAAGGCAGGAATAGACCAATATCTTACAAAGTAAAAATCCTGGAAAGGCGGGAAAGTACGAGAGAGGAAATGAAAAGAGAAATAGAAATAGATACTTTTGATCTCTCTTAATCAATTCCCATCCTACGCACATTTATAAGAACGGGGGAGAACCTGGAATATCTTTACTCCTTCAGAAAGATATAATGGATACAGAATCAACACATTTCCTTGAAATGTATCTACATGAATTAATGTAATGTAAAAACGCAATAACTTATATAAAAGCGTCAATAAATTCAGACTAGTTGAATTGTAGAACGTAATAAGTTTCACTGCAAAAGTGGGTATAATTCAAAATGTTATTTTAACGCAGAAATCTTTACTTACTTACATACTGGCTTTTAAGGAACCCGGAGGTTCATTGCCGCCCTCACATAAGCCTGCCATCGGTCCCTATCCTGAGCAAGATTAATCCATTCTCTATCATCATATCCCACCTCCTTCAAATGGATTTTAATATTATTTTCCCATCTACGTCTCGGCCTCCCTAAACGTCTTTTTCCCTCCGGCCTCCCAACTAACACTCTATATGCATTTCTGGATTCGCCCATACCTGCTACATGCCCTGCCCATCTCAAACATTTTAATTTAATGTTCCTAATTATGTCAGGTTAAGAATAGAATGTGTGCAGTTCTGTGTTGTGTAACTTTCTCTATTCTCCTGTAACGTCATCCCTCTTAGCCCCAAATATTTTCCTAAGAACCTTATTCTCAAACACCCTTAATCTCTGTTCCTCTCTCAAAGTGAGAGTCCAAGTTTCACAACCATACAGAACAACCAGTAATATAACTGCTTTATAAATTCTAACTTTCAGATTTCTCAACAGCAGACTGGATGATAAAAGTTTCTCAACCGAATAATAACAGGCATTTCCATATTTATTCCGTGTTTAATTTCCTCCCGAGTATCATTTATATTTGTTACTGTTGCTCCCAGATATTTGAACGTCTCCACCCCTTCAAAAGATAAATTTCCAATTTTTATATTTCCATTTCGTACAATTAGCTCGTCACGATACATAATCATATACTTTGTCTTTTCGGGATTTACTTCCAAACCGTCCACACCTGTGGAGTAACGGTCAGCGCGTCTGGCCGCGAAACCAGGTGGCCCGGTCGGGGCAAGTTACCTGGTTGAGGTTTTTTCCGGGGTTATCCCTCAACCCAATACGAGCAAATGCTGGGTAACTTTCGGTGCTGGACCCCGGACTCATTTCACCGGCATTATCACCTTCATTTCATTCAGACGGTAAATAACCTAGATGTTGATACAGCGTCGTAAAATAGCCCAATAAAATAAAAAAAATAGTTCCAAACGTATCTCTTTACTGGCTTTCAGTAAAATTCCCGTGTTTTCCCTAATCGTTTGTGGATTTTCTCCTAACATATTCACGTCATCCGCATAGACAAGCAATCTTTACACACAATAAAAGTAACGTGTTTGCGATAGAAGTTGAATTTAATTATACTACATGTTTAATCTTATCTTCTGAGAATGATAATAAGGTTACATAAACCTTCCATCTTTACAAGATTTTGTTTTTATATTTTATTCATCCATATACTTAAATCGTATTTTGATGAAATGTTATATGCACCATCTTTCAGAAGTCCGCGAAGCGTTTTAGAAATTCAGCAGAAATAATCTAAGCAACGGATAATTGCAATTCTCATAAGTATCGATAGAACGACAAATTCCCCAAATTATGTTAGGAAGAAGCCTGTACCGCATAGTTTCCATGGTTTTCAGCTAGGAGGAGTAGTAGGGAATTAGTTTTGTTAAGAGAAAGCCTGTATCGTATAGTTGCCATGGTTTGCCGCTAGGAGGAGTATCGTAGTAGTGAATTAGTTACTAAGAGACATTTTAGTAACAGTGAATAAGGCGTTAAATAAACGTTAAGCATTTTGTATGTTAGAATACGCCATAATGCTGTGGCCACCCATGTCACCGGATTTAATACATTGTGATTTTTCTTGTTGGCATTTGTGAAGGACATTATTTCTGTACACTCACTCCCTTCTAATCTTCAGGAAATTTGCGACCGTATCACCGTGGTTGTAGCACTGATCGATAGTAATATGCTAACACGCGTGTGAGATGAAATGGATTTTCTACTAGATGTCGGCCGTGCCAGCAATGGTGGACACTTTGAGCATTTGTGAGTTACGTAAAAAAATGCAGAGTTTACTTACATTTGTGTATTATAAAGTGTAGTATGTATCCGTTGCTTAGTTTGTGGTGAACTTCTAAAATGTTTCACAGACTTAAGAAAGACCTGGTAGATACTTAATATCTAAAAATTAGTCTTGGATCTAAAAAATAATTCTTACATAAAAGTTTTTGGAACTGTGGATTTTCAACATTTTCTTTTTCAATTTGTATCAAACTACTTTTTAAAATATCACTCCCAACATACATGTATTTAATATTCTCAATAATTTCTTATTATTTTTTTTTGCCTTAAATGTAACATTCAAATTACAAATCTCTAGCTCAGTGGTTAGAATATTTGCACTGCTAAAGGAAGAAAACAAATGTTATTCATTATTTAAATTTTCAAGAAGTTGATTATCATTATTTTTTGTTTTGATTTGTGTTAAAGCTAGATTTAAGGGAATATGCATGATATGAACTTTTTTGTGTTAAATTTTAAAGTACCTTGTTAACATGTTTCGACCTATTTTGGGTCATCTTCAGAACTGGTCGTTGTTTGTCTTGGCGCCTCTTGTTTCCTGTGTGGGTGCGTTCTTAGTGTAGAGTCAAAGAGTGTATGTGTTTTGAAATTGAGTTGTGTGCTGAGAATATCGTTAGGTTGTGTTTTCGTGTGTCTGTATATTTCATATTGTTCTAGTGTGTTGAGTTTCTGGCTTTTTGGTTGGATGTGCAGTATTGCCATGTCTGTGTTGATGTCTCTGTAGGTGTGGTTGGCATTTGTGATGTGTTCTGCATATGTGGAGGTGTTTTGTAATTTTGTTATGGCTGTGATGTGTTCTTTGTAACGTGTTTGAAACGATCTGCCTGTCTGTCCTATGTAGAAGTTGTTGCAGGTGTTACATTTGAGTTTGTATACGCCTGTGTGGTTGTATTTGTTTGTTTGTGCTGTTTGTGTGTTGAGATGTTTTTGTAGAGTGTTAATTGTTCTGTATGCGATGTTGTAGTTTAATTTCTTGAATGAGGTTACAATTTTATGTGTGTTTTTGTTTTCGTATGTTAGTGTGATGTATTTTTTGTGTTCTTGTGTTTGTGTTGTATTCTTCTGTTTTTTTGTGGTTTTGTTTTGTCTCACGTATTATGTTGTCTATTATGTTGGGGTTGTATCCGTTTTCTTGTGCTATGTATTTGATTGTGTTTAGTTCTTCGTTGTAATCCTGTTGGTACATTGGTATGTTGAGTAGTCTGTGTACCATTGTTCGGAATGCAGCTTGTTTGTGTTGTGTGGAGTGGTTGGATGTGTTGTGTATGTGTGTTGTTGTTGTTGGTTTTCTGTATACTTTGAATGTGTGTTTGTTGTCTACTTTTGTTATTGTGATGTCTAGAAAATTTATGGATTTGTTGTTTTCAATTTCTAATGTGTACTGTAGCTTTGGGTGTATTTGGTTTATGTGTTGATGTAGGTTTTGGATCTGTCTTTTGCTTCCTTTGTATAGTATTAGTATCTCATCTACGTATCTGTGCCAATATATGATGTTGTCTGCGTGTTTGTTGTTGTCTTTGTTTAGTATGTATGTCTAGAGTTAAGATTGAGCTAGAGTGTGTTAATAATTCTAAGAAAAAGGGTCAAGCAATTTTTCGTGGAATTAACTAAAAATTGTTGAAAATGTAATTTAAACAATTTTTAAAAATTCAGTTTAGAGAAAATGAGCGATTCAGATAACTGGCTGATATTGTGTTTGCATGGGAAGACATTTTAATGCATAACGTAGTCAATTTTATCGATATTTTAAAATGTCTTTCTCAGATATACACTGTAAATCTAAGAGTTCATATTGCCTTAATATGAGCCGTTCATAGCAAAAGTGGTGTAAATCAAAATTTGATAATGAAGTTTAAAGTAAAAATTCTGTAAAATACAGCGCAAAGTAGCAATTAATATGTCCTTCTTGCTATCCACTGACTACTAATAGTTTATATAAATTTAATATTAATTGCTACTTTGCGTTGTATTTTACAGAATTTTTACTCTCAACTTCATTGCCCATTTTTGACTGACACCACTTCTGCTTTGAACGGCTCATATAAAAATTAACAAAAAAATATTTTTTGACACTCGATGGTGTATGTAACCCCTTAAAGTAACACATGTTTCAAAGGCACTTAGTGAAGCTATGTTGAATATTCTTTTAAAAAATTTAAATCAAATTGAGAGATTCTCTAGTGTGGTATATTAAAAAATGAACAACTGAAATACACTTTAAGTGCTTAGAAGCGCTCATTATTATAGTATTACGTAGTAATTGTGTACTTAAAAATGCTTTAAATTACAGACTTCAACAAAGTACATGAAATTGTAGCTTTATACCTAATCATAAGCACTTCAACGTTGTTTAATAATTTAAATGTGCTATAAATAAAACAGTGAAGCTACTAACAACTTTGTTTTTAAAAGTGAATATTGCAACAAAGAGAATAACTTACTGGTGTGTTCAAACCTGTTGAGATATCCATTCCTCAGGTTTCCATTGCAGCAATGGGTTCGTTTAAGGTGATGAGAGTTATTTAGTGTCGTATTTCAGAAGTAACTAATTAGTCCCATTTGTCTTAACAGTACTAGAAAGAATATGTAGTTAAAAAAATGAAGGTTCCTATCTGTGTTAGAATAAATATCTTAAAAAGTGACTGTTGCATCAATTTCATGAGTACAAGATTATATTCTTTCTGTTACTTAAATTATTACTTTCCTAAGATGTACTAGTAGGACTTTTGGAGATTGTACTACGTTTATAAAAATACAGCGTGTCTAAAAAGAATGTTAACATTTATATAAATAACAATTCACAATTGTAGCCTATACATTAACTTGAAAATTTCTCCACTTGTACACCATCGTGTTCAACATAGGTAAGAAACCTTTCCTATTTGATGTATAGAGCTTGGGTGCACATTTATTGTGAAATTACTAGAATTACATATGTTACTCTCTCGCAGATCGTCAACATTACATGGTTTGGTAGTATATATATGGTCCTTCAGTATACTCCACAGCAAAAAATCGCAGAGCAAGATCTGGCGAACGTGCTGGTCATAGCATTGATCCTCCTATACTAATTCATCTTCATTGCATATGATAAAGCCCGCATCCCAAGATCCTTCTCAACATTGTCCATATACTTCACCTGGAGAAACCAGATTCTGTACTGTATTGTCTTATTTGCTTATACAACAAGATGTTTGAAGGGATCGGTCTGTTCGTGGTTGACCGTTGTTCGCTTTGTGTCAGCAACTGAGCACATTTTAACGAAATTGTAATAAATGCGGTGAACTATTAATCTAGATACTGGATCACTGTTGAAGTAGGTTTTATATGTTTTGCAAACCAGAGTGAGGGACTGAACATATCAATCCATGCCGCAATCTTTGGTCTTCCCTCCAAGCTGAATCGTGTAACCATTTTTACAACAGAGATGAATCCACATTCATTGTAACTGATTGATTGATTGATTGATTGATTGATTGTTTATTCCACATATAACCATATACATGAATGTACACGTCAGAAACAATTACATTATAAATAGGAAACACAATAGTATTAGAAAAACACTTACTTACATACTTACTGGCTTTTAAGGAACCCGGAGGTTCATTGCCGCCCTCACATAAGCCCGCCATTGGTCCCTCTCTTGAGAAAGATTAATCCATTCTCTATCATATCCCACCTCCCTCAAATCCATTAGAAAAACACTACGAATTAAAATATATTTAAAGTAAATATTATAATCGAGCAGCATTACATAATCATAATTTGTAATTTAGGAATTCTTTCACTGAATAAAAACATTGACCAGTTAAAATCTGTTGTTTAACTTTCTCTTTAAATTTTGTATAAGATAAAGTTTGTACTTGCTATGATAATAACTGATTAAAGCACGCAATGCCAGCATAGGCAGGTTTTCATATGATTTTATGATTTTTTATTGTAACCAGAAGTGCATTTCGCATGTTAGGCCTATATCAAATTAAGATAATCTAAATTCTTATTGTATTTATTCTCATTCTTTTCAAAGAAAATTAGGCATTTGTAAATATAAATGGATGAAAATATTAAAATGTTATATTGTTTGAAATAAGTTTTGCATGAGGTACATTAAAATAATATGCGTAAATCACTTTGTGTTTTAAGACGGCGCTTATTCCGTCAGATCCCGGCCTACCAGTCACCCATAACGAGTGCACCTCCGCACATATATGGACATTGTCCTACGTACATAGACATCTATGACGTAGTGCAGAGGGCGGCCACTAGAGGGAACCCAAGAGGTGGAACTTAAACTGAGACGATTCGAGCCGACACCGAGATGGGAATCCGGTGTGGCTTACAAGGAGAGGACACGCTCTGTATATCACCGAATTAAATCGGATTTTGTGAGATGAAAGTACAAGACGTACTGTTTAAAATCATGCCTGGTATGGGTGGCCAATGACACTTTGTTTTGGAAATATTGGCTATTGTTTGTGACATACTTCCGTTAGGTGTCCAATAGGGAAGCATTAGACTGTGTAACGGCGTAGTCCATGTGGGTGGATGCTGAGTTGTCATCCAGGCAACCCGAGTTCGTATCCTAATGCCTTCTCATTTTTTAAAGCTTGATATTATTATTATTATTATTATTATTATCATTATTATTATTATTATTATTACTATTATCATTATTAATTTATCATTATTATGTCTTATTATTATTATTACTATTATTATTATTATTATTATTATTATTATTATTATTATTATTATTATTATTCACTTTCAGTTGTTAGTTCCTATATTCAAAGCCATGTTGAAATATGCGTGATATGCATCAAAATTAATAAACGAACGAGAAGTGTTTGTGAATATGAAGGATGTCTGTTTCGCAGCAGAAGTGCGGAAAAATTTGTGTGACTGTGGACAACCTTCTTTTATTTGCTGTGCATGGTGCAGGAAATATGTAGGCTATGTTTGTGTGTGTTTTATGACATAACGAATCGGGTACAAAATGAAATAGAATAGTTGCTACAGAAATAGAACAGACACCAGTGACACATCTTACCTTCCTACGTGAGCAGTATTTCATAGTTTATCCTTTACAATACAGTGTTAGTTAATTAGTAATTTGTTTAAAACATGATGAAGCATTCAATGAATTGAGAAATATGATTTAGGTATGTAAATAGGTAACTGTGATCACAATATTAATCATTATTAAAAGAAAAAGATATAGAACCAGTGAAGATTCGAACTGAGGTTGCCTGGATAACAACTCAGCATCCAACCACATGGGCTACGCTGTTACACAGTATAATGGTTCCCTATTGAGCACCTAACGGAAGTATGTCACAAACAATAGCCAATATTCCCAAAACGAGGGGTCATTGGCCACCCATACCAGGTATGACTATAAACAGTAGCCTACTTCTTGTATTTTTATGTCACAAAATTTGATTTAATTCTGTGATATACAGAGCGTGTCCTCTCCTTGTTAGTGGATAAAGCATCAGCACGTATAGCTGAAAAGCCGGGTTCAAATCCCGGTGCCGGAGAGAGTTTTTCTCCGTTCCACTACTCTTCCATCGTACGATGACGCAGAATATCTGCATGAAAACTTCATATGTACTTCAGTACATTAAAATAATATGTAGTAATATATTTGTTGTAATAGACATAACTACTGAGTTATTTCCATTTGAAAATCGTCCGATTCCTCTGCCGTACCTTGTGTTTAAAAACAATAAAGAGGTAACAATTTTCTCTATCTGTGGAGTACATGGTTACTGTAAAAGTTGAATTCGTAATTATAATTGCTCACAAATTGTTAAACATTCGCCTATGCTTTCTCCTCTAGCACAAGTGTCGGGTGAACAAAGACCTCATTCAGTGTGTGACTGTGAAGCAAAGTTGTTCGTCGGAATCCTGATACAAATATTTTTGAATTGAGTTGTAGATCTCGAATTCTATAGTTCAGAACATGAGAAATAACGTGCAACAAAGCTGATGATGACGACTTCCCTATTGTAACATTTCGGTTGGCTGGTAACGGTGGTTTCAAATTAGACCCAGAATTACTTAGCAGGAAGAAGAGGATACCAGCCCCTTCTGATTAGAAACATCTGTTTGTTTACCTTCATCCTCCATTCCACTCCAGAGAGTGCGTTATGGGTTCCTCGTCGCATAATAAGTGAAAAGAAAGGAAGTGGATGAGAAGGAAGATAGAATGAATGGGGTTAGACGGAGAAAGTAGTACAGGGTGCCTTGGATAAATGTATGTATGTATGTATGTATGTATGTATGTATGTATGTATGTATGTATGTATGATGTATGTAGGCTATGTATGTATGTAGGCTATGTATGTATGTATGTATGTATGTATGTATGTAGGCTATGTATGTATGTATGTATGTATGTATGTATGTATGTAGGCTATGTATGTAGGCTATGTATGTATGTATGTATGTATGTAGGTTATGTATGTATGTATGTAGGCTATGTATGTATGTATGTAGGCTATGTATGTATGTATGTAGGCTATGTATGTATGTAGGCTATGTATGTATGTAGGCTATGTATGTATGTATGTATGTATGTATGTATGTATGTATGTATGTAGGCTATGTATGTATGTAGGCTATGTATGTATGTAGGCTATGTATGTATGTAGGCTATGTATGTATGTAGGCTATGTATGTAGGCTATGTATGTAGGCTATGTATGTAGGCTATGTATGTAGGCTATGTATGTATGTATGTAGGCTATGTATGTAGGCTATGTATGTATGTATGTATGTAGGCTATGTATGTATGTAGGCTATGTATGTATGTATGTTATGTATGTAGGCTATGTATGTATGTATGTTATGTATGTAGGCTATGTATGTATGTATGTAAGCTATGTATGTAGGCTATGTATGTATGTATGTATGTAGGCTATGTAGGCTATGTATGTATGTATGTATGTAGGCTATGTAGGCTATGTATGTATGTATGTATGTAGGCTATGTATGTATGTATGTATGTATGTAGGCTATGTATGTATGTATGTATGTATGTATGTAGGCTATGTATGTATGTATGTATGTAGGCTATGTATGTATGTATGTATGTATGTAGGCTATGTATGTATGTATGTATGTAGGCTATGTATGTATGTATGTAGGCTATGTATGTATGTATGTATTCCTTTTTTGAGCAGCATGTTCCATTACAAATGGAAAGTAATACTACATGCCTAGGTTTACCTTCAAGTACATAATCCATTTACATTATATGTTATTATGTTGCCATTCTAGATTAAATATGGATTAGTGTAGTTCATCTACTATGTGTAACTGCCAAGATAATATTGGTACTTCTTAATCTAACTTATTTTCCTATTCCTAACCTATGAAGTACAAGAATCTATTTACATATTCTAGCATTAAAATATTTACTGTATTTACATATTTACTATCTCTTGATCAGCCTATTTTCAGATAAATTATACCCTCTAATATTGTAGCTTATTTACAGAATGTAAGTAACCTATTTTTGACCCTTATCACTTAATTCTGACTTTTAACCTATCTTCCCAAATAACTTATCCTTATATACTAGCCAGCCTACTGTAGTTGTTCAAAGTCTATACTATTTGCAAACTTTATAAAATATTTTACATAACTTTTCACTAATTTTTGTCTTGTCCACAGGCCACTTTCCACCACATTTATGTATAGACTGGATTAGTGTTCTTCTTTCCTTTCCTAATTTCGTACAGTCATAAATGATATGATCCACTGTCTGATCCCCATCCCCACAGACACATGTCGCACTATTCTTCATTTTAAATCGATGAAAATATGCGTTGAGTCTTCCATGTCCGGTCAACAGAGTCGTCAAGTTAGGAGTTACCTTCTATCTTTAATTTCAGTCTATCTTGGACACTAGGGAAGAACGCCTTGGTTAGAGTACCTTTGGAAGTAGTTGACCATTCACTTATGTATGTATGTATGTATGTATGTATGTATGTATGTATGTATGTATGTATGTATGTATGTATGTATGTATGTATGTATGTACAGGGACATCATTTTATTTTTACTAACATTTTTAATATTAACCTGTCTATATCTTTGGATTAAAGGTATAGAACCGGAAACACCGCTTGCTCCTCCTTCCAAGACAGCAGTTCGATGATACTGGCGTAAAATACAAATCACTTCACTAGGTATATGAGGGAAGAAAAGTAGTTCATCCATTTATGTAAACTAGGAAATATCGCAATTTTGAGTTTGATAATTGTCATTAGGTTTTTGGTTAATCAAAATACAGTACAGTATTAACACTTAGTGTTTTTACTCACGAAATGAGCTATCCATTCGGACGTATTCATTATGCAGTGTATATTGTAGTGTTACAGCACATTCACATACAATATAGAGAACGAAGTTAAATTGAAAAATAATCATAATATGGATATTTAAACACATTTTTGAAAATGGTGGCCGTTCATTTCCATACAGGCTTCAGTTCTTTTGTGCATATTATCGCAGTGTAGACTATTGTACCTAATTCCAATTACCAGTTTCGTCCTTCGTACTCATGTTGAAATAATTCTATACCTACTCTATAAAAGAGTACCTTACGTAATGTAAATTCAATCTTCACTTCTTCCCGATCCAAAAAGATAAAATTACTCAAAAGGCTATCTAATGTCCGTTCAAGTGGTTATGTCACTGGGTCGTAGAAAGGGGGGGGGGAATCACGTGGCAGTTAATTACTTAACGAGGCCCTTCTATTTAAGTTGTTTTAAACAGTTATTACGTAGACGTCCAATTCCTAACAGAAATTAATGTTTTCAGAAAAGAGCAAGACAGCCCAGCTACTAGACTTTACAGAGGGGCGAACAGAAGCAGGTGGGGGAAACCGGGATGCGACGTAGGCAAACGGACGACAGTACCTGTGCGAAAATATGATTCAATATTGAAAACTCTTTCGTCCACAGGAAAACGCGAACATATTTCTGGAACGTACTATACTCACTAACTCAGTACTGCATACACGGCCTTGTTTCTGTGTGTAGAACGGTTGGCAGTTTACTAGTAAAGGGTTTGGGAGTGAAGTACATTCAAAAACTCAGGTACAATAAAAATTGAAGTAAAAATAAAATGATGTCCCTGTAGTAACGCAACAATTGGTTATATACCCGGTGGCAGTCATATATAATATACAATATTACCATTATAATTCTACAATAATTACAGCAATAAAAGAAAAAAAAAGAAAATAAACCTAAATTTATTTCTAAATATAAATATATAGATGCAATAAACCTAGAACTATAAATAAAAACTATTCTATAATAACGCCTGCAATAAGCAAAACTAAACCTAACTTATAAGCAGGCTTCGAGACTTCAGACCCGATAGAGCAGTTCAGTTGGAAATCCGCATAACGGCGTACTGAGTATAGTGGTAAAGCGTACAGTGCTTGGGGGTACTGTAGAATGAATGCCAACAAATACGCAAAGCAAGAAAAACGCTCTGAATTAAAGGTTCTAATCAATAATTTAGTTTTCATACAGACCTATTTTCAAACAGTGTCTGAAACTATTACACGGTTAGAAAAGTCAGAGCAAGAGATGCCGGAAGCCCTCAAATTAATTGAGGAAATGACGCAGAGAATTAATGAGACACCAAGTACACCGTTTAATGAATGTGTAAAACATAAGTGGAAATCAATTTTATATAAAAAATAACGGATATGGAGCATTGTGTAATATAAACAGCAAATTAGTGGACCTAGAGTCACCCGAGAATGAAGGACTGTCTCTTAGAGACTGCAATGATGTTAGGTTTTTTCGTTTTGCTCCTATCACGTCATGCGACGTAGAGCGCATGTTTTCACAGTACAAACTGTGTTTGGTAGACAACTGAAAATCATTTACGTTTGAGACACTGAAAATTTATTTTGTAGTACATTGCATTTCGGTACTGTAACTGCACTTCCTAAAGACGACCAATAGGATAAATGAAAAATTAAAATTGCTACATGTTTAATTCCACCATTAACACTGTGTATTATTAAGCACAAATGCTTATAAAAGACAGGAGAATAAATGTTTTTCACATTCTTTTGACATTGTCATTGTGTAAAGCATATTTACTTTCATAATGTCCATATGTGTGTGTTTCCCCATACTACCGTACTCTACGCTAAATAGCTACGTTGTTACCTCAACACATCTCTACCTTTCACTGCCTGCAGCGAGTCAACAACCTATAGTACAAGCACAGTAAACTTATTGTATCGGGTCCAAAGTCTCGAAGCCTGCTCATAAGTAGTTCTATTTCACCCAACTATTACCAATTTAAGTAATTACATATCACCTTAATGAATTACAAATCTACTTAATTTAAATATAATCTTAATTAATTACATATCATCTTAATTTATTTACATATCAACTAAATTACATATCATCTTAATTAATTACACATCAACTTAATGACATGACACAACTTACATATTTACACTGCACCTACAATTACATTTTCAGTCTAATCTTCTCAACCATTCCTTAAATGTATTGATTTTGAGAGGACCACCCGCAGGTAAGCTGTTCCAGTCTACTATTGTGCGGTTAACAAAGGAAAATTTTTCTACGTCCGTTCTTTGTTTTCTACATTTAAACTTCGTAATATGATCTGCCCTGCCTAAGTATGATGGTGTTGCTAATATAACATTGATGTCGGTCCATGCTTTGTGTCCCATTTGTGTCTTAAACAATGCGGTGAGTCTGGTTTTTCGTCGCCTTGATTTGAGAGATTCCCACCCTGTCTTTTACTATCTCTTCACCATGTCCATTTCCCATTTTGACATATTTTGCTGCCTTGCGTTGGACCTTTCCTATTGAATCGATTTGGTTTTGTCTTTACGGATCCGAACCTACTGCTCCATACTCCATAATTGGGCGAACAAGGGTTTTGTACGCTAATTCTTTTGACCTTCGGTTATATTTCTTCAGAATACGCATAGAGAAATGTAGTGCTTTCCAGGCTTTCCTTGTGGTATTAGTGACTTGTTCCTCCCAACCTAGTTTTTTACTTAAATATATATCTAGGTATTTACAAGTGTTCACTTGTGGCACCGATGTACCATTCAGCTGATATCTCAGACAAGTTTCTTTATGCGTTCTACAGAAGGATATTGATTTACTTTTACTGACATTGATTTTCATTTTATATTCTGTCGTCCAATGTTCTTTATTTAAATACTTGATGGGCTGTTATGGGTCAGTGAGGTCACTTTAAGGTTCTAATGGAGGAATGGAAGAATTCGAATGGCATGGTAAACGAAGCTCTAGTAAAATCTGGCCAATGTTTCGTAGGCTAAATATGAGACACGTTCCTGGCACCAATTACTGTTCTGTTAACCAACGCTTTCAATCGGAGAGTTTTTCAGAGCCGTTGGTAGGGAAATAACAAAAAGTAATTGAATTAATTTCTGAAAAATTTGTGAAACTTCCGAAACATCTGAAGAATATTGATATTTTTAAGATGCTTAACATTCTTATCGCTCCTCATTATTGTTTGTTACATTTCACATTTCTTGTGTTCGTCCTGAGTTCACTAAGCTATAATCTTTCGGAAAGTTTGATAAAGATCATAATGATGATCAGGAGGTGGATTTTAACGAAATGCCGTTGTTCTTCTTTCAAGTTTTAACTTTTAAATTATACCATATAATTCCTCTTATAACACAATAAATCAAAATGTACAATGCTTATGTGGCATTTTTAATTTTCTGTCACTTTTGTCAGATTGGTAAGTGTATTTTTAAATATTTGTGTCACTAAAAGTGATTTTTTAAAAATCCATTTTAATTTTCAGAGAATTGTTTTTAATTTCTTTTCGTCGTCCACCAATTTTTTTTACAAATTGTAGTTGCCTCGAGTGGGGCTACTTCAGTCATTGACTTCTAGCAGAATGTGGTACCCACAAGTGGCGAGGTAACACGTTAAAGGACAAAGTGTCCAACATGCCCGACTGTCCAACAGACCCTAGTTTACCCTATAGTCGACAGAAGAAAAAGGTAAAAAAAAATTGTTAATATAATATATCATGGATAAAATATTTTAAATTTGGAAAATGGTTTGTAATTTTATTATGAAGTCTTGGGCCGAAACTAGCACCATGTTTAAGAGCTGCACTTGTATGACATTTAGGCTCAATTAATGGGAAAGTAGATTTTGTTTTCGAGTACGATATTCATGTCGATTAGATTTATGATTTATTTGGTTCCTATGATAGTAAGTTAGTAAACTATATTTATAAATTTCTTCAATAGTCGATATCCGACCCCTGATTATGATGAAGAAAAGACGTTGACTTCAGTATGGTGTGAAACTGCACCTTGGCAATTTCTTATACCGTAGTCGAATAGAAAATAGCAATCTTCATATTTACTACGGGCTTTGACAATCTAGAAGGTTGATTATATATAATCAGATAATTATTCATTGTAACACGTAAACATTTCGCAGTTTTACTCCCAGTAAACACAGGAAACTGCGTTTGAACAGTCGCTGACCAACCTCCTACTTTGCTCATTAGAGTGCTCTGCAAACAGGACGTGGTAATCAATGTTGTCGTTAAAGTGGGAAGCAATTTATTCCTCAATACAGGGTCTTGTATATTTGTACAGTTATATAAACCGCCGGAGGTGAAATTATTTGTGGCGTCAGAGAAAGTATCTCCCACATTAACAAAACGCGAACGACATTTTTTTTAGCAATTTTCTATGCCCATAAAAATTATTTCATCTTCAACAAAAGAATATGATGGAACATTAAAGCTTCAAGAATTCTATTCAATAATTCTGTTTTTTCGTCCCCTGTACTTCTATTTCTTTTCATTGTTTGTACCATCTCTCCTCAGCTCTCCTTCTTTCCCCGTCTCACTCTAGAAATCTTTTCCTTTTTGTTCGCTTGAAATTCAATCATGATTTTTTTATTCTCTGAGGGGCATTGAAGAGCCTCGCTGTATAGGAATGATCTGTGCCTCAGCCATCTCTTGATTTACTTCAAGTTTTCCAAGAACAACGTCAATATGCAGCGCCATCTTTGATTTAAGAAAAGACGCAGCTTTGTTACGCTGGTCAATTAATCACTATTCTTACATGAAATGACAACGTCGTCGTTAATTTCACTAAAATCTTTGTCCCTTCGCGTTCTAATTTCTTGACTTATTTCAGTCGTTAGCTCTTAATTCATGAACTCATATTTATTCCACAGAAATCCCATTACTTGGAATGTGTTACATTACAGATTGTTTTCGCGATAGTGACTGTTAATTCTGAAGTAGTATTAAAATAGTACATAATGCAACGAGCCTATAATGGTAGTAATTAAGACGCGAGCATGTTTATGAAACGAGCGCAAGCGAGTTTCATAGTTTTCATACGAGCGTCTTAAATACCATTATAGTCAAGTTTCATACGGATTTTTATGCTCGACCATATTTCTAACTTGAAATTATTCATAAGTATTCATGTTATTCTTATCTGACTGAGGAGCGGAACTGACCTTGTGCAATTCCCCGTAAATTGTGAGATGTGCGCATACGCGAAAGTATTGATTTTTTTCCTAGAAACAGATGTCGACATTGACCTTGATGTAATCTAGAGAGTAAAATAAACATTAATCTTGATATAACCTTGAAATTGAATTAGACATTGAAAAACGAGATGACAAATTGAATTTTTTTGAATATTATTTACAATTAACGCTAATTATTATAGTAACAGAACTAGTTGTCTTTCGATTACATATCCGAGAATAATCGATACTTGCGCTTTCATATTGCTACAGTGGTTTTCTCTGATTGGTGGAACACCTGAACTTTAATGAATATGTGTACTTTAATGAGGTCCATTAAATGGCTGCTACTAGGTGTGTAATTACTACATTTCGCCATGGTCGAGCATAAAAGTAAATAGAATAATTTTTTTTTTTTTTGAAACAGTTATGCAAAAATACTATATTTTTCTGTAACTGTCGCTATCTTTTCATTAAGTTTTGAAATCAGATCTATGATAAATAAATTCTGTGATCCGGCCTATGTGTTAATAGTCGATGTCTATCATTTTATATATCACTACCTTACTTACTTACAAATGGCTTATAAGGAACCCGAAGGTTCATTGCCGCCCTCACAATCTCTAATACGTGACTATTCATAATATCATATAGCAGAAGCTGTAACATAACCTAAATAATATAAACAAGTGTTAGAAAAGTTTTAATTAGGGATGACGAAATAAACAAGACAAGTTTTAATTGACGATGTTAAAATAAAAAATAAACATTAATAATTTTAAAAGGAACAATTACTGAAAGTACAATTTTCAAATTTCAATGTTCTAGTGGTTGGTGGTTCAGTTGATGTTATATTGGACGTGTGCGTAAAAGAAATGGAACTCGTTGATGTACATGGTGTATTCCTCAACTTATT
Organism: Periplaneta americana; assembly: GCF_040183065.1. Classification (NCBI taxonomy): domain Eukaryota; kingdom Metazoa; phylum Arthropoda; class Insecta; order Blattodea; family Blattidae; genus Periplaneta; species Periplaneta americana. The sequence continues at coordinate 18,366,939 of NC_091129.1, forward strand.
CAGGATTTCCGAATGGTACTCTCATTTATTTGTAAATAGGGTTTGAGGGCTTGCCGGCCTGGATGGCTCAAGCGGTAGGGGCACGACATATCTCTATCGCTTGTTCCGAAAGGTTGTGGGTTCGAGTCCCGCCTTGGGCATGGGTGTTGTGTACGTACTAGTTTAAGAAAGCGGAATACAGAAAACAGAAAAAAGAGAGAGAGAGAAAGAATGCCAATTTAAAATATATTAAAAAAAATACTGTAAGTGTGCAACATAGACAACGTAAGATGAAAAAAAAAAAAAAAAAGGGAAGATGCATACCTATGACCAGTGATCTTTATGAATTCTTGTTCTTGAATGCCAATGCGAGAGTCATATTTGAAAGTGCCGTGCATCGAATGGAGTGGTTTGTAATTTTTTTTTTTTTTTTTTTTTTTTTTTTTTTTTTTTTTTTTTTTTTTTTTTTTGACGTCCAGACCGTTATGCAGTTTGAAATGTTGGCAAACAAAGAAACAATGCTAAGGTAGTGATAAAATAAACAAATGCTAGGGACGCGATAAAATTAAACAAATCCTAGGAACGCGATAAAATTGTGCGATGAGCAGCCATGATTGGATGAAAGACGTCCTTTCGTACCGTTTTGTTGGTCAAAGATAGTATGACATAGTAAAAGTGTAAAAGTCACTGAAAAATTATCGTTGATGTTAAAATAGTGAAATAGCATCTGTTGGTGTGAAATCTCGCGATTCGTTCTTAAATAATTTAAAAACTCATACTTCCACTTGTTCTTCCAAATTAATCTCAAGTTAAGTACCTCGGAATAATAATCGACCAACACTTACGTTGTGATAAGCATGTTCTTTTTCTTAGAAATATATGAAGAAAATATAATCACAATTTTGTTATACTACGAAATTACTTGAATGTCCTTATTTTACGAATGATTTGCCTCGCGTTTGCCTATATTATAATATGGGATTATAGGAGTCTGTTCATGAATATTTAAACTGAATTAATAACTGTTGACTTTTGCTATGCAATATGTTTTGTCAATTGGAATAATAAAAAGTAAGTAGGTAAATAAATAAGTAGGATAGGGCTGTGCTTTTAATACCTTCGTCATACAAATAACACTGCTAAGGGGAAGAATAATATAAATATGTCTTAATAATCTATACCTTTAGATTATCCTTCAGAACTGTTGTATTCTGAATTTAAAATTTTCAATATCGAACAGATTTATAACAATTTCTTATTGAATTTCGTAAATAAAACAATAATATGTTTAATTTGTGTTGACATGAATATAAAACTAAAAGATGAGACAAATCTTCAGTATTTTATTTATACATCCGTCTGTCGTAACAGATGACAATATAGGTCCGGAAAACAAATAGAAAAATGCATATATGGAATAGAGAGAAAAATCAATACAGTAAGTAGCAATAATAGTACAATATTCAATTTAGAAAATTAAAAAATTAAACACTCTATAAATGATTATGTAAAATGCATATGAATTTCTTTAAGATATTTAAACACATATTTTGACAGAATCTTAATGTACCACAAATATATAGCTTATAATCACGCTAGCAACTCCGGTCCAAGGTTCTATAACAAAATAACAGAACAATTACCAAGCATTCAATTGCTAATGCTCCTTATTTTAAAAGAAATTAATTAAGAATTATTGTTTAGGGACGCAATATAAAGTTTCAAATACTGTAACGTCAGTGTTCTCTTTTTCTCTGTATATTATTTTGTTAATTAACTATATAGGTATATATATATATATATATATATATATATATATATATATATATATATATATATACACATATATATGAAATATGTATCATTATTCTAGCAATAAAATAATTTATTATTATTGTTATTATTATTGTTGTTGTTATTATTATTATTATTATTATTATTATTATTATTATTATTATTATTAAAATTGTATAAGAAAAACAGATAGCATATTTAAAATTTATTAGTACAAAGAAAGAGGAAAATAAAATAAAATACCACAGCAAAAGAGCCATTGTCAAACGTGAGGTCCGAAAGTGCCATAGAAAAAGTTGGGAACAATTTGTGTCCTTTTTAGGAAATGATGTTGTCACAGGACCCCAACCCTCAATATATAAAATTTTGAAAAATTTAAATAGTGAAAGAAAGATAATACCAGATTAAATGTAATCCCCCATGATAAATGGATTAATTACTAACAAAATTTATGGACAAACAACTATTCCTCCACTCAGATACAAGAGTTAGATGATTTGCAAAGAGACTCCATTTCTTTAGAAGAACTTCATATAGTTTTGAAAAATATAAAAAGTGACAAAGCACCTGGTGAAGTTGGGATACCTGCTGACCTATTCAAACATTCCAGTCAGTCATTTCTTATAAGATTTTTAAATCTGTTAAATATCATATGTCAAGGAGAAAATCCACCTCAAGATTGGTCAAAATCATTAGTTATCCCAATATTTAAGAAAGGAGATAGGACCAACTGTGACCATTACAGAGGGATCAGTTTGTTAAATTTTGGGTATAAAATTTATTCTAGTATTATTAAGAATAAATTATGTAAATATCATGAAGATATATTTAGTGAAGAACAAAAAGGCTTCCGGAAGGGCAAATCATGCTGCGATGGATATTTTGCAATGCAAATTTTGATTGACAAGCATCGAGAATTTAATATAGAAACAAATTTGGCATTTATTGATTTTATAAAAGCATTTGATAAAGTGAACGGAAGTTTGTTATTCGAAATTTTTACAAAGAATCAGATTCCAAAGCAGATCATATATAATATTTATAACCTTTATAAATCAAACTTTATTGCAGTAAAAATAAAAGAAAAAAAACTCATTTAACGGAAATAAACTCAGGAGTCAGACAAGGTTGTGGCCTCTCTCCTCCGCTTTTTAACGTTTATATGAACGGCATTGTGAAAGAGTTTAGAGGAACAAAACACGGATATATCACTATTAACAGGAATTTAAAATTAGATTTAATAACGTTTGCAGATGATCTTGTTTTACTAGCAACATCTGAAGATGATTTGCAATGGTCAGTACGTAATTTAAATTTAATAGCTCAAAAATATTCAATGGAAATATCCATTAACAAAACAAAAATAATGGCCAATACCAAGCAAAATTTGTTTAAACAACACAATTTTGGAAGGAGTCAATGTGTTTAATTATTTAGGACATAAACTTTCTTGTGTTGAAAATTTGGATTTATCAGAGATAATTGTAAAATTCAACAATTCAATGGGGATCATTAATAGAGTTTTAAAACCTTCATTAGTACAAAAATCAACTCGTACTCGTCTTTATCAAATAATAGCTCGATCAGTCATATGTTATGGGAGTGAAGCGTGGACTATAAGGACAAAAGATGAAAGCAGACTAACAGCTTGCGAGATGAGATTCATGCGCCGAACAGCTGGCTACACTAAATGGGATCGAAAGAAAAATGAAGATATCCTTCAAGAACTTACTGTAATGTGTCATCAATACTGGACTATATCTCCAGATATCAGTTAAACTGAAAGGAACACGTCTCAAGAATGGTTTCATCCAGGATCCCTAAGGCAATAATGAAGTATCGTCCAAATGGGAAACGGTCACTTGGTCGACCTATGAAAATATGGCAAGAAAATCGCTTTTTCAGGCCGTAACAGTTCTTTTAGGACTAGTAGTTATCAGGATGATATGATGATTATTATTATTATGATTATGATTATTATTATTATTATTATTATTAGAATGAATAAAACGTATCTTAAGTTGTTGTATCATTACAAAAACTCCATTTCGCATTTTATCACTTATCATTATGACATAATTCTGTGAAAGCTACAGAGAACAATTATGTTATGACTTTAAACGAGAAATTACTGTGATTATTTGTTATTGCACGCTCATTAATCAAAGAAGAGGCTTAAAGCTACAATTCCTCTTTCCTGTTAATTTTGTTGTAGTAAAATTTTATGATATGTTCTGGTGTCCAAGCTTCGAACATCTGTACAATATTTACAGAGTAATACCTGATTTAGTTGAGTCTTTCTGTTATTTAGACGTAACGTAATGATGTCAAGCAAGTAGTTGGTGGCTGTTTAATTATCAGAAATAAATTTTGCTAGTATAAATAATTTCGTGAAATAAGTCTACCGTGAACAGTGATGACAAAGCAAATCAACTTCAAAGTACCTTCACTGCTGTGATGTTTAGTACTAACCTTACTTCTGCCAACGTCAGTAAAATTATTGTAAACATCCCTAAAATTATGCAAATCGGTTTTCGGTTATAGCTCCCTGTGAAATTATTCATCCCTAAAATTGTTTTTCGGAATCGAAAGAGAGGTTTATATCACAAATAGTGGCTTGTGTAGCAAATGCTGCAAACTAAGTTCATCGGACGTTCAAATAATTTTTTTCAAATTTATATTCAGTGAAGAATTCCAGACATTTTGAAAGTTATTTGCTTTCGTAATAATGAAACATACTCCCTCTGAATGGTTTTTTTACGCCAAATACTTTTTCTTCAACTTATCAACCTTGAGTTTTTGAGTTTCAACGCGAAAACGCAAGTAACAATGTCAAGAAGATCAGTGGGTTTTTCATGTGGGAGTAAAGCAAAGGCCATTTCACGTCATTGCGGATTCTAGGTGAAAGTTAAAAAGTGAGGTTTTCTATGCTTTCGAACAATAGAAATATCATCTTGGTATAGCTGCTGCATGTAGAGCTTGAAATGTAGAGGGTAGAATCATTTTATCCTGCTAAGAGATCTTGTTGAAATGATCGGGAGACTACATAATTTTGTAGGCTTCTTATTTTATCAATAAGTAATACATTTTGGTCTTTCCTTAGGAACTGTAATTTTTGTCAATACTGAAGAGAATGATTAATAACTATAAAAATATTTTATTTTTAATAACAATATTATTATCTTACGTACGTTTTGTAGTTTTTACATACACTATAATACTATATAGCAGCCACTCGGTAAATTATAGAAATGAAGATCTAATGTAAGATATTCTCTACATCTACTTATATAACCCCAAAACGTTTTACTTTCATATCATCAATATAGCATTAATATGTATACTTACTTACTGGCTTTTAAGGAACCCGGAGGTTCATTGCCGCCCTCACATAAGCCCGCCATTGGTCCCTATCCTGAGAAAAATTAATCCATTCTCTGTCATCATATCCCACCTCCCAATGAAAAATAGTTACATCATGGCATTAACTGTAATACTATTATTTTCATTTCTAATGGTAATAATGTCATTAAACCTCCTCAAGTTTTGTAGATTTTAATATCCAATACACAGCTGTACTCAGAAAATTACACACCGCAGAATCAGATCTGTAAATTATTTTTAGCAAATCTTGAAATTTTTAATAATCAATTGAACTTATGCTCTAAATATGTCAGCAATGCTGAGGTCATGGCCTTCGTGTAATAGCCTATTTCCATTACCAGTTCAAATTATATATATATATATATATATATATATATATATATATATATATATATATATATATATATAGATTCATGCCTACGAAGATGACGTGCGTTCGTGACCTTGCAGTGTGGCTATGGCTTTGTTTATATTATGCAATTACTAGAACATTTTCACAGTTTCGGTTATCGTCTACACAACATTTTTTAAAGTGTTGATGTTTATACGTTATTTAGATGATATAATTAGCAATGATCATCCATAATACTTCAACTGAACTAACAGACGAGCACGTGGACAATTTTATTCTAGTGTGCTAAAGCAGACTTTAAATTGCTCTCCTGAACAATTTGCTTCAAGTGGACAAAGCTCCTTCTTTCCCTGCACCCATCATATATACCAGTGGTGGGCAAAATGAACGCAACCCACAAGACAGGATTTAAATGGCAACTACATACTGTGGGAGGGGTTGCACTCTACAGTGCAGTGACGGATTTACAGACAGTTACGCCACTACACTCCATATGTAATTAGAATAGTTCATTCATGTAGTTATTTAATTAATCATTTTTCAAAGCAATTTCTTCGAAATTGGAATTTATATCTGTGCATGCTATTTTCAATTGCGCAAGGAGATGAGCATCGCTTAAGCGGGATCTGTGGCTGGAATTTATAAATTTCATTTTAGAAAACAGCTGTTCGCACTGGTAGAGTGATGAATACATACCGTCATTTCCCATAACAATGGCTCTCGGACACAACTATGGTCCACGATAAAACCATTCAAAGATCTTTGTAGAAGTATCATAGACCGTTCGTAGATAGCTGCAGTGACTTGAATTCAAACTACATTACAGCAAGAATATAGATAAACGAGGTACTACGTTATGGAGTACAAAATTTGAACGGTTGTATCGTGGACAATAGTTATGTTCCAGGACCATAGTTATGGGAAATGGCAGTACTCATTATTTTTGAAGCAAACTGTCTAAGCAGTGGATATGTAGTACTGGACATCTTTTAAAAAATTTTAGCCCCCAGTAGACCTTCACATTCTGCTTTCAAGAAGCCATCATTCTGCAAATCCAGTACCTCTAACTGCAATTCTGGGATAACATCATCAATTTAAACATGAAAAGGAGTGGCAAAAATATTGAAATCTTTCTCCATCCTTTGAAAATCACTGAATCTGTGTTCTTTGAACTCGTATAACAGGTGATCTATTTTAAGAATGTACATATTTCAGTTCGCGTCCTGAATATTTGTAACTGATCCTAAACATGAGAAATGAAAGAACCGCCTTTCTCGTAAGTGTGATATCCTCTCGATTCATATGATTCTGCGAAAGACATTGTATCACTAATGAAGCTCCGAAGTACAGCAATCCAGTATAATCCGCCACGTACACGCGCAGTATTTTCTTGGAGTGGGGGAAGGGGAAGGTAGGGGGTAAGTTTGATACTTCGCTGAGGTCTGACGTCACTGCGGCAATGCCGCAGGAATGCCCACCATTGATATATATATATATATATATATATATATATATATACATATATATACTATATAAATTACTACTTACCTGAAATTTCAATTTCAATATGACATTAAATTGAGGAGTTTGCCTTCAAATACAAGGGATGCAAGTTTAATTTTACGGATATATTTTCTCATAGTGTCACCAATAGCATATTTTAAAATTCATTAATTTTTATATACGCTTGTAACAAAAATGGAACAAGAGTTTTGAATCACACTCTATTTTTAAGAAGAGGAAAATTACTTTAAATGTTTACATTTTCTGAAGTCCATAGTCAATAATATATTATACATTAACTATTTCGTTTATATGACGTCATTCCATTTTCGACCAATGAAGTGTAGTGAAATTTTGAATTCCATCCAATCACAGTTACACTTCGCGATAATTCTTGCAGCTAGATTTATCGCTATCAATTTATCGTATGGTTGTTCTTTTGTTTAGTCGTTGTCGCCAACTGTTTCCCCGTAAATTGATGATCATGAATACATTAAGATGCAACTACAAGGTTAAAATTTTCTTTCAACTTTAAAGCAATGAAGGCAAGATTGATATTTAATATTAATTAATATATTTACTCAGTGAAGACTACGTTCAAAACGGCGCACCATGTAGACACAAAATCTTCATGCATCTTAATTGAACGTACCTTTTAAACTTGATTCTTTCAATATTCTTCCCAGATTACACGCATACGTGATTGGAATATTGAACTGTGTAGATGCAGCTTTAGTTCCGTTAAACACTACAGCGAGAATGCGTTTGTCGAGCTATAAAAATTGCTTTCGTGTAGCACTGATTATAAGTAACGGTCGAAATAAGGCACAGCTGACATTGGTCCTGCTCCCACAGGTAACGTATTGTAGCCTATGAAATTTGTATTTTGTGAATGAAATGAAACAATTAATAGAAAGTCAGATGTTCAAATTTATGTAACATCGTCGCATATCAAACCCAAAGACCTTGCATAGTAATAATAAGGTCTTTGATCAAACTGCCTTCCGTATGTCGTAATAAAATTCATGTTTTAATTAAGCCTATCTATACACAGATGGCTTCACTGTGTAGCAACATGTCTCGCTGTGAATACATAAGCATTGGTATATAGCAGTCCCCACTGTTACTGTTAAATTAAATTATGATTTCAGCAGATAATGAAAATGTATTTATGTTATAATAATAAGAGATACGTGCAGTATATGTAATTAACATTGTTAAACCTGTATTTCGCTTCTCGCAATTGGTATTACTGAATAATAATATCGAATTTCTTTATTGCAGTAATCGATATTCATCTACTAGTATTTCAACTTCACAATGTCTGAATAGGTTAAGTATTCGTTAATATGCAATTATGAACATTTTGTGGGCAAAGTTTAGGGGTATATTATTTACATTTTTATTTTATTCACGAAATAGTCTTAATAAATGTCACTCGAGGTCTGAGATTTTCCGAGAAATCTCAGACCTCTCTTGACATTACTATAGTTAAATATTCCATACGTTTAACGAAGATTGGTTTATGATTTTGGCACTAGTAATTTCTAAAATACCTCGGTAGCAGGGGAGTTGAACAGGATGACGTACAAGCTCTAAAGATGTGAACACTGTGTTCTGAGTTGTGAAACACACTGTAGCAGGGAATTGTGTACGGCTAAGGATGAACAAAAAATGGAGATAAAAGGAACAAGGGGGAATGAAGAAAGAAAGAGCTGACATCAAAAGCTACGACGCTTCTCCATACTCAAACAGAAAACAATAAGAAGCTCCTTGATTGCATACCACACTGCAAGGCAGGGATGATGAACAAGATGGAAAATTCACTTAAAATTGTATTCCTTTTATAACCTTTACACGTTAGAAGGAGCGGGAAGGGGTTTCTAAATGCCGTAGTGGAAGAATAAAATAGATGGGAGAGAAGTCAAGGGTTAATGCTGCTAGCACAGGAGTTGGAAATATTTGATAATGAATTGCTGCGGAAAGTATGAGAAATTTGGCCGAAGGGGAGAGAGTCATTCTGATGTAGTAATAACCCTTCTCATTTCCATTACTTATTATTTTGAAGGTTAATTGTTCCCATTTCCCCCCTTTGCCTGTTTACAGTGAATGTTCAGGTCTGTCTTCTTCTACACCTTCAGACATCCGACAAAGATATTAAAAAAATTAAGAACTGCGAAGTGATAGCAAAAGACTGTAATTTCTTTTCAAGTGGATTACACCTTTCACTGATTTAAAGTAAAACAGAAGTTGTATATTCAAGTAATGTGTATCGTGTAATGATGTAGATTTTCTTTATTGCACGTATATCTAGTTGCTATTTCGTCGCCCGACACAAAGAATGAATTATAGTTTTCATAGTCGAAGCGTATTGTATGTATGTGTGTATGTATTTATGTGTGTATGTATTTATGTGTGTATGTATTTATGTGTGTATGTGTGTATGTGTGTATGTATGTATGTATGTATGTATGTATGTATGTATGTTTTATTTAACGACGCTCGCATCTGCAGAGATTATATCAGCGTCGCCGGATGTGCCGGAATTTTGTCCCGCATGAGTTCTTTTACATGCCAGTAAATCTACTGACGTGAGCCTGTCGCATTTAGGCACACTTAAATGCCATCGACCAGGCTCGGGATCGAACCCGCAACCTTGGGCATAGAAGGCCAGCGCTATACCAGTTCGCCAACCAGGTCGACGTATGTATGTATGTATGTATGTATGTATGTATGTTTTATTTTAGTTGGTTATTTAACGACGCTATATCAACTACTAGGTTATTTTGCGTCGATGAGATTGATGATAGCAAGATGATATTTGGCGAGATGAGGCCGAGGATTCGCCATAGATTACCTTGCATTCACGTTACGGTTGGGGAAAACCTCGGAAAAAAACCAATCGGGTAATCAGCCCAAGCGGGTATCGAACCTGCGCCCGAATGCAACAGCAGCCCGGCAGGCAAGCGCCTTAACCGACTGTGTCACGCCGTGGCTTGTATGTATGTATGTATGTATGTATGTATGTATGTATGTATGTATGTATGTATGTATGTATGTATGTATGTATGTATGTATGTATGAATTACAAATAAATAATTTAATAAATTCCAATAAAATAATTAAATATTAAACAAATCAAAACTTAACAAAATAAAATTTTAACGAACTTAAAATAATAGTTATTATAAAAGCAACACTAATCAAAAATAACAAAAATTATAAAAGTTTATTATAGAGCTTATCCCCCTGTATGTATGTATGTATGTATGTATGTATGTATGTATGTATGTATGTGTGTGTGTTTGTATGTATGTATGTATGTATGTATGTATGTATGTATGTGCAGACATGGACAAATTATTAGCAAAATGTACGATTTTTCTGACATATTTTTTTTACAAAATTTGGCTTTTCAATTTAGACTACTGTTGACATTTTTATGATTATAGTACTCAGATATATGTAAAATTGTCAACTGCGGTCAAAATTGAAAAGTCAAATTTTGTAAAATTATACAATAAAAATCTCAGTTTTGCTAATAATTTAACCACGTCTGTATGTATGTAAAGTATTACACGTGTTGGCGTAGCGTTATCTATTAATCACCTTTTTTCCTCTCCCCGCACTCTTCTTCTCCTGATTCACCGACTACCTACATGTGCCCTAACTGTAACCTACAAAATATTTTTAGCATTTTCAATCATTTCAGTGACTTTTTGAAGTACAGAATTATATTAAACTCTAAAAATAAAACAAAAAATATCTGAGGACTCGGGACGATATAGTAATTTATAGGAACAGTCTACGAGCTTGCTCAAACGGGTGTACGCTATGTCAATAATATCTATTTATTTTGTATTTTATGTATCAATAAATACTAGATATTAAAAACTGAGTGTGTATGTATGTATAGATGTGTATATCGTCGTTGTTCGTGCAATATCTAGGTACTATGTGCAAGTTATAAAATGTTTCAGTAGAAAGAGAAAAAACATATATTTATCATTTGGCAATGGTACATCGGAGATCGTGAATTCTTATATTTTCGAAACAAAGAAATATAATTACATATAAGAGATTTTTTTACTTTCTGTATCACTATTTAAGTTATTTAATAGAGAAAAAATCTGAAAATCGATAACTATGCCGCATAGGAGTTATTGTCGGAATAACAACGATATGTGTGTATGTATGTCGTGAGATCAGCCACGCAGCTACGTTGGGACTTACCTAAGACATGACATAGCTATGTCATTCGTTAAATGGATTTGGTACGTCTTGGCATTAATATGATGATGGACGTGATACTTACTGAAATAAAACATGAAACTTGTGGACCTGTATTTCCGGGATTTGGTTCCTTAAACTCAAGATTACTTTATATGTAGCTTCTAAAAATTGAAGAGAAAGTGCTTGCTTACTTACTTACTTACTTACAAATGGCTTTCAAGAAACCCGAAGGTTCATTGCCGCCCTCACATAAGCCCGCCATCGGTCCCTATCCTGTGCAAGATTAATCCCTCGAAATTATTCAAATTAACTTTACAGGGAGTTATTCCTGAAAGCTTAATTTGCAAGATTAATCCAGTCTCTATCATCATACCCCACATCCCTCAAATCCATTTTAATATTATCATCCCATCTACGTCTCGACCTCCCTAAAGGTATTTTTCCCTCCGGTCTCCCAACTAACACACTTTATACATTTCTGGATTAACCCATACGTGCTACATGCCCTGCCCATCTCAAACGTCTGGATTTTAAGTTCCTAATTATGTCAGGTGAAGAATACAATGTGTGCAGTTCTGTGTTGTGTTAACTTTCTCCATTCTCCTGTAACTTCATCCCGCTTAGCCCCAAATATTTTCCTAAGCACCTTATTCTCAAACACCCTTAACCTATGTTCCTCTCTCAGAGTGAGAGTCCAAGTTTCACAACCATACAGAAGAACCGGTAATATAACTGTTTTATAAATTCTAACTTTCAGATTTTTGGACAGCAGACTGGATGATAAGAGCTTCTCAACCGAATAATAACAGGCATTTCCCATATTTATTCTGCGTTTAATTTCCTCCCGAGTGTCATTTATATTTGTTACTGTTGCTCCAAGATATTTGAATTTTTCCACCTCTTCGAAGGATAAATCTCCAATTTTTATATTTCCATTTCGTACAATATTCTGGTCACGAGACATAATCATATACTTTGTCTTTTCGGGATTTACTTCCAAACCGATCGCTTTACTTGCTTCAAGTAAAATGTCCGTGTTTTCCCTAATCGTTTGTGTTTTTTCTCCTAACATATTCACGTCATCCGCATAGACAAGAAGCTGATGTAACCCGTTCAATTCCAAACCCTGCCTGTTATCCTGAACTTTCCTAATGGCATATTCTAGAGCGAAGTTAAAAAGTAAAGGTGATAGTGCATCTCCCTGCTTTAGCCCGCAGTCAATTGGAAAAGCATCAGATAGAAACTGATCTATACAGACTCTGCTGTATGTTTCACTGAGATATTTTTAATTTTTTGAATTTGGTTCCTTTTGGAATCAAGCTCCACAATTGAAAATGATGTAAGGAATGAGGAAAAATGCAAAGAATTGGAGAGGAGTGCCCTGATGAAAACCCTCTGGAAATTCAGTTTTTACCGCAAGAAATTCCATCAAGACCTAGTCGTAGTCGATCTCCGGACCAGCCAGATGGAAGAGCAACGCTGTAGCGCTTAAGTAATAGACACAGCTAGAATAATAGGAGAAGAAATAAATAATGCTTTTCCTAGGAAGCCTCTATATACGCCATGTTTATACTTCACAAATTCTGTGTTGGACACTCTAGGAATTTAATTTACCTCCTCGGCGCGCAGAGAGGAAGTTTTGTCATTAAATTCGAAACGATTTTGTGCTGATGTGTCTTTTTTGCTTTTCTCTCTCTCTACATTCACAAGTACGCATGAATACTGTCTTTGTCGAATTAGTACACTTTGCAGTGAGCCTACAGTGGTAAGGGATAGGCTTGTCATACCTTTAACTCGCTTCCGATTGGAGTGACATTTGTGGTGAAGAAGATAGTAGGAAGAGGGATCTTGCAGAGTGCTGTCCTTTACTGAGCTTTACAAATGCTTTTCTTCCAGCACTCTTTTACTGTATGTGTTGAAAGATTTTATATGGAGACCCTCTGTACAACTTTTCGATCCGCAGTTCAATTTTGGTCCCTAAGATTGTAATTTATTCAAGAATTATTTGTTCAATCATACATACAAATAATGGCTTTTAAGAAACCAGGAGTTTCATTGCCGCCCTCACATAAGCCCGCCATCGGTCCCTATCCTGAGAAAAATGAATCCATTCCCAACCATCATATTCCACCTCTTTCAAATCCATTTTAATACTATCTTCCCATTTACGTCTTGGCCTCACCAAAGCTTTTTCCCCCTCAGATCTTCCAACTAACACTTTATATGCAATTATGGATTCACCCATACTTGCTACATGCCCTGGCATCTCAAACGTCTGGATTTAATGTTCCTAATTATGTCAGGTGAAGAATACAATGCGTGCAGTTCTGTGTTGTGTAACTTTCTCCATTCTCCTCTAACTTCATCCCTCTTAGTCCCCAACATTTTCCTAAGGACTTTATTCTCGAACACTCTTAACCTCAGTTTCTCTCTCTCTCTCTCTCTCTCTCTCTCTCTCTCTCTCTCAAAGTGAGAGTGCAAGTTTCAAACCATACAGAACAACCGATAATATAACTGTTTTATAAATTCTAACTCTCAGCTTTATTGAGAGCAGATTGGATGACAAAACTTCTCAACCGAATAAGAAGAGGTATAGTCCCACCAACGGATCTGTGCCCCCGTAAGATATGCGAACTGAACCTTAATTCCTTTTCAGCCTCGGCATTTTATTTCCCTCCCTGTATTCCTATTTCTCTCTTTTCTATCCCTCTCTCTTTCTCTCCCCCACTACTCACAATTTTGAGCCTTCTTGCGGGACAGTTTATTTGCACTTGCAGTCCAGTGTTGCCAACTCAACATGAATACTGTAGCACGGAGTGGTGAAAGAAATATTATGAAGCAAGTACGTAATAGCATTTTGCGATGAAGAGAAACAAACAGGTCAATATTTGTTTCCTATAAATCAGCAACGAAAAGAGCAGCTGCGATCACATGTGAGGCTTATTTTATTTCAATTGATTACGTATTAAAATTACTTACTTAACTAATACTAATATAATACAACTTTTTTATGTGATTTATATACGCAGGTCAGAGCGCCTAATAAAGAAAATCAGGAGAGAGGAAGTCTGTGCAGGAGATGAAAAGCTAGAGTCACCAGGGAAGAACAGACCAAGGGAACCTTTAATTCTTGTAGATGATATGGACAGATGTTTTTTAAGAAGAAATATACAAGAATTTTATACGATGCAGAAAGAAGTTCCGACATTGGAGAAATTATTGAAGGTTGCGAGAGGAGCAATAAATTTCCAAGGAGGGAGGTAAACGCCACGGAAAGTGATTCGAGACATGGGATTTAGATTTAAAACCTGTAGAAATACAATATGTATTTTGATTGAATGAAATGATATTGTAGCATGGAGGGCCAGTTATTTAAGAAAAAATTGCGAAATTTCGCAAAGAAGGGAAGTATATTGTGTATTTAGACGAAACATGGATACATCCACATTATACTGTTAAAAAATGCTGGCAAAGCGATTATGTTTCTGATGTAATTTCAATTTAAGCAATAAACATCCACTGTAATAATATAATTATCTGCAAACAATCGTAAGTCAATCAGCGTCATTAGACCTACTTAAATTAAATTATGAATTAGTAATAATTAACCTTACATTATTATAAGCAATATTCAAGGGACATGACACTGTTTGGCGGAAGTTTGGCAACAGCCCTATTCGGCAAGGTTCGTGGCCTGCTGTTTGACGTAGTGGGAGAGAAACGGGTGGAATGGGGTGAGTAGAGGCGTTAACTTTTCCAAGAACGACGACAGCGCTGAAGGGGCACAGATCGGATGGTGCGACAATATTTCCTATATTTATTCTACGTTTAATTTCCTCTCGAGTATCATTTACCTGTACATTTCTTACTGTTGCTCCAATATATTTGAATTGTTCCATCTCTTCAAAAGGATAAATTTTCAATTTTTATATAGCCTATATCCACTTTGTATTATGTTCTGGTCACTTTGTTTTTTTTTTTTTCCGGGATTTACTTCCAAACCTATCTCCTTACTTGTTCAAATAAAATTCCCGTTTTTTCCCGATCGTTTGTGAATTTTCTCTCAACATATTAACGTCATCTGCATAAACAAGCAGATGATGTAACTCGTTTAATTCCAAACTCTCTATGTTTTCCTGGACATTCCCTATGGCATATTCTAGAACAAACTTAAAAAGCAAAAGTGATAGTGCATCTCCTCGCTTTAGCCCCCAGTGAATAGGGAAAGCATCCGACAAAAACTGGCTTATACGGACTCTGCTGTACGTTTCAATGAGACACATTTTAATTAGTCGAAATAGCTTCTTGGGGATACCAAATTCAATAAGAATAATATATAAAACTTCTCTTTTAACTGAGTAGTACGCTTTTTTTTTTTAATCTATGAATAACTGATGTACTGTACCCTTATACTCCAATTTTTTCCTCTAATATCTGTCGAATACAAAACATCTAATCAATACTCGATCTATTAAGCCTACAACCACGCTGATGGTCTCCAAAAGAATATTGGACAAAATTTTGTATGACGTTAATAAAAATGATATTCTTGGAAAGTTACTACATGTAGTCTTTTTTCTCTTCTAAAAGATAGATACAATTATGGACTTCTACCATTGTTCTGGTACAATATCCTTTTCCCAGATAGCAAGTACAAGCTTATAAATTTCACTAGATAACGCTTTCCACCATGTTGTATTACTTTTGCTGGAATTTTATCGATACTTGGAGACTTGTACTTTTTCAAATTTCCTATTGCAATTTCGACATCACAGAGTGTGGGTACGGGTATAAACGGCTCAGTAGTTTGTATTTGAGTATCTTCCCGATCATTTCTGCTTGGCCTATGTACATTTAATAGTAGCCCATAATAGTTTTTGCATCTGTTCATAATGGAATGAGCCTCTGCAAGCAAGTCTCCATTCTCATCCTTGATCACGTTTATCCTTGCCTGATATCCTTTCTTAAATTAATTTATGTCTTTATATAAATCTCTATTGTTTAATTATACTTACTTTAAATTAATGAGAGTAATTAATTAATGGATACAGACATTTTTCTGGATTGGTTGTTTATTGCATCCGGCCAGGCGCGGAGATAGCGATATCCCCAATTATTCCCTTCGTCATGAAACATGAATGATTTAATAAATACGTGGGGAAAGCACGAAATTAATTACAGATATCTGAAAAATTGCCTCCATAAATTGTAACTAGCAATGGTAGCTACACATATTCATATTGATGTTGTGTACGGCCACAAAACATGTTGCTTTATGCTCCCGGTGTTTATTTCGCATGTCGCTATTTTTGGCTGTCAACTTTCCGGGGCAGTTTTAATTGATCCCGTGGTTTCCCATTTATTCACCATAGTTATCTCTTCAGCACCCATGTTCCGGAAACGAGCTGTGTGACATGTTCTCACTTCAGTCGCAACAAAACGTATTTCCTGTGTTGCACTGGAGTGCAAAGATCAGCAGCGACCATAAAGAGCTCATGATTTATTATTTTGATATTATAAAAAACTGCAGTGTTAAAAAATGGCCCTTTTTAATAAGAACTTAGTTATCAGCAGGCTTCGAGACTTCGGACCCGATAGAGCAGTTCAGTGGGAAATCCGCGTAACGGCGTACTGAGTATAGTCATGGATAAATATATAATAGGATGCGAAACTTAACGAGTTTCCTGTAACACATACTAGAGGCGCTGTTGTAGAAATTGATCTTGCTGCCATCTATTTTTGGGAGAGGCGTTATTACAAATAGCAGCGCACCTGGTGACGAAAATGTTGAACTGTGCAGAAAGTATTCCCTCCCATCCTCATCGATATTCAAAACTAACCCAATTTAAAATAAAACATTTACAGTTTTATTCCTCACAGCATATTCTACTGAAAATTCTTACCGGAGCCAGCAGGAAGATAAAAGAGACGATGTGTTTTACACTACCGGATTAAAATATAACCAGACAGAGACAGAAAATAAAGCAAAAGGTTAGATAATTTGGGATTGTATTCTTTGGGTATTTATTGTACAGCACAATGGAAAAGTCTGCAAGAACTACGTAGATAGTTCAATTTACTATATTACTATTACTTTACAATACATTCAACACTATTTTTACAACGTCCATAAACATCACTGTTCAACATACACTACTTATACACACACGTATCACTTTATGTTCACTTATTAGTAAGTTTCGGTCCGCCATCTTCTCTCCTCGACTCTCCCATACAATATCTCGAACGGATAAATAGAGAACTCTCAGTAATGTACCCAACACGTAGTTCTAATGTTCACTACCTACGACGTCGGACGCTGATCACCTTATTTCAGAGCACCACATCTAGATGGTGCTGACCGCAGTTTTGCATTCTATTATATATTTATCCATGGTATAGTGGTAAAGCGTACAGTGGGTGGGGGGTACTGTAGAATGAATGCCAACAAATACGGAAAGGAAAACGCTCTGGATTTGAAGGTTCTGACGAATAATTTGGTTTTCATACAAACTGTGTCTGAAACTATTACATGGTTAGAAAAGTCAGAGCAAGAGATGCCGGAAGCCCTGAAATTAATTTAGAAAATGATGCAGAGAATTAATGAGACATCAAGTACATCGATTACTTATCGTGTAAAACAGAAGTGGAAATCAATTTTATGTAAAAATAACTGATGTGGAACATTGTGTAACATAAACAGCAAATTAGTGGACATAGAGTCACCCGAGATAAGGGATTGTCTCTTATAGACTGCAATGATGTTAGGTTTTTTTTTCGTTTTGCTCCTATCACGTTATGCGACGTAGAGCGCAGCTTTCTACAGTACAAACTTTGGCAGATAACCGAAAAAGATTTACGTTTGAGACACTGAGAATGTATCTTGTAGTACATTGCAGTTCGGTACTGTAACTGCACTTCCTAAAGACGATAAATGAAAAAAAAAAAATTGCTACATGTTTATTTCCACCATTAACACTGTGTATAATTTATTAAACACAAATGCTTATAAAAGACAGGAGAATAATGATTTTCACATTCTTTTGACAATGTCATTGTGTAATGTATATTTACTTTCAGAATGTACATATATGTGTTTCCCCATATTACCGTACTCTACTCTAAATAGCAACGTTGTTACCTCAACACATCTCTATCTACCTGCAGCGAGTCAACAACCTATAGTGCAGGCACAGTAAACTTATTGTATCGGGTCCAAAGTCTCGAAGCCTGGTTATCAGATACGTCAATGCAAAGGAAACATCTAAAAATTAAAATTCCTATTATAAGAAGCTTTTAGCAAAGTAGATACAAAGTCCTGAAAAGAAATATTCCATACAGCGTGGAAGTAAAATAATCCTGCATATTAGACGTTAGTGTACACTGGCTCGAAAAACTTTTGTCCTATGAAATAATGTGGAATTGAACTTTGTGAGATATTATGTTGGCAATATATCTACATACCCCACTACACATGTCGTCCTGGGAAGGGAGGTGTTTGAACTCTTGAGTTGCAGGTATATACCTAGCTAATCGAACCAAAGAGAACCTTTTTAGAGCAATAACGTCATATGTAACCGACAGAAATAAAACATTGAGTCTACAGTATTTTGCACCGAAATGTTTAAAACATGTTGTTTATTTCTCTTCAATATTATATAATATTCCAGGAAAAATTTTCATCTTTCCTACACGTATAAATACCATGTTGGATCATAAACATAGAATAGATCACATCGCGTTTTGACAATAATATTATGAATGTTCATGGGAAAATGTAATATTTTCACATTAAAAGATTTTCTCAAACGTCAGTCATGGGTCTATTCAGGTATTTTGTCCTATTTGGTCAACAAGGTTCCAGCCAGAATTTGTAACACAACACAACGCAGTGGACGTATTTCTGTCGCCATTTGGGGATGGATTTCCAGGCTATGAGGAGGAAATCTGTGTAAAATTGAAGAGAATATGAATTACCAGCAATATATCCTGGAAAATAAGCTACCTAGCATGCGCATGTTTCAAACTGATAGAATTATATTTTTTCAACAGGACAATTGCTCCATCTACACATCTTTGTTGTATCAGATATAGTTCCAATATCATGTTTGGTGTTGAAAGCTATTTCTATATGCTTTCCTTATATTTTATTTCATTACATCCACATTTTTGTTCCATTACTATATGAGAGTAATATGCAAACTTTTTTTTTAATGTGTGCAAAATATGAATTAAACTGCTGTATCATACGGGATATAATTGACAATCAAGTTTTAAATTATACACATACCCATAAATATTTGTCTTAATAATAGTAATATGCGTTACAAGAGCAGTATGTTGAAGTTTTCATGTTCGACGAAAGTTTGAAAAAGCAAAACGTAGTTGAGCTTTTTTAATTTCCGAGAATTGAAAGAAAACATACCGCTCGTGTATCGTACATTATTTTGTGCAAATATCGTTTATTACATCCCTGAAAGAGGAATTTCTAATTAGTTGCAATGAAATCTCCACCTTGGTTTCTGTTCAATGACGGCAAATTTGCAAAACAAAAATATCTATCTTTAACATTGTTGCTTTAAAATGTTTTCTGTGTTTACTATACTCCAGCAGGCCGTGATATACGTCTGTCTTTTTTTTTCACCCAGTCTATGATGAGTCTGGAATCATGTTGAATTTTTCACAGCTTCCTTAATGTTACTTGCATCACGAATGCAGTAACTTTAGTGGAATTGTAGAGTTTACTTAATTTTTGCAAATATTTAAAAACAATAATTAACAGTGCAATTTAGGTGAAATTGCAGTGGTAAGTTTCCAATTTATAATTATTACTGTATTGAACGTCTCTAAAAATAATATGTTAAAAGCCTAAAGCAGTAAAAGCAATATGTCACTTAAGTGGTAAGGAGAGGGAAATTGTTGTGTGTTAGGTTGGGAATACTGAATGTTGAATTTTAGACTTTCCGCGGATTGGTTTTGAGCGCAAACTAAGCAAATACGCACGATCTCGCACAATAGTAATATGCGTTACAAGAGCGGTATGTTGATGTTTTCATGTTCGAGGAAAAGATTGAAAAAGCGAATCGTAGTTGAGCTTTTTTAATTTCCGCTTGTGTATCGTATATTATTTTGTGCGGAGATCATTTATTACATACCTGAAAGAGGAATTTCTAATTAGTTGCAATGAAATCTCCATCTTGGTTTCTGTTCAATAACGACAACTTTTAAAAACTAAAATATCTATCTTCAACATTGTTGCTATAAAATGTTTTCTGTGTTTACTATACTCCAGCAGGCCGTGATATACGTCTGTCTTTTTTTCCCCCAGTTTATAAATGCGAACTTAAAACAAACGGTAAGGTTATGTAATGATTTATTTTTCATTTTAATATTTTAACAATATTATTTATATAACATATTGCAGTAATAACATCGGCATCTGGAATCTTGTTGATTTTTTGACGGCTTCCTTAATGTTACTTGCATTACAAATGCAGTAACTTTTGTGGTGTTGTAGAGTTTACTTAATTTTTGTAAACATTTAAAAACAATAATTAACATCGCGATTTAGGTGAAATTGCAGTGGTAAGTTTCTAATTTATAATTATTACTATGTTAAACGTCTCTAAGAATAATATGTTAAAAGCGTAAAGCAGTAAAATGAATGTCGCGCTTAAGCGGTAAGAAGAGGGAAATTGTTATGTGTGTTACGTTGGGAATACTGAATGTGGTATTTTACACTTACCGCGTATTGGTTCTGTGCGGAAAACAAGCAAATACGCACGATCTCGCACAAAATTATTTACCCATTTTTTTTTAGAAAATTAATCTACGGATTGTTAGTGCCACCTTTAATCAATGTAATTTTATTAACGTAGTGTCATTTATTACCATGACAACAGCCAAAGAAAAATAAGCTACAGGCGCATTATAACGCAAAGAACCGTGGCGTGTGGAGGAGCTACAAAATGCCGTGTTTATTAAATTTATCTATATCACTAGACCACTAAGTAAACATATATTCTCCTTAAGTTTACTAAGTAGCTTGGTCCAACCTTTCTGTTGTGAGGAGGGGTGGTTTGTTACCTGCGAGGAGACTACCTGCCTCCTACGCTACTGTCCTAGAGTGAGTACAGATACCAACTTAAAAACGAGAAAAACTGTACAGCATATAGGAGAAAAGTTTTGCGAGCCAGTGTACAGATAAATGAATAAAAAATCTATATTACGTTTTACGATTAAATGCACTGTTAATTAGAAAATTGAGTTGGAAGTTTCAGCATTTTGGCAAAATCGCCGCTAACACACTGCTCTATTCTTCTCGGAATATAGAAGTAAGAGGTCAATACTAACTCAGGTACGTCTCCCTACTTGAAGTACCTTCCACCTCCCTCTCTGGCTACGACGTTGCAACCTGCCCGCATCGCATTTCCCTAACCGTAATTTTTACGATATTTACCATCCAATATTAGATGTAGTTCGCCTCCCATTAAGCATTGAGATTAACGCTAAACGATTTCCATCATTACTTATTTGCAAGTCACGAGCTATGACCTTAAAGCAATATATATTTTGACTTCGAAATATGTTAATGTTGCCATCGACGATGAGCAATAGAGCACCTAGACGTCATCAAATTACATAATCATACGATTAATATTTTATTCATTATCCGATATGTTTAATGTGCAGTGCCAGTGTTCAAGGAATTGTGAATAAATCACACAATTATCAACAGTTGTACGTTAAAAATGAAAAAAAAAATTAATAATCTTGGACGCAACTGCCCATAGAGAGTCGAAGTGAAGACTGGTCTCGCGTGATTAGAACGATGATCCCCAGTTGTTATTGCTGGTCCACGGAACCCGATTTCGCTACCTACCGTAGCCACCCAAATTCATTACGATGTGAACTCCAGACTGACCACTTTTCAGAAAAAATCTATGATGAAATTTTTAATGGTAGGATATCTCGACAGTTGACGTCACCATTATGTGGCACTCTTCGGTCTATTTATTTATCATTAGTTCTTAGTACATGCTTCAAAATATTATTATGTTCTGTAAGTTTTTTCCTCGTCTTCCTGTAGTCTAGCTATTATTCCGAGAGTGTTCTATTTTAAACGTTAATTATGAAAGTCTGGTATTTTTCGATCTCTGTGTATAGTTTCCCTACCCATAGTTGCGCTCAGGCGTGGGTTCGATTCCTGCTTAGGCTGATTACGTGGTTTAGTTTTCTTTCGAGTTTTTCCTCAACAGTAAAACAAATTTTTGGTAATCTATTGCGAATCCTAGGCCTCATCTCAGCAAATATCATTTGGCTATCACCAATCTCATCGACGCTAAATAACCTAGTAGTTGATATCTAGTTGATATCTAAGTAAAAAACTAATGAATCTAATTTTAGTTATTTGCTGAAATTTAAATAGTGTATTCAGATACTGAATGGTTGGTCTCCAGGAAGCAGGTTTGTCATACCGTGACATTTCGGCTCGTACAGGGCATGCTGCTAAGACAGTGATCCGTGTGTGGAACCAGTGGATAGAAGAAGGTCGTACGCAGAGACGAGCGAGTACTGAACCACGTAATGTGACCACAGCACGGGATGACCGCCATCTTGTCCACATGGCCGTGACGGACCGTACAGCTTCATCTACAGTGTTGAGTCTACGTTGGAGTACTGCAACGGGTGTGGATCTGTCTGCGTCAACGGTTCGTCGCCGTCTTTTGAGGGCTGGACTAGTGGCTCGCATGCCGTTGCTCGGCTTCGATTGTCCAGAAACCACCAACGTCTCAGACTTCAATGGGCACGTGAACGCCGTTACTGGCGTGCTGAGTGGCAAAATGTAGTGTGTTCGGACGAGTCCCGCTTCAACTTGTTCTACAACGATGGCCGAATACGTGTTAGTCGCTATCTGAAAGCCTGCATTGTTGAGCGGCATAGCGGACAAACACCTAGTATGATGGTTTGGGGCGCCATTGAATACAATATCCGGTATCGTCTCCTACGTATTCAGGGTAATCTGAACAGCAACCGCTACATTAGGGAGGTTAGAGCCCGAGGTACTGCCAAAACCTCAGGCAACTCCACACGCCTTATTTCAGCCTTCTTGGAAGAATGACGCGTATCTCATCCTGCCTAAGGTTTTTCCGTGGTTTTCCTAAGGCGTTAAGACAAATGTCGGGATGAGCCCTAAAAGAAATGGGCCACGGACCTGCACTCATATCCCATGAATCTCCCTAATTAACAATTACATCTCTCCCCCCTCTTCGCAATTGAGCCATCATATAGCCAAATGGCTGGTCTCGAAATTGAGACAAATCAACAAGGCTCATGACCTCCTACATAATAGCCAAATTGGCTAGTCTCTTATATGAGACAACTCATCCTGCCTAAGGTATTCCGTGGTTTTCCTCAGGCGTAAGACAAATGTCGGGATGAGCCCTATAAGAAATGGGCCACGGACCTATATGCCCTTCCCCATATATATTCCACCTTTATTATAAATTATGTATGCCCTAGTTCAGATAATATTAATAGTCTATTAAATATACGAGGTCACTCAATAAGTCGCAAATTGAAAGGACAGGGACCTCTCAAATTGCAGCTTAGATTTCACGGCGCTTCTTCCGACGGCCTTCACCTGCTTTGTCATCGAACAACAGATGACGGCGTCTTGCCATCCTAACGGCAAACACCAGCCAACTCCTCCTCGCCCCGTTCCGTGATCAATTGATCAATCTCAGCCCCCCTCGCGTATGTGGTACCTAAGAGGTTACGTCCAATTTCGGCTTCCCCTTCAAAATTTTCTATAGCTCCTTCAGGGGAGCAGCGTAACCCGGAGTGAGACTAGTGGCCAACAGGCTTGGAGCTCACATATTTAGTTTTGTACAGCCCCCAACCCCTTGCAAGGACGCGTTTTGCGTACCTTTTAAATTTTCCTCCCAATTCTCCTTCGATTTTTCGATTTTCGATTTCGATGACGCGTATCACTGCTTCTCTGGCCAGCACGTTCGCCAGACATGTCGCCCATCGAACATGTCTGGGATATAGTTGGTCGGCAACTTGTTCGTCATGGTCGTCCAATACCCACTTCTGACGCTTTGTGGACTCGTATACAAACTGCGTGGAGGGAGATTCCCCAGGAACATAGCCAGGCCCGCTTTGATTCCATACCACGACGCTTAGAGGCTCTGACTACAGCGCATGGAGGCTTCACTATACTGAAATCTTACGGTAATAGATCAGGTATAGTTCTGTAATTCTAATCATTTGTGTACTGTCATGTATCTAATCTGTGGTATAAATTTCATTTGTCACATGTATCCTTCTTGGTATTGCAATTTACACAACCATTAGTGTGTTAACACAATGTCCAGGAACCATTTTTTTTTAATTTAGGATAGAAACCTTCCACTAAAATATTAGTTCTATGATCAGCTTGCATTGTTATTTCATAGGAATTCAAATAGGAGTTGGGAATCTTGAAGGTGTTGCTCTACAAAAATAATGTTAAATCATCTCTTTATACAACATACTAATGGCTTGTGGAGCAACTGCTGCAAACTAAGTTCATTAGATGTTCAAATAAGAATTTTTCAGATTTATTTTCAATGATTAATACCAGACATTTTGAAAGTAATTTGCTTCCATAATAATGAAACATACTCCTTTTGAATGTTTTTTTTTTGCGAAATACTTTTTCCTGAACCTATCCAGCTTCAATTTTTGAGTTTCAACGCGAAACGCAAGTAACAATGTCAGAACGATCAGTGGGTTCTTCATGTGGGAGTAAAGCAATAGCTGTTTTATGTCATTGTGGATTGTAGGTGAAAGTTTAAAAAAAGTCAGGTTTGCTATGTTTTCGAACAATAGACATCTTGGTATAGCTGCTGTAGGCTATGTAGAGCTTGAAATGTAGAGGGTAAAATCATTTTATCCTGCTAAGAGATCTTGCTGAAATGATCGCGAGACTACAACATTTTGTAGGCCTCTTATATTATCAGTAAGTAATACCTTTCAGTCTTTCCTTAGGAACTGTAATTTTTGCGTTCTCTCTCGAGCCAATACTGAAGAGAATGACGCATATAAACATCTACACCGCAATTAAATATATGAAAAAGACCCAATCCAACTTGATTAATAACTATAAAAACATTTGATTTTTAATAACAATATTATTATCTTACGCAAGTTTTCTAATTTTATATATAATATCCACCACTCAGTGAATTATAGAAATGAAGAACTAATTTAACATATTCTCTACAGCTACTTATGTAACCCCAAAACGTTTCACTTTCATATCATCAATATAGCATTAATATGTATAATTAATGAAATATAGTTACATCATGGCATTAACTATAATAATATTTCATTTCTAATGGTAATAATGTAATCAAACCACCTCAAGTTTTTTAGATTTTAATATCCAATACACAGCTGTATACTCAGAAAATTACACACTGCTGAGTCAGACCTGTAAATTATTTTTAGTAAGTCTTGATATTTTTAATAACCAATTGAATTTGAATTCTAAATATGTCAGGAATCCTGCAAGTCATGTTCTTCATGTGATAACCTATTGGTTATGGTAGTGTGTATTTTATTTTATTCTGAAATGCAAGACTACGAAAAATGGATTTTGGAAAATGGAAAAGTATGTAGGAAAACTAACGCTTCACTGTAAGTTACTATTTTTCTGAAAATCCTTGGATGCCAAGATTCAAAATGATGGGTCATTCATTAAAATCCGTTCAGACGTTTTCCCGTAATTCCCATTACCATTTCAAACTTTATATATAGATATTGGACGTTTTCACTTATGCACATTTCTGTATATTCGATATTCTGATTTATGAACATCTCTATACAATTGACATTTTGACTTGTAGACATTTCTGCATATTGGAAATTTTGACTAGAGACCTTATTTGATTGGACGTTTAATTGTGGACATTATAATGTGGACACATTGACCAGGAATGGCTGTTATATTATGTACGATCAGAATATTTTTCAGTATAATAATTAATTGTTACTTGATTTCTAAGTAATTTGAAATGCAAAAGTGTTTAAAATAAATTTTATCGAGTAAGGTATTTTCCACTAAAACCCATAATTTTGTTTGTGTATAATAAAAAGTTCTCGATAAAAGCGAATAGAAATATGATATGCATATGTGTAACACAGACCTTGGCGGCTATCCAACTCGAAACATGCTGCTTGGTGAGAACATGGATCTGGGACGAGTAGAGCGAACGAAATGCGATATACCTTTCAATGACTTTTTATTTAAGAGCACTATTGAATTAGATTGGATTGAATTCACGGAGAAGTTGGAAGGCGTTTGGAATTGTAGCAGAAGCTTTGTTATGGATCCAGAAGTTGAGCTAAGCACCCAATTTATGTAATATACGAGCGGTGCCGGAATCGTGTAACACAGTCTTTCCCCTCAGATTATGTGAGCAGTTAGCGAAATTTATTGCCCCTCCTGGAGAGTCGTCTTCATTGCAATTACTCTGGAATCCGGTTCATTAAGTTGTATCCACCTGTTATGTACTTGATCTCGGAGTGAATCTTTTGATTAGCCCGGAGGTGACGTGTCTCGCTCTAAAATCCGCCAGGGTGTAAATCACAAGTTAAGGTCCACAATTATTTCACTGACAAAGAACGCTGTACAGTATAGCAGCATCCAGGATTACTTCTACAGCTTTAACCGAACATTATTCTGTCTACTTTACAATTAAATTAGATAAGAGTATATTCGCGGAATAGTCTTTTTTTTATTCACTCGGATCTCTTTCACCTTTCCTACTTTCTGGAGTACTAAAGACGTAACCAACTTCTCGCAGTATGACTGAACTGCAGCATTTCCATTCTGACCCATCATCATCTCCATTGCCCCAGCGTAATAAAACAGCCAAACTTTCTGGAGGCATATTAATATTAGCCTTGCACATCTCGCAAGTAGTCCATTTGTAAGGGTACTGTGAAACCTGCCTTTGCGGTCATTTCATTTAAGCGGTCACCTGGCCAAAAGGCCAATTTTCTCTGGAGCCAATTGGATTTTCCATAAGATCAATACAAATTCTCTCTTTATTTAGCGGCCACCTCATGCGCCGGCCAGCGGCCGGGGTCTATTTGGATTGGAACCTGACTATAACAGTCAATGTCCAACAAAAAATCTTTTCACGGATACTATCTGACCTATTTTTACGAAGGTTAGAGGACAGGAAGCAATATCATGAGGACAATAGGTAAGTGTACAACAGTACACCCTCCATATGTTGGGGTTAGTTGGTTACTGTTTTATGACTCTTTTGTCACTTTCCACTCCGACCCTGCACAGCTATAAATTCTTACTCGTTTTTAAAGGATTGACACACGGACTTTTTCTATCGAAAATGTCACAGTATGTTTTAGGTCAGTAGTTAACCATTCGAATTTTTTTTATTTATTTTTTCTCCTCTTTCCATCTTTCTCTATTTGGACCAGCTTTTACGAATTTTTCTTCTTTTCATTCACTTGATTCAGAGGAACTGTGAAGTTAGTTTGAGAGAGAAATCATGTCTAACAATAAATCTAGAGTGGTGTTAAGTTTAGAGGTGAGACGGAAAATGATTGAAGAAAGTGAGAAAGGAACATCTGGGAAAAAAATTTACAGAAATATTCAAATCTGGAATGACACAAATAAACGGTATAATTAAGTATAAAGATGGAATATCAAAAGAATGGGAGAAAAATATGCGTGGTGACCAAAAAAGGAAGAGAGAATCTGTGTTCAGTAATGTGAATGATTTCGTTTACGAATGGTTCAAGTGTGCGAGGGCGAAGAAATTGCCAGAAAGTGGGCCTATGATTCAAGAGCAAGCTCTTGAAATTGCCAAAGAACTCAATGTAAGCAATTTTGTTGCTAGTATTGGATGTTTAGAGTGCTTTAGCATAACATTGCATTTCGTTCTGTGAAGGAGGTGACATTGCAACCAATGTTATTGAAGAATGGAAAAAAATAGACTGCCTTCAGTTCTTCCGGAATATGAACTCACAGACATTTACAATGTTGACGAAACAAGGTTTTTTTTCAGGGCCCTTAATCAAGCGGCCACCTGATAAAACGGCCATTTTACAAGGTAACTTCAGATGACCGCTTTAGACAGGTTTCACTGTATTTAAGATCCTCTTTTCAGTAGAGCATCCAGGCTTAGTGACCTATTCTCAATTTAGGGTCTAGGGCATTTCGTAACCGGAAATTTCGTCACCGTTATAGTATGTCACTTATTTTTCGTCATTAGTTTTTTGGTTATCAAATATATTTTGTCATTTTTCTTGTGACTGAGGACATTTTGTCACCGAAGATATTTCGTCATCATATATATTTTGTGACTAATTCCTTTATATGATGTCATTCCATTTTCGACCAATAAAGTGTAATGAAATTTTGAATTCCATCCAATCACAGTTACACTTTGCGATAATTTTTGCAGCTAGATTTATCGCTATCAATTTATCGCATGGTCGTTTTTTTGTTTAGTCGTTGTCGCCAACTGTTTCCCCGTAAATTGATGATCATGAATACATTAAGATGCAACTGCACGGTTAATCATTTCTTTCAACTTTAAAGCAATGAATGCAAGATTGATATTTAATATTAATTAATATACTTACGCAGTGAAGACAACATTCAAAATGGGTGCACCATGTAGACACGAAATATTCATGCATCTTAATTGAACGTACCTTTTAAACTCGATTCTTTCAATATTCTTCCCAGATTGCACGCATACGTGATTGGAATATTGAACTGTGTAGATGCAGCTTTAGTTGCGTTACACACTACAGCGAGAATGCATTTGTCGAGCTATTAAATGCTTTCCTCTAGCACTGAGTAACGGTCGAAATAAGGCACAGCTGACATCGGTCCTGCTCTCACAGGTAACTTAACCTATAATTGTGGCCTACACAATTTGTATTTTGTGAATGAAATTAAACAATTAATAGAAAGTCAGATGTTCAAATTTATGTAACATCATCGCATATCAAACCCAAAGACCTTGTATAGTAATATATACAAGGTCTTTGATCGAAGTGCCTTCCGTATGGCGTAATAAAATTCGTGTTTTAATTAGGCCTATCTATAAAGAGATGGCTTCACTGTGTAGCAACATGTCTCGCTGTGAATACATAAGCATTACTATATAGCTGTCCCCACATACATTACAAAGTTCGTAGTTCTCGGTGTAGTGTGTAATGTAACGATGAAGTACTAAATAAAGTGCGAAATTCTATTTCCACATCCTCATCTTCATCTTCTAATTCCATGTCCATTGTAGGTTATCTGAAAAAAGTTGCATTCCTTCATTCAGATTTGATAACTGCCTTTTCAACAATTCTTCATTTAATTAATTTATTAATCAGGTTACTGTAATTATATTATACAATTTTAAATTAAACTATTACTTCAGCAGATAATGAAAATGTATTTATGTTATAATAATAAGAGAAAAGTGCAGTACATGTAATTAACATGGTTAAATCTGTATTTCGCTTTCCGCAATTGGCATTACTGAATAATAACATCGAACATCGAATTTCTTTATTGCAGTAATCGATATTCATCTATTTCAACTTCACAATGTCTGAATAGGTTAAGTATTCGTAAATATACAATTATTAAAATTTTGTGATCGAATTTTAGGGATATATTATTTACATTTTTATTTTATTCACGAAGTAGTCCTAACAAATGTCACTCATGGTCTGAGATTTCCCAGATAAATCTCAGACTTCTCGTGACATTACTACACATAATTTTTTTTTATACTAAGGGGATTTCGTTACCAAAATAATGCAGAAAATTATATTTAGGCTGTTATCATTATGAGTTCTAAACCGTCATTTTATAATTATTTTAATGCTCTGTATTAACATTTGTTTGAAGTTGCATACATTCATTCTGTTTTATGGAGTTTCAACAAAAATTTCCACTGAAGTTGTGACATATGACACATGATCCATTAAACTAATAAGAATTACGAGAAGGTTGATGATAATGATTATGAAGCGGAAGGAAAAGAAAAAGGAAATGATGTAGATAGGCTAGGATATACAGCAGCATATATAAAATGAAATAATATATTTGAAGTTTACTAAATGATGAGTTTGGCTGGAGTTTGTACTCGTATGCAAGTTTTTGCCGCGAAATGTACGTCACATTTTCTTCCGTGGATCCCTCGCTATATTTTATATTACTCGCCACAAACAGTGTTCTCGTTTTACAGTTCGGATATGACCACCCAAGGTGCAGTTTTGAGCGCTACACAACACATGTCCTTGCATTATTTTTAAACGAGATAGTGGCGTTTGTTTTCGAAATGTCTACGTAAAGTGGAGGCATCTGGGATGGACACAGATCCACTCTAGAACCTCCAGGGCTTGACCTCTGAATAAACTAGCGTCCCTGGGGCAAACTGTGAACGACATACAGACGGGCGGGGGGGTTGAGCGGCTCTGGTTATACGTGCGAGAGGCAAGCATCCCCTCACTCAACCCCTATTAGTGCATTAGTAATCACAATGGTGTTTGTTGTTGTGTTGTAGTCTGCAGACCAAGTGTCATATGTTTGGAACACATTTAATGAGATTTAACACAAGCAACTTCTCCGCTAACGGGCATGAAAGCTTTGGTGAAATATACATTTTTTTTGGTCTATAGTTTCTAAAGCAGAAGCAATAGGACAACTTGTGCTAGCGTTGGGGTTTTGAGCGTTGTAAAGTCAATGGTCAGCTTTCGCAGCCAGTTCGGTTGGCGTGGGGCGTTGAAAGCAGACTGAGACGGACGCGGATGTGAAAATTCATTATCAAGTTGGAATAGACTCGAAATGAAAAATATTATTACAATACGGTCAGAACGTTGGAAATGTTGCTGTCAAAGAGTATTGCGGTAGTTGACGTATGCGATATTACAACAAAACAAGAAACAGGAATAGGCGTATAGAGTAGGCTATAGGGGAGACTCGTCTAATTTGGCAATACTTTATATTTTGACACAGTTTGTATTTACATATTCTGAAATTAAATATTCCTCCATTATGGAATGTGTTTAAACATTAAATCCCAATAAACCTCTGAAAGAAAATTCTACAAATCTAAATTACTTTACACATAACACACTAATAAATTACAATTTACATGTTTCCAGATTTGGTACTTCATCAGGATAATTTGGCAACAGTACAGGGGTAATTTGGGAATACGATTAAAAAATAAAACAGTGGTACAAGGTTTATAATAATAATAATAATAATAATAATAATAATAATAATAATAATAATGTTTTATTTTCGCTGGCAGAGTTAAGACCATAAGGCCTTCTCTTCCACTCAACCAGCCTTAATCAATACAATACATAAATTTAAATTACAAATATTTTCACTACACTTAAAAGGTTCTCCAGCAATAATCTTCACTACACATTTATTTAAATTTAGATAAATCTATAAGGTAACGTAGTAACTTAATTTATGAGCTAATTTAATTCAATGAATTATAATTAATTTAATATTTGAGATAGCTAGTAAAATGATGAAAATTAATTTAATATATTCTCCCTGTAACATAGTCCTAGTAAGCTTATATTAAATTAATTTTCATCATTTTACTAGCTATCTCAAATATTAAATTAATTATATATATATAAGACTTAATTTACTGGGGAAAGAAATCACTAAATACCATAAACACAAAACAAAAGCAAGAAAAAAAAAATGAATGGATTTTTCCGACCGCTCTTATTAATTATATTGAAGGGTTGTCTTCTAATTTCTGTTGCCGATAGCCCAAACCCAAGTTCTTGCATTTTGATTACATATGTCACCAGTTTTTGCTCTTTCTCAACGGGTTGTCCTTTCTTGGGAAAGACAACGTCATCGGGTCCTGAGGACGCATACAGAAATCTCTTTAAGTTGTTAAAGGGCACATTGTACTTCTTAGAAGCCCTATAAGTCGACCACCTAACTTTCAAAACGCTCCCAACCGCAGCCCGCAAATCATCTTTGGAATATTTTTCAGAATGATGTCATCATTCCCTTCGCATATCTGCAACACACCACACACAGCGCTGCATTGTTGATTGAAGTCTTTAAAAATCTCTCAAACGTCCCTATTCTTAAATTTTACCATTGAGTACATATTCTTGTTCAAAGAGAGCAGCAATATATCACTATAAAGGAAAATGGCTAATTCACACTACCCTGGAGAAGACATTTTTTGCTAAGAAGAACATAAAACGAGCTAAGGCCTGATCAGTTATTAGCAGAAATTATTAATTATATAAATGTCTTACCTTATAATATGGAATCTCAGCTTTTGATATGTAATGCACAAACAAACATAGGTAATGAACAACACTTTCTTCCTTCTTTGTATACACACGTCCACACAGCCACCGCGTCAAAAGGAAGTATTCAACACTTCTTCCTATTAGCAGCAATATCTGCCACTATAATGCGCGGATTCGAATGAAACGAAAACTAAAAGTTCACTCAGATGTTGCACTTCATGAAGGTGTCATTGAACTTCTTAAAACTCTGGAGGAAATTTGGCAATAGAAGAAATACAAGAATATTGCCAAATTTCCCATATTGCCAAATTTTCCGAGTTTCCCCTATAGGAATATATTTTTTCCACTCATGCTATGGTAAGTATAGTATTATGCAGCCGTGGCCAAAATGTGACTCGCGAGCACATCGTGGCTCGCAATGATAGCTGTGCATTTCTCTTGCTTCCTACCTCCCCCAACCCCATCCTCTCACTCACTGGAGTCAAACTCCGTTCCATTTGTACTTGTCTCTGACCTGCGAGTGGCGTATCGTCGCAATGTCTCTCTCTCGAAACCATGTACCTCTACAAAAACGAAAGTTTCAAGTAGGATGGGAGGACGCATTTTTTTGCTGCCAATATGATGAGAATATTAAATGTATGATTTGTTCACAAGTATTACGAGGAAACGGTTGTATAACATAAAACAGCATTATACTACATGTCACTCGTGAAACATTAAAAGGTTAAGTATTATTATTATTATTATTATTATTATTATCATTATTATTATTATTATTATTATTAATATTATGTTTTAAATTCACTTAAATCACGTAGTAATTGATGCATATAGAAAATTAGGATTTATAATCAGAAATACAAAAGAATTAAAAAATATAAATACTATTGATACTCTCTATAAAACTATGGTTAGAAGTAAGCTAGAGTATGCGTCTGTAATATGGTCACCTCAGTTCCAGTCCACTCATATGTAAATAGAAAGGATACAGAAAAGATTTCTACGTTATTTACATTTTAAAATACATCACGTATCGTCTTACGACAAGCAAATTTCATATAATCAGTTACTTTTTGAATTTAATTATAAAACTTTAAAATCTCGACGATTAATAAATAGCCAAATTTTACTGTATAAAATTGTTACTGGTATATTGAATAACTGTGATTTTCTTAAATTCCTTCAGTTCAATATAAAAAGAACAGAATTACGTCATAGGCAACCTTTTATTATTCCTATTCCTAGAACTGTTTTCTTCAAGAACTCTCCATTGTTTGTTATGTGTAATACTTACAAACCTCTGTCTTTAAACTGTGATTCTCAATTGGATTTCAGTTTAACAATTGAACAATTTCATACAATATTAAAAAGCATTGTATTTCCTTAGATATTTAAATTATGAAGAAATGTATTGTAATGTTTTTACTCAAGTTTTTAAATAATTTTGCATCATTATATTGACATTTGGCACTATATTAACTGTAATAATATATTCTAGCATCCATTACCATTATGTATTTTCTTTCTTTCGTTTGTGTTGTTTGTTTTGTTGTTTTTTTCTCTCTTATTATGTATTTTGTGTATACATCTGTGTAAGCCACCTGTAATTGGAAGCCTGCTTCTGTTGGTGGTTGATTTAAAATAAAATAAAATAAAAAATTATCTCTGTACGTCGATCCTTTTTCAGAGATGTACGAAAAATGCGGTTAGATCTTCAATTTAAATTCACAGATTTACAATGTGATGTTAAATGAAAGCTAGATGTAAGGACTTGACAAATGTTGAACTTTTCAAAAATTTGCCAAAATATAAATATCCGAAGCTTCTTTCTTTCGCTTGCTCTGTTGAAGCCATGTTCGCTACAATTTACGTTTGTGAAAAATTATTTTCAAGAATGAAAATGGTAAAAACGAAATTTAGATCACGACTGATCGAGAAATACCTTCGTGATCAACTACGACTGGCAGCAAGTGACATAATTCCTGATTTTGAAACTCTGTCACAGAGACATTCTGAAGACACTTAATTTTAGGTTGTGATAATGTGCCCTATGTTTTTTTATTCATTTGTTTCTTCGTTACACGTACTAAATATTAGTTTGTAACCTTATACTGTATAAATTATATTAAAATTTTGACGTAAGGAAAATGAAAATCCGTTAATAAGTCAGACAGTTGCTTCACTTCCCCTTCGGATGTCCGCCTCCCTCCATAGGTTCTATGCACGTTAAGGTTACACAGTGGCTCGGCGCAATATTACATTTTCGCCACGACTGGTATTATGTATGTTGTACGTTGACCAGTAAGTAGAACTTGCCTTCCAAGTGAATTAGGATAACTTACGACACGATGAAAGAGTAATGGAACGGATAAAAATTCTCTCCGGCGCCGGGATTTGAAACCTGGTTTTCAGCTCTACGTGCTCACGCTTTATCCACTAAGCCACACCGGATTCCACCCCGGCGTCGGAAGAATCGTCTCAGTTTTAAGTTCCAGCTCTTGGGTTCCCTCTAGTGGCCGCCCTCTGCACTACGTCATAGATGTCTATGAACCTAGGACCGAAGTCCACACATGTGCTGAGGTGCACTCGTAATGAGTGACTAGTTGGCCGGGATCCGACGGAATAAGCGCCATCTTAAATCACGCATATCATATGTTGGACTGTAGTTATTGCAGGAGTTGCAATTATTTACAATATTTCGATGCAATTCAGGAATTACTCGTATTTATTTCTTTCTATCAAAGAAAAAGGATTCAGAATACATTATCTAATTGTATTATTGAGCAGTTCCCAAAGTGTGGGTCGCGACCCCCAGGAGGATCGTGTAAGGGATTGAGAGGGGTCGCGAAATGATTTACAAAATAAGTCCTATTAACTTTTATTTTGTATTTAGAAACATAAATATAAACAACACTTAACATAAGAATAAAAAATGTTTCAGTTATTATAAAGTAAAAAATAATGAATACGACTAATATGCCTGTTTTTCAGAAAGCAGCTTCTGAAATCTAGACTCAGCATTGCAAACACACAGTGATATCATTTTAAAGTTCACGGAAATTTCTCACATTTGTTTTGATGGTGATCATAGGCGAGAAACTCTATTTACATAAATATAAGGTTGCAAATATTTAATTAATAATTGCGTATTTTTGCAATCTGGAAGTATTCTTGTATTCTTTTGATCCAAAATTTATCTACGCTGTGCGAAAAAAAAGGTATAATTTAGACATTCCATTTCTAGGTACAAATGTAAATGAGATTGTCTTTCACAGTTTCTGGCATTTCAACCAGTTGAGCGCAACTGCCTAAAAACGGGTTCTTCATATTTGAGATAGTTGTAATTTTTTTGAGTTTCTTCTGGATTGTACTCAAAAAGTTGTTGATTAAAATTGTGGAAACTTGGTTACATGTCCGCAAAAACACAGTATTCGCCTGTGATATGTACCGTAGCGACATTTTCCATGTGTTCTTTAATACACTGGAATGAATCAAATATATTTTTTGTCAAATGGTATTGACCAGAAATCAAGTTTCTTTCTAAACCCGTTAAGTTCATTGCTGGTTGTTATAATGTTAATATCTTGGCCTTGCAAACTGTTATTCAATACGCGTTCAGTCCATTTTTATGAAAGGACTGGGCTAATAGTTTTTTATCCACCAGTCTACGGACTCACCTTGTTTTCAAGTGGTATACACAATAATACTAACTTTTAGACAAGGATGGCGTAGCTTTGGAAGAAAACAAGCTTAAAATAAAATGATACAATTAAAAAAATTAATTTAGTTATGTATGATATTCATTGGTATTCCCAAGAAACCAGTTCGATTAATTAAAATGTATCTCAGTAAAACTTACAGCACAGTCCGTATAGGCCAAATTCTATCTGATGATTTTCCATTTCACTGCGGGCTAAAGCAAGGAGATGAACTATCACCTTTACCTTTTAACTTCGCTCTAGAATATGCCGTTAGGAAAGTTCAGGATAACAGTCAGGGTTTGGAATTGAACGGGTTACATCAGCTTCTTGTCTATGCGGATGACGTGAATATGTTATGAGAAAATCCACAAACGATTAGGGAAAACACGGGAATTTAACTTGAAGCAAGTAAACAGAGAGGCTTGGAAGTAAATCCCGAAAAGACAAAGTATATTATTATGTCTCGTGACTAGAATATTGTACGAAATGGAAACATAAAAATTGGAGATTTATCCTTCGAAGAGGTGGAAAAATTAAAATGTCTTGGAGCAAAAATATCAATATAAATGACACTCGGAAGGAAATTAAACTGAGAATAACTATGGGAAATGCGTGGCATTATTCGGTTGAGAAGCTTTTGTCATCTAGTCTGCTGTCAAAAAATCTGAAAGTTAGAATTTATGAAACAGTAGTTATATTACCGGTTGTTCTGTATGGTTGTGAAACTTGGACTCTCACTCTGAGAGAGGAAGAGAGATTAAGGGTGTTTGAGAATAAGTTTCTTTGGAAAGTATTTGGGGCTAAGTGGGATGGAGTTACGGAGAATGGAGAAAGTTACACAACACAGAACTGCACGCATTGTATTCTTCACCTGACATAATTAGGAACATTAAATCCAGACGCTTGAGATGAGCAGGGCATGTAGCACGTATGGGCGAATCTAGAATTTCATATAGAATGTAGTCGGGAGGCCGGATAGAAAAAGACCTTTGGGGAGACCGAGGCGTAGATGGGAGGATAATATTAAACTGGATATAAGGGTGGTGGGATATGATGATAGAGAATGGATTAATCTTGTGCATAATAGGGACTGATGTTGGGCTTATGTGAGGGCGGCAGTGAACCTCCGGGTTCCTGAAATGTCATTTGTAAGTAAGTAAGCAACTACTATTTTTAATTGCAGTAAAGTTTTAGATCCGTAAAACTGTATTTTAATGGCTACTTTCGCTCATAATGGGGCAAAGTAGAGGTGTCTAGAAGTTGCTCAATGGCCTAAATATCCGATTTCTAGTTATAATGTATATAAAATGTAATGTATATTTTGCATCATTATGACATTAATATGGGTTTTTTTTTAGCATTTCAACAGACTCAACGTACAGTACCTATGTTGTGCGATAAACTTGCTAGAACGCTGTACGTATTAGGAAGAGAGTGAGATAGAGATACTATACCTCACTCGTTGTACTAACGGAGGCATCTTGAGGCAACAATGTACTAGCCAAGACCCGTAAGACCAAAGCTTTTTTCTCAAGGTGGAATACTCTATAATCGAAGACTACAGTTACATACAGCATTTACTTAGAGACATGAATGTGTTATAAGAGCTGAAGCAATGAAATTTTACTTGAAGTGAGTTGGATTGCAAACAAGAAAGGACTTTCGACTAGTGAATGGATATCTAGCCTGAAAATGACAGAAAATGTAGCAGCTGTTCGTTCCGTTCCCGGCAGATCTCTCGACGGTACCCGGTGCAGACATGGCTGCCCGGAGATTGAAACTTTTGCACACGTCTTGGGATTCTGTGAACAAGGATTTCTCTTGAGGAACTCTAGACATCATCTTGTAAGATCCAAAATTGCTGCCGCATTAAGAAATAAAGACTGGATAATAGAAGAAGAAATCTCCTGTCTAGCTGAAAATGGGTCAACGAGACGAGTAGATATTTTAGCGTACAATGCTGACACTAAACAGGGCATCATTGTGGACCCCACGATACGTCTTGAAGTAGAATGTCATCAGTCAGCCGAGGTCCACCTTGAGAAGAAGTCGATCTATGAACCTACAGTCAACTATTTTAAGCTGAAATATGCCTTAATTCACGTTGAGGTATTCGGCTTGCTCATAGGTGCTCGAGGGACTATACCAGCTTTTTTTCGAAGAATTTCGACGGCAGTTTGCTCTGCTAACAGCTCCGAGGGATGACATTGTGATAATTGTGTTAAAAAAATCCTGCCAAATCCTAATTAATCACATGGTGCCACATTAATAGCAATTGTAATTTTTCACGCCCTTTTCTTTGTTTCCCTTCTTAAAAATTTAATATCTGTGTTTACATATGTATAATAATTTTTTTGGGGATATACTGAGTCCGTAAGGACTGCCCTCAATGGGGGGAGTTTATTATTATTATTATTATTATTATTATTATTATTATTATTATTATTATTATTACATATACACATATACATATACATGTATATTATATCTTGTTCACTTCGAAATTGTATCGACCTATGTTCATGAAATAAATTAGTTAAGGAATTACGTTCTTACTGAAAATATTGTTACTTTGAATAACTTTTGTATGTCTAATATACTCATTTTGTTTTTTTTCCAGGTATGTGATGGATCCAGTATTCATTCATTATTAATGAGAAATTTGGCGTTCATATCACGTATGGTGAGTACGAATATATAAAATTAGGAAGGTAAAATTAAAGTTTTAATTGAGTTTAATTTTAGTGTTCTTTGGAACAAATAAATATAGGGTAAACTAGGGTCTGTTGGACAGTCGGGCATGTTGGACACTTTGTACTTTAACGTGTTACCACGCCACTTGTGGGCACCACATTCTGCTAGATGTCAATGACGGAAGTAACCCCACTCGTGCCTACTTCCGTCATTGACTCTAGCTGAATGTGGTGCCCACAAGTGGCGTGGTAACACGTTAAAGTACGGAGTGTCCAACATGCCCGACTGTCCAACAGACCCTAGTTTACCCTATATCCATTTATTGTTGTTAATAATTTAGATCTGGTCCAGTTTCTGTTTTATATTTCCGAAATATAACTGTATTTCCATCAATTTATTTTATTGCAAAATGTTCTTCTTAAGTCTAGCCTACGTATAGATGCTAATTTTGCAGTACCGTACGATATGAAGGTTAAATGAATAAAACACAAATCTACTAATTTTGTAACAGTTATTCACAGTTTCTTGTAAAGATATACAGATCTCTGTTTGCCTCAATCTGAAATTCTTTCTTACTTGTACAATAAACTCGATTATTATAGTTCGTATTTCTCATTTTCTCACTCTAAATATAAGATTGAACTGGAAGGGGAAATTGAACGCCCCAGTCTAAGATAAAACACATTATAAATGAGTATTAGGCCTACTACTAATTTAAAAAAAATGTCAGTATTCCAATTTAATGTATTACGCTTTACAATAAAAGACGAGCTAGTTAATGACTTTATTCATATGAAACCAAGACGTTTTCTTTGCTGCATTAGTGGTTGTTACCTATTTTACAATATTAAAAGTAGGTATAGATTTTTTTTGTCAATTAAAATTCAATTCTCTTTATCACTAAAGTTTCGTGTATTCATTTCTCCGCACTTATGTTTTATTAACGCATTCCTATCATATAAGTATGATAAATAAATAAAACTAGGCCTATGTATTGAAGCTGGAAGTATACTGTAAATTGGGGTAAACCTGATCATAAATCATAAAAACAAAAGAAAAATTAAACATGAGATCAGCTCTATTTCTGACTTAAAATAACAAAAATACTTGAAAAAATGTAAAAAATTGAGTCAAAAATATGTTCCTATGATAATTGAGGGGTTCAGAACCATATTGGGTCAAGCGCCATTTAATAAAACCGTAGAAAACAAGAGTTAAAATTTATTTTATTTTACTTAAATGCACCACCAACAGAAGCAAGCTTCCAATTATAGGCGGCTTACATAGATACATATACAAAATACATAATAAGAAAAAACAAAACAAACAACACAAACGAAATAAAGAAAATACATACCAGTAATAGGTGCCAGAATATAATATTGCAGTTAATATAGTGCCAAATGTCAATATAATAATGCAAAATTATTTAAAAAATAGAGTAAAAAACTTTATAATACACTTATTCATAATTTAAATATCTATGAATACAATTTTTTCTCATATTGTATGAAATTTTTCAACTGTTAAACTGAGATCTAATTGAGAATCATAGTTTAAAGACAGAGAGTTGTATGTATTACACATAACAAATAATGGAGAGTACTTGAAGAAAACAATTCCAGAAATTGGAATAACAAAAGGTTGTCTATGACGTAATTCTGTTCTTTTTACATTAAACTGAAGGAATTTAAGAAAATCACAGTTATTCAATACACCGTTAATAGTCCTATAGAGTAAAATTTGACTATTTATTAATCGTCTAGATTTTAAAGTTTTATAATTAAATTCAAAAAGTAGCTGATTATATGAAATTTGCTTTCCTTAAAACGACACGTATCCTTTCTATTTGCATCAGATGGGACTGAAACTGAGGTGACCATATTACATACGCATAATCTAGCTTACTCGTAACTACAGTTTTATGTAGAGTATCAATAGTACTTATATTTTTAAATTCTTTTGTATTTCTGATTATAAATCCTAATTTTTTTATATGCATCAATTACCACGTGATTTGAGTGCATTTTAAAACATAAGTTGTGTTTAAATAAATACCCAAGTCTTTAATTGAAATTATTACCATAATTCAATGGAACATACAGCAAGTAATATAAAGCATACACATTAAAACTAAATGATATGTCAATCTTCATTA
This sequence comes from Periplaneta americana, assembly GCF_040183065.1. Taxonomy (NCBI): domain Eukaryota; kingdom Metazoa; phylum Arthropoda; class Insecta; order Blattodea; family Blattidae; genus Periplaneta; species Periplaneta americana. The sequence continues at coordinate 18,408,079 of NC_091129.1, forward strand.
AACTATGGTATTCACTTAACTTTAACCCTTGATTTCTCAGTTTTTAATAAATGGCGCTTGGCACTATGGCTCTGAACCTTTCAATTATGGCTTAAATCATTTTTTCTATGGTCACGTTTACCCTGGCGTTCAGGTTTACGGTACGGAAAATAGTTAATTTAAGTGGAAGTAGTGAGAGAGTACGGGACGCGATATAGGCATATCCTAAAAAATATTGTCTCCAAAGAAAAAATTGAAATGACGTCCCTGCCGATACTGATTGACTTACAGAAAAGTGAATAAATTTATCATCATCATCATCATCCTTCACGAATTAGGCCTCTGTAGACCTATTCCGGCCCCATCTAGCAGTCTTCTAAAAGGTCTTCCTGGTCGACGATATCCTCTAGATTTATATTGCATCATAATTTTTGGGATTCTTGAATTTTCCATGATCTAGCCAATTTAATTTGTATCTGTTGATTTTTTCTTCAACTGACTCTACTTCTAATTGTTCTAAAATTTCTTCATTCCTTTTTAGGTCTAAAGGATTATATCCTGCTGTCCTGAAAAATTTCATTTCCGTTGCTTTGCTTCTGTTCATGTCTTTTTTCTTTAATGTCCAAATCTCGCTTCCGTATAAAAGGGAGGGTAATGCTAGTGTATTATATATTTTTATTCTTGTAGATTTTTGTACTAATTTTGCTTTTAATGTTTTGTTTATTATTCCTAGAATTTGTGTAAATTTGGTAATTTTCTTGTTCACATCTTTTTCATTTTGATAAGATATTTCACAACCCAGATAATTGAAATTTTGTACTTGTTCGAGGTATTGGTTATTGTGTATTATCTTACTTCTGACTGGGTCTTGTCCTAAAAATGCCATTATTTTGATTTTTGTGCTGAAATTTCCATCCCAAAATCTTTTATGTTATTATTTAATGTAAATAATCATCTTTGTAAATTGTCCTCTGAATTGGAAATTATGACTTTGATAATCGGCAAAGAGTAAGATATTAATGTTAGAGCACTGGTTATTTTGATTCCTGATGTGTAGATTTGGTTCCATTTAAAATAATTTTATTTATACAAACATTAAATAAATTTGGTGATAGTGGACAATCTTGTCGAACTCCATTATTAACTAATTTTCTTTCGGATATACAGTTATTTATTTTGACACTTATTTTGCTGTGTGTGTAGATTTCTATTATATTTTGTAATAGCAAATTTGGAATATTTTTATTTTGTAATATGTCGAATAAAACGTCTTTTCGGACTTTATCGAAAGCTTTCACAAAATCAATAAAAGCTATATGGGTTTCTAAATTAAATTCTCTTCTTTTTTCTAACAATAGTTTGATACTAAATAATGGATCTACACATGATCTTCCTTTTCTAAAGCCATTTGGACACTCCAGAAGGAACATTTCAGCATGTTGTTTTAATTTTTCATTTAAAACCCTACTAAATATCTTACAACATGTGTTGAGGATACTAATCCCTCTATAGTTTTCAAAATTTTGTTTATCTCCTGTTCTATATATGGGACTAATTACACTATTTTTCCATTCTTCCGGTAAAGAGGCAGTCAGATATATTCTGTTTAGAAATCTTAGTAATCTTTCTTGAAATAGATCTCCTGCATATTTATACAATTCTGAATTTAGGTTATATTCTCCAGGTGTTTTAATACAGAGTATTCAAATGGAAATCAAATAAATTTCTTTAATGATTTATATGCTCGACCATTCCGAAATGTAGCAATTATACACCTGGTAGCAGTCCTTTAATGTATGTCATTAAAGTACACCTACTCATTAAAGTACAGGTGTTTTCAGCCAATGACAACTCAGCTTACAGGTGTTCAGCCAATGACAAGTCAGCTTTGTACCGTTATAAAACCGCAAGTATCGATTATTCTCGGATATGCAATCGAAAGAGAATTAGCGAAAAGTCACGGAGGCTGGAAATCCAATACTGTCGCAGAAGGTTATGTTCTGTTACTATAATAATTAGCGTTAATTGTAAATAATATTCAAATAAATTCAATTTGTCATCTCGTTTTTCAATGTCGAATTCAATAATCAAAGTTATACCAAGTTTAACGGGATTACACAAGGTCAATGACATTATTGTTCCTTGGAAAAAATCAATACTTTCGCGTCTGCGCACATCTCACAATTCACGACCTAGACCAAGGTCACTTCCGATCTTGTCAGTTACAAATAAAATGTATACATCTGAATAATTTCAAGTTCGAAATATGGTCGAGCATAAAAAGTAGTATGAAACTCGCCTATAATGGTAATTAAGAAGTTCGTATGAAAATTATGAAACTCGCTTGCGCTCGTTTCATAAACATCCGTACTTGCTTCTTAATTACTATCATTATAGGCTCGATGCATAATGTACTAATCTTACATTTCAATTTTACTCTATTTCACAGATTCTTTTCGCTTACTGTAGAAGTTTCTTCATTCCTTTTCATCTACTATAATTACAGATACCGTATCTTTGACACTGCAACTTTTAAATTCGAATCCCGTCTCATATATCTCACAGTGTGCAGCTTTAGTGACGTAAAGACTTTCCAGAGCAGATAATAAATTGCAGTGTCCTAACCTTTGAAGAGCAAACCTCCATTATCCGTTTAATAAAGGCTTTGCTAAACTCGATAGCCCCTCTACATGTGGTGACGAAGCCGGCGGACAAATCTGTAAGCTGATGGCTCGTCTGTCTCTCCACGTACTAGTTCCGCTATGTGGTCATGATTAGAGCTTCACCATCTACACATGTAATTCAGCTTTGTACCGACTGTATGCTCTCTCACCCATGAGTATCCCTAATGAAGTTTGTTATCTGCAAACAAAAGATTACGATAGATTTTGAGTCTTCTGTTGCTACTTTGAACGGAATTTTCGTCAAGGAACGATTCCATAATGGTAATGATGATGTATGTAAAGTTTTTTTTTAATTATAAATAAGAAATATTATTCATTGCACTTTATATAGGCTACTATTCATGGTTTGAAACTTTCGTGGATATTTGAAAGTTAAAGTCGGGTTTATGTAAAACAAAGACGAAGTAGTTCTACGTAGTTGGCCGCTGAAATTCACTTCATTCATTGTTTACTAGACAGGGCAACAGCCAAGTTGTCAGTTTTGTACAAATATATTTGAAACTGAAAGTAGGTACTTCAAACTACATTATTTTTAACATAAAAAATTAATCGGCCACCGGCAGCTTTGAACAGTAATAATAGTATGACTTTACAAGAACTGACATTCTTCAAAAGCATGTGATACTGAATTTGTAAAATGTACATGTGACAACACAGACCACGTGGGTGGGTGCAGTGTTCTCGCTCTCCTCAGATTATATCCCATTCCCATTTCCATTTCCGTAAAACGGTTCCGGTTACGTGTTAGAAGCTAGTCTCTTCCAACACGTGTGATGCTGTAGTGTGCTCGAAAATTGCTGCGAGGTTGTGAATTTCCTTGTAATTGTTAATTTGTGCAATTATTCAACAATGAATGGAAGTGAAAATATAATATATTTTGGACAATTTAGGAAAGTCTGTTTACAAGAACAGATTATTGCTATACAGGAGGGAAGGCCAACCCCAACACTACCTGGTCTTACATGTATGCATGTAGGCTAATTTGTAGCATGTTTCATTCAAGAAGGTGTCATTTCGTGCTGTTAACTACTTTCCTCCTCTTAAGAAGTATGCAGGATACGCCACTACTGCGACTGCAAATTCAATTGCCATCCACACTGGTATACCGGCATGTATGTGTATGTATTTATTCACACTGAAAATGGGTGGCAGTGGTAAGTAATCACACTCAATAATGACAGTTAATAACACAAGTAATAAAAACAATAATTAATAATAATAATAATAAAATAATAACAAGGGGCATCCTAAATTAAATGAAGCATGGTCACTTAAAATAACATTTAAAGTAAATCTAATTTGTATCTTAACCCCAAGTTCGAACTAAGACCCACGAGTGTGACAGCTTCATACCTACACAAGTACCTTTCGGCACTAGACTTATTTCGCTGTCAACTCACTCACTGCACTGATTCTACCTGATTTCACTAAAACTTCTAACCATTTCACTGTTCAAATACTTTGCACAGCCACTTCACTGACACCAAAACACTTCACTTACACAATAGACTTCACTGACACTACACATTTCACTGACACAACACACTTCCTCACTGATAGAACTCTTCAAATAACAAGATATTAATTACACCCTTTAAGTAGTGTGTATAATATACTACCGTCTATTAGTAAAGTCCTTAAGCCTATTTTTAAATACATTTTGGTTATTGGTAAAGCCTTTAGTAAGTCTGCAGGTAAAGCATTCCAGTCCCTGATAGAACGATTGAGAAAAGAAAACTTTCCAGTGTCCGTCCTCTGTCTTCTTTCCCTCAATTTATATGAGTGGTCGTTCCTTGAAGAGTAATTTGGCGGCTGCAACCTATTTTTTATTTCTCTCCAGGCAGGCTCACCTCTGTATGTTTTGAACATTGCGCATAATCGAATTCGCGTACTTCGGTCCGTGAGTGTGTCCCATTTTAATGGTGAATTATTACGACAACACTTGAGAGCCCGTTTTTGAATCTTTTCCAGTGTCTTTATATGTTCTAATCTGTAAGGATCTCAACATGCAACACCATATTCCATTACTGGACGAACTAGTGATTTATATGCAATCTCTTTGGATTTATCAGAGCCTTTCCTTAGTACCCTCATCACAAAGTGTAACGCCCTCCATGCCTTTCCCGCTGTGTCAGTAACGTGTTCCCCCCAGCCGAGATTGCTGCTAAATGTTATTCCGAGGTATTTACATTTGTTAACTTCCGGAATGGTTTCTCCCCCTAACATATACGATGGGAGTATTTTATTTCTTTATCTTGCAAAGCTAATGACTTTGCTCTTTAGATAATTTATTTTCATTTTGTTGGCCTTCGCCCAATCGATGATGATGATGGTGATGATAATAATAATAATAATGAAAATAATAATAATAATACAGTAGAATTCCTCTTATCCGGCACCAAAGGGACAAGGCTAGTTCCTGATACGAGATTTTGCCGGATTGATTAAATACCGGAATATACAAAAAAAGTTCCTATTTCATGGTGCCAACTGCAGCCATGTAAAGTTTGTCTACCACTTGTTCATAACTGAGTAAACAATAAAAACTGTGTGGATTTTTTTATTAAAACATCACTCAACACAAATAATACACTAATTTTAGGCTTGAATATTCATTGAAAATGAAAGTACGTGCGAACTTCCTGTTGTGGCAACACTGACGGCCCGAACATAGCTAAATAAGCATTAATACTGTGTGGATTTTCCTTATTAAAATATCACACAACACAAATAATACATTAATTTTAGGTTTGAATATTCATTGAAAATGAAAGTACGTGCGAACTTCCTATTGTGGCAACACTGACGGCCCGAACATAGTTAAATAAACATACATTTTTCCACCTCTTCAAAGGATACATTTTCAATTTTTATATTTCCATTTCGTACAATATTGTCGTCACGAGACATAATCATATACTTTGTCTTTACTTCCAAACCAACATTATTTCTTTACTTGCTTCAAGTAAAATTCCCGTGTTTTCCCTGATTGTTTGTGGATTTTCTCCTAACATATTCACATCATCCGCGTAGACAAGCAGCTGACGTAACCTGTTCAATTCCAAACCCTCTCTGTTATCCTGGACTTTCCTAATGGCATACTCTAGAGCAAAGTTAAAAAGTAAAGGTGATAGTGCATCTCCTTGCTTTAGCCCACAAAAAATTGGAAACGCAACTGACAGAATTATTATTATTATTATTATTATTATTATTATTATTATTATTATTATTATTATTATTATTATTATTATTATTATACTTACTTACAACTTACAAATGGCTCTCAAGGAACCCGAAGGTTCATTGCCGCCCTCACATAAGCCCGCCATCAGTCCCTATCCTGTGCAAGATTAATCCAGTCTCTATCATCATAACCCACCTCCCTCAAATCCATTTTTATATTATCCTCCCATCTACGTCTCGGCCTCCCTAAAGGTCTTTTTCCCTCCGGTTTCCCAACTAACACTCTATATGCATTTCTGGATTCGCCCATACCTGCTACATGCCCTGCCCATCTCAAACGTCTGGATTTAATGTTCCTAATAATGTCAGGTGAAGAATACAATGTGTGCAGTTCTGCATTGTGTAACTTTCTCCATTCTCCTGTAACTTCATCCCTCTTAGCCCCAAATATTTTCCTAAGCACCTTATCCTCAAACACCCTTAACCTATGTTCCTCTCTCAGAGTGAGAGTCCAAGGTTCACAACCATATAGAAGAACCGGTAATATAACTGTTTTATAAATTCTAACTTTCAGATTTTTGGACAGCAGACTGGATGATAAGGGCTTCTCAACCGAATAATAACACGCATTTCCCATATTATTATTATTATTATTATTATTATTATTATTATTATTATTATTATTATTATTATTATTATTATTATTAGATCCTATGACATAAACGAGATTTTAAAGAACATAAACTTAAAAAGATGATTCCAACTTCCATTACTTTGGAGTCATTAAGCTTCCAATCGTACTATGGCATAGGAATGTTTTCCGTAGGTGGAAATGCCTTGACTTATAAGCGAATAGTTGAAAGGGTCCCCTTTTCGTCATAGCTGTCTGTTCATTAATTCACGAAATGCGCTTCCGCCGTAAGCCCACAACAGTGCGAGCTGGACGTAAAGTACGTCGCCTTATTTATGTGCCATTTCCTGATGGTAAATCCAATTAGGGCCGAAAGTCGCAATCAGCTTTAAACCCACAGCCTTCTAGTTGCGGCAAGGAAAGCCCACTACAAAGGAGTATATAAAAGGAAGAGGAAGAGGAAAATGACAGGAAGGAAAAGAAAGGAGGAAAAGGCGGAGGGGGGGGGGAATCGAGGACGGGGAACTGCGGTACGGGGTGAGGGGATATGCGAAGTGTTGTGTGATGAATAAATTTGAAGAACCATTTCACGTGCGGATAAATTTTATTCTAGGGAGAATTGTAAGGAAAATTAAGTGTATGAAACAGCGGAGGCAACAACCATACAGTTCTCAAAACACTACAATCCTCTGGCACGGTGTCTCATGTGAAACGTACCATTAAAAACCAAGAATTTACGTTATTACGCATTAGAAGACGTGGATATGCAAATACCTCGTTCTCAGGTAGAGTTACTATACGCAGAGACAACACAAAAATGAATATATTTGCATGCATATAAAACAAATATTATTACGTTGGAAGGAAAGGCAACATATGTCCTCGCTATTTCGTATCCTCGCACCCTGTCTTTCTTATATTATTTATTTGCCTTGTTTGCGTTTGTGTGAAGCCAGGCAGATTTAACTGCAACGTCCAAAGAGCGCAGAGCCACTTTCCATTGTTTTCCATCTTTAATAACGAAGTCATGAATTTTTAATCAAATCACGAATTTATGAGCTGAAATATTTATTGTAGCATCATAATATAAAATGACACATAACATAAAATTGGATTACGTTATATCTTATACATAGGTCACTTTTAATCGAAGGCGCTGCTGCTGCTGCTGCTACTACTACTACTACTACTACTACTACTACTACTACTACTACTACTACTACTACTACTGCTACTACTGCTACTGCTACTGCTACTGCTACTACTACTAGTACTACTACTGCTACAGGGACATAATTTTATTTTTATTTCAATTTTTATTGTACCTGAGTTTTTGAATGTACTTCACTCCCACCCCTTCTACTAAGGAAGTTCCAACTCCACACAGAACCAAGACCGCAGATAGTAAGCAGTACTGAGTTACTGAGTATAGTACGTTTCAGAAATATGTTCGCGTTTTTCAGTGACGAAAGAGCTTTCAATATTGAATCATATTTTCGCACAGGTACTGTCCGTTTGCCTACGTCGCATCCAGATTTCCCTCACCTGCTTCTGCTCGCCCCTCTGTAATAGCTGGGCAGTCTCAGTTCTTTTCTGAAAACATTAATTTCTCTTAGGAATTGGACGTTTACGTAATATTATACAGCTGTTTAATTTAACTTAAATAAAAGGGCCTCGTTAAGTAATTAACTGTCACGTGATTTCCTCCCTTTCTACAATCCTGCGGCATAACTACTTGGACGGACAGTAGATAGCATGTCTGAGTACTTTTATATTTTCGGGTCGGGCAGAAGTGAAGATTGAATTCACAGTACGTAGAGTAGGAACAGAATTATTTCAACATGAGTTACTAGTACGAAGGACGAAACTGGCAATTGGTATTAGATGCAATAGTCTATAGTGCGATAATATGCACAAAAGAACTGAAGCCTGTATCGAAATGAACGGCCACCATTTTCAAAATTGTGTTTAAATATTCATATTATGATTATTTTTCAATTTAACTTCTTTCTCTATATTGTACGCTAATGTGCTGTAGACAGTATAATATACACTGCATAATGAATATGTTCGCATGGATAACTCACTTCGTGAGTAAAAACACTTATTCTTAATACAGTATTGTACTTTGATTAAAGAAAAACCTAATGAAAATTATCAAACTCAAAATCGCGATATTTCCTAGTTTACGTAAATGGATGAACTACTTTTCTTCCTTCCTATACCTAGTAGAGTGATATGTGTTTTACGCCAGTATCATAGAATTCCATTCTTGGAGGGGGGAGCAAGCAGTGTTTCCGGTTCTCTAAAGGTATAGACAGGTTAATATTAAAAATGTTAGTAAAAATAAAATGATGTCCCTGTACTACTACTACCACTACTACTACTACTACTACTACTACTACTACTACTACTACTACTACTACTACTACTACTACTACTACTACCACCACTACCACTGCTGCTGCTGCTGCTACTGCTACTACTACTGCTACTACTACAGTAAAATCGCTCGTAACCAGCACCCAAGTAACCGGCAATATCAAAACAACGGAATTTTTTTTTTTTTCCAAAAAATAAAGTTTAAATCTGCCACATTGCCACGGTCTGGGCCGACAGTTTCGCCACATTAAGGAGTTCGCACGAACTTTCCTTTTCAGTGAATATTCAAATCTAAAATTAATGTTATATTTGCGTTGTGTCATGTGTTTCAATAAAGTAATCCACACAGTTTCTCTGTTTATTTAATTATATAATATCAGTGCTGCCACAATAGGAATTTCGCACGTACTTTCATTTTAAATGAATATTCAAACCTAAAATTAATATATTATTTGTGTTGTGTGATGTTTTAATGAAGAAAATCCACAGAGTTTTTATGTTAGAATTTATAAAACAGTTATATTACCGCTTATTCTTTATGGTTGTGAAACTTGGACGTGTTTTCCCTAATCGTTTGTGTATTTTCTCCTAACATATTCACGTCATCCGCATAGACAAGAAACTGATGTAACCCGTTCAATTCCAAACCCTGCCTATTATCCTGAACTTTCCTAATGGCATATTCTAGAGCGAAGTTGAAAAGTAAAGGCGATAGTGCATCTCCCTGCTTTAGCCCGTAGTGAATTGGAAAAGCATCAGATAGAAACTGACCTATACGGACTCTGCTGTATGTTTCACTCATTCGAAAATAGTGTTCTATTGCAATCAATTAGCTATACTTCAGAACACGGCGTAAGTGGGCTACTTAAATACAAAGGCTGCCACTTAAAATAATTACAAATAAGACATGTTTTTTATTGATAGTACGAAGATAAGGAAATAAATAAATAATTAAATAAATAAATAAATAGGTATATAAATAACATATTTCTTGCACCGAAAATAATAAAATCAATAATGCAATAAAGACATAAGTTCCTAAGTTTTATTCAATTAACAAATTCGTGGCTAGCAAGTTGACAATATTTTGCGACTTAATAATTTTTCACCTCTGACGTGAAAGGTCTAGGATATATAATATAAATGTTTCTTCCCTTATGAAAAGGTTACCAGTTTTGACAAAGCGTATTATATAATTTGGAAATACACCTAAAAGGTAAAATGATATACATTTGTAACGGTTAGGGAATCGAATATACAAAAGGTCAGAAAAATTTATACCTAAGTAGCGTTTGTACTCATTTACAGTTAAGAAAGGGGGAGGAAATATCATCAGATAGGTTAGAATGATTTGAATGCCATATACCGCGAGAAAAATAATAGTACGGATTTATTGGCATTGATATCTAAACCAATCAACAGCCATCGGTTAAGATAACTTGAAATTTCCATTATAACTCCCATAAAAGTGATTTCGCAATATCTGAACCGATCCTTTGAGGGCACTAATGGCTATTTCCTTCACAATGCTGTGTGTTAGTCCCAGGTTTTTACATTTGTAGGCAAAGAAGGAGGGTATGGTAACTCATGGTCCCACATTTTAATTTCATCTGATTATCTTCGTGCTTTTCTATAAATATTTCAAATGTCCAGGAAGCCTGTTTTAGTTTGAACCTGGCCATTCACCATTACAATATTGTTATCCTAAATTGAATCGGTCATTGCAAAAAGGTCATGAGTGAACTTTTTTACGAAAATGAGTTATGCAATGAACATTGTGATGTAGGGGTAGCCCGACCAGTCTATGTAAGAAGATCATGAATAAACTTTCAAACAGTGCTGAAATCGAAGCTTGAAATTTCCACTTCTTGCAGAAAAGTCACGAGTCTGGCTTTTTTGGTTGGATGTGCAGTATTTCCATGTCATTTCCAGAAACTCAACACACTAGAACAATATGAAATATACAGACACACGAAAACACACCCCAACGATATTCTCAAGACACAACTCAATTTCGAAACACATACACTCTTTGACTCTACACTACGAACGCACCCTCATAGGAAACAAGAGGCGCCAACACCAACAACGACCAGTTCCGAAAATGACCGAAAATAGGTCGAAACATGTTAACAAGATACGTCAATAATATTTAACACAAGAAAGTTATCATACATATTCCGAAATGATACAGTGTTAAAAGTTGTGTAATCAAGATGCATAAAAAATATCATATAAGCAGTCTCAATATTTACAGACTTAAGAAAAAACGTATTTTACAAACAACTTTAAATTAGTGTAACTCTGAAAATATTGAGAATAGGAACTATGATTATATTAAATTTTTTTGTTCGAAATGTCTTCAGAAATAACCTCCGTAAAGGACGGTAAATCCTTGTGAATCAACCTGTATAATATGAAAATAGTACGCATAAAAGTGTTCTCATTCATGGTATATTGGTGCATTAAATAATTTATGTAATTAGAACATTATTTGCTAAAAATATATTTTATTAATTGGTAAAATGTGAACGTTCATTGCAAAAAGGTCATGAGTCATTGATTTTGAAAATGTGTTTTATGCGAAACAAAAAATTTTTAATGAAAAATTTATAATGCAATATTTTCCTCGATAACGCTTTAATCATTGACAGTCGTATGAGAATTAAAAATTAGGTAGTTTATGCTCTAGGTAGTTTTTTCTTTTTCCTGTAAAATTTCAGTTTCTTGACTCATGACCTTTTTGAAATGACCGATTCAATTATTTGTTATAAACTTTTTCAAATTATATTTGTAAATAAATATAACTACAGGAAACAAGCTAAGAATGTAAATTATGCAAATAATATGTAAACAGAGGAAACTATTGATATACTATAATGTAGTATGAGGATGTGAATACGGTTAGGCCAAGTACAGGGACATCACTTTATTTTTATCAACATTTTTAACATTAACCTGGCTATACTCGAAACACTGTTGCCCCCTTCCATTACAGGAGTTTGATGTTACTAGTGCAATATGTAAACAAATCATTTTACTACGTATAGGAGGAGAGAAAAGTAGTGTATCCATTTATGTTGTAGGGAAATACGATATTACGATTTTCAGTTTGATCATCACTTTTACGGAATTTATCAAAATACAGTAGAGTAGTAACATTTTTTTTTTTTTAAACTCAACTTTTCAGGCGGCTATGTTCGTTATGTAATGTCTACTTTATTTAGAATATTAATTATTGATGTTATCATACAATATAGAGAGTGCATTTAAATTGAGGGGGTCATAAGTGCACTTAAGTTACTTTTGAGAAAATGGGGTTTAAATATTTAAGCTTTCGTAAAATCGGTGAAATTTTTTATTTAAATTTTAATGTGTGATGCGATTAAAATATCCCTTTGCCACTAAAATTTTAGATACTTTTGCTTACACTGGATGCACTTAACTCATGTTATTACAAATGTCACTAGCATTCCTTTGCTTCTAGCCACCTCAATTCAAAAAAAGCTAATCTGAATTTTTAAACAAGTTGCTGAAATTGGTTGCCGTTCATTACAATGCAGGCTTCAATTCAGTACGCATATTATTAAAAACATTTTGAAGCATATTCTCTGAAATTGAATTTATCGTTTCTTGAATATAATTTTTTAGTACAATATTATTAATATAGTTTCTTTCTTCTATAGAAAACGCAACCATATTTCTGAAACACACTATACACTGCAGTGTTTACTTCACCGCTTGAAGACTTCGAATGCAACAGCGGCCGTAAGTTTGTGTATCTGACGGGAGCAAGGACATTAGTGAAGGGGTGAGAGTGAAGTACATTAAAAAATGCAGGTACAATAAAAATGCAAGTAAAAATAAAATGATGTCCCGGTATAAAGATCTGTGAAAAAATTAAGGAACATACCTTCGATATAATACGTAACAAAACACATCATTATCTATTAAGTATGTGCCAATTAGTGTAAACTCAGTGAGCTTTATATCCTGTAAATACGAAGTGAAAAGAAACTGTTTACAGGCTGATGTACAACCGGTCGGACATAAGCGTTGTTCCGCAGTACTCTGTCTTCTATACACGCATAGCAGAATGTGTCAGCACTGTTCACATAAACTCGTGGCATTTCTGTTCACTTTAACAGAAATCATCCGAATTGCCACTCATCTATACTAATAATAAATCTGTAGCCGAAATTTTTCTGGTAATTTTCGATTTTCCAAAAGTAATCGGTCCTAACTTATATAATTAACCACCCTGAAGCCGAAAATCGCTTTTTTGAAATTTTTGTTTGTATGTCTGTCTGTATGTTTGTTACCTTTTCACGCGAAAATGGCTGAACGGATTTCGATGAAAATTGGAATATAAATTAAGTTCGTTGTAACTTAGATTATAGGCTAGATGGCATTCAAAATACATTATTTAAAAGGGGAGTTATAAGGGGACCTGAATTAAATAAATCGAAATAACTCGCTTATTATTGATTTTTGTGAAATATGTTACATAAAAATGATTTCCGATAAGTTATATTCTCTGAAAATTTTTGATAGGACTGATATTTAATGAGATAAATGAGTTTCAAAATTAAAATAACTGCCATCTAAGGCGGTGTATTGACATAAAAAACAAAAGACTTCGTCTATAAGGGGCCTTGGACACAACAATCGAAAGCTATGAAACATAGCCTACAGACAATGTTTCTGTGCTGTAATTTCAGAAGCTAAATTAACCGATTTGTATAAATAATTATTATTTCATCATTGGAAATTGTAGTTTCTCTGGATGGACATAATGCTATAATGTTATTACAGTAACTTGTGAGTGAATTGAGGACAGGTAAGATTAAAATAGCTCCTTATGCACAGAAAACTTGATAGGTTATTCTGTATATTCATTTCCTGTATTTCTTATAATAATGTTTATGAACATATTTTTATCTCAGAGAATCAACAAACAACGAGAGTGTATTGATTTAGTATGCAGTAATAATATGTTAGCTTAGCATTTCATTATTTTATAATCCAGATTTTAACTATGCTCAATTGAATCGTGTTAAAATACATAAAATACATATGCAATAAATGCAATGCAAAAAAATTGGGTAATGTGCCAAGCAGATTATGTTGCGCTGTTGTACAAGTTGTTCCTCCTGAGATTCAAGAGCTCCCACAACAAATTAAAAACTTTCTAATTCGAGTACATCCGTTATCAACACACTTTTCACATAATATAATATAATATAATATAATATAATATAATATAATATAATATAATATATAATATAATATAATATAATATAATATAATAATAAATCTGTAGCCAAAATTTTTCTGTTAATTTTCGCTTTTCCAAAAATAATTGGTAATAACAATTAAGAAACATGTTAAAGGAATTGTCATTGAACCAAATGAGTGTCTCTGGATCAAAATGATCGCATTTTTAATATTTTAAATACAATTTAAATTAAGTAAGTAACATATTAAACGATTTATTCTTCTATCAAACACGAATGTTCCTTCGATCAAATGTCCTATTTTAATTATGTAATTACTTTATATTTATTTCTAACGGGTGCAGCGGAGCGCACGGGTAGGGCTAGTTGTAAATAAGAAATGCGTTGTAAAGAGGGTTTCTCCATTGCATAATAGTACATAATGCAACAAGCCTATAATGGTAGCAATTAAGACGCGAGTATGTTTATGAAACGAGCGCAAGCGACTTTTTATGCTCGACCATATTTCTAACTTGAAATTATTCATAAGTATTCATGTTATTCTTAACTGGCTGAGGAGCGGAACTGACCCTGTGTAATACCTCGTAAATTGTGAGATGTGCGCAGACGCGAAAGTATTGATTTTTTCCGAGAAACAAATGTCGACATTGACCTTGATATAATCTAGAGAGTAAAATAAACCTTAATCTTGATGTAACCTTGAAATTGAATTAGACATTGAAAAATGAGATGACAAATTGAATTTATGTGAATATTATTTACAATTAACGCTAATTTTTATAGTAACAGAACTGGCGTTATTTCAAATATAGGTGATTTATTGATTTATTGTTGTCTTTCAATTGCATATCCGAGAATAATCGATACTTGCGCTTTCATATTGGTACAATGGTATTTTCTGATTGGTGGAACACCTGTACTTTAATGAATAGTTGTACTTTAATGAGGTCCATTAAAGGGCTGCTACCAGGAGTATAATTACTACATTTCGGCATGGTCGAGCATAAAATTTATTTTGTACGAGATCGTGCGTATTTGCTTGTTTTCCGCACAGAACCAATACGCGTTAAGTGTGAAATACCACATTCAGTATTCCCAACGTAACACACATAACAATTTCCCTCTTCTTACCGCTTAAGCGCGACATTCATTTTACTGCTTTAGGCTTTTAATATATTATTTTTAGAGACGTTTAACATAGTTATAATTATAAATTGGAAACTTACCACTGCAATTTCACCTAAATTGAAATGTTAATTATTGTTTTTAAATATTTGCAAAAATTAAGTAAATTCTCCTACTCCACTAAACTTATTGCATTCCTGATACAAGTAACATTAAGGAAGCCGTGAAAAAATCAATGAGATTCAAGATGCCGATGTTATTACTGCAATATGTTATATAAATAATATTGTTAAAATATTAAAATAAAAATAAATCATTACATAACCTTAGCGTTTGTTTTAAGTTCGCATTTATAGACTGGGGGGGGGGGAGACAGACGTTTATCACGGCCTGCTGCAGTATAGTAAACACAGAAAACATTTTACAGCAACAATGTTGAAGAAAGATATTTTGGTGTTCCGAAGTTGGCGTCATTAAACAGAAACCAACATAGAGATTTCATTGCAACTAATTACAAATTCGTCTTTCAGGTATGTAATAAACGATCTTCGTACAAAATAATGTACGATACACGACCGGTATTTTTGTTTTCATGTTCTCGGAAATTAAAAAAGCTCAACTACGTTTCGCTTTTTCAGTCTTTTCCTCGACCATGAAAACGTCAACATACCGCTCTTGTAACGTATATTACAGGGACATCATTTTATTTTTACTAAAATTTTTAATATTAACCTGGCTATACCTTTGGATTAGTGATTGAGACCCGGAAACGCCGTTTGCTACCCCTTCCACGAGTGGAGTTCGATGGTACTGGCGTAAAACACAAACAAATCACTTTACTAGGTACAGGAGGGAAGAAAATAGTTCATCCATTTACGTAAAGTAGAAAATACCGCGATTTTGAGTGTGATAATTTTCGTAAGGTTTTGTTTAATCAAAATAAGTACAGTATTAACAATAAGTGTTTTTACTCACGAACTGAGTTATCCATTCGGACGTATTCATTATGCAGTGTATATTATACAGCACATTAGCGTACGATATAGAGAATGAAGTTAAAGTGAAAAGGATATTTAAACACATTTTTGAAAATGGTGGCCGTTCATTTCGATACAGGCTTCAGTTCTTTTGTGCATATTATCGCACTATAGACTATTGAATCTAATTCCAATTACCAGTTTCGTCCTTCATACTTAGTAACTCATGTTGAAATAATTGTGTACCTGCTCTATAAAAGAGTACCTCACGTACTGTAAATTCAGTCTTCACTTCTGCCCAACCCGCACAGATAAAATTACTCAGACATGCTATCTACTGTCCGTCCAAGTGGCTATGTCGCAGGATCGTAGAAAGAGGGGGAATCACGTGATAATTACTTATCGAGGACCTTTTATTTAAGTTATTTTAAACAGTTGCATAATATTACGTAGACGTCCAATTAATTCCTAACAGAAATTAATGTTTTCAGAAAAGAGCTAAGAAAGCCCAGCCACTAGTCTTTGCAGTGGAGCGAGCAGAAGCAGGTGGGGGAAATCGTGATGCGACGTAGGCAAACGGACGACAGTACCTGTGCGAAAATATGATTCAATATTGTAAGTTTTCGTCACTGGAAAACGCGAACATATTTCCGAAACGTACTGTAATCGCTAACTCAGTATTGCGGCCTTGGTTCTGTGTGGACAGTTGGAACTTAGTAGAAGGGATGGGAGTGAAGTACATTAAAAAACTCAGGTATAATAAAAGTTGAAGTAAAAATAAATTGATGTCCCTGTACTATTTCCATTCCAAATTTCGCGACACACTCCGTGGACTGCGCGACGCACCTGTTGGGCACCCCTGCAGTAGTATGATCTATAATGACTGACTCGTTCATATGCTTCGTTACTTAGAACTAAGGGTAAAAACATGCTGGAGTAGTTCATCTCGCTACGCACCTCGCCGTTCAGCGAGAATCAGACTGGTTTGATTTTCAAGATGCAGCTGCCTGAAACTAGCGTTCTGATTGGTCGGTTGTCGCAACAGAACGTCATGATTCTCTCCATCCGTCCTCTCAAGGCATAAGATTGGAAGGAAATTCTTTTTTTTTTTTTTTTTTCATCTTGCAGTTCTTAATTGCTTATTATATTACAGTATGTTCATTTTTAAAGCCATTATTATTATTATTATTATTATTATTATTATTATTATTATTATTATTATTATTATTATTATTATTATTCATTTCGTTTTCAGAACAAAAAGTGTTTATACCGACGTCAAACTTTTGCACAATATTTTGAAAGAATATGTGTTTCTTATTATGATTGACAGTGAAAGATTTTGCTAATAAAAAGTAATATTTTTTGATAATTGTACATTATTATATACTGTATAATTATTAATTACCTGAGAGTCACTACCAACCTCTCTTCAGCACTGATTGGTTTATGTATCTTAGTGCACACTTTTTGGATTTTAGGTTCTATTAGCATCAAGATGTAAGTGAACGTTGACTCAGACATTCTTAAATATTCGTAAAATCTATCTGGAAATGCCTTAAACTGCTCATATAATTGATAGAATTCACCAAGTTTAGTGCGTTCCTTATTGACTGGATGCGCGCTGTATTTTCTTCTTCTGTTGGAAATAACCACTACTTCATTGCAGTACTCGTAGATAAATCGCTAACACTGTCAGAATTTGTAAACATTTTTTAAGTACTAATATGTACAACCAATAAATTTATTAGTATTTACCACGTATTCATGGAGAATCTCACATCTGTACTCATTGTCCGCGTAACGGCGAGAATCATGGCGAAATCATGGCGAGGTGAATTGCTTCCCTATGTTCTGCTGAGGCGAGATGCACGGCGAGTGAATGGCGAGGTGCACTACTCGGAGAGGCGAAATGAACAACTCCAACATGTTTTTACACTAATTAACACCTTATTTTTTCCCCGAAAGAAGAGCCGGGAACATTTCTAGTTAAAAAATAATCCCTTCTGACGTCTTAAAGTTGAGGTGACGTGGAATAAGTGACAAGACCACACTTCTGCCTACCTTCGTATGTGTTTATGTGTTGTGTGTGGAACTCTTCTCCTTCTGTCGCTCTGTAATTTTGTCAGTGGTAATGCCAGGACGTCGCGTCTGGAAGGTGGGGGCGGCAAAGTACAGAACTAGTATATAGTGAGAAGAGTAGCTGTGCCAGAGCGGCTCTTATTCACAAAGGGTTATGTCGGGAAGACCAGGAAACGTTAAAGGAAGAGAGTTGCTTCTCTCTAACCGTAATGACCCCCCCCCCTCGTCACAGGACTTCGCGTTTAGATTTACAAACTCTCTTATTCATGATAGAGGATACTGCATGGTGTACGAAGTAGTTAGACCGTTTCTGGGGGCGAGGGGGAGGAAGGGATCATACTGTGTACGAGAACAAACAAAGCAGATCTAAAAACAAAACTGATGCTGCTGAAGTTAAAGTGGAACATAATATATAGTTCATAAAACGCACTGGTTTGTAAAAGAGCTATAAATATGTATAGTCATATCCCCGTTGAGAGGACATTCTTTAAACAATGTTACATGTGTACCGGAGAAGATGACAGTGATGTCAGTTTTCCCTTTGTATATTCATTTAAAACTGTAATTAATTTATTACTCTGGTTGTGCTAGTCTTGCAGATATTGGCAAAATTTTCTGGACGTTGCTAACGTGAATAAATACAGCGTGTCTACCGTGAACCTGGAACTTTTGAAAGTTCATTTTAATTAAATGTTGGGAAGTATAGCTGTGATACTGGTCGGAAAATAATCGAGGGGCTTTTTTTTCAAAACTCGATAGACGCAAAATTTTATAAAAATTAGTAATACATATCAAGGGGAATGTAGGGATAAGGTTGATCTGGAGATCCAATCAATGATCAAAACAAATTGGGGAACCGAGTTATACCTCTATGGAGGAAGCAGAGAAGGCAGACTGGGCTTAACCTGGTTTCGTCTAGGAGCCTGGAGGGCACTTAAAGCCGTTAACAAAGACGGGGCGAGAATATGTCCTCTTTGTGGTAAAGGCCAGACATCACACCATATTTTATCCGAGTGTGAAGCCACAGAAGCTCTGAGGAAACGATTCCTGCCAGAGTCCTTCATTACATCCAGCAGGGGGCACTTGGCAACATACAATATGTTAAATAACGGTAAATTTTGTGACTGTGTGACAAAAATTTATGGCAAAAGTTCGACAGCTGAGGGTCGAACTGGCCGAGGGGGAGGTAGCAGAGAATATAAGGGAAAGAGTTATTAATTAGTGTTGGAATGATGAAGTAATTAGTGGATAATGTTATTTTTATATTCATTGTGTCTTTTCTTCTTCTTCTTCTTCTTCTTCTTCTTCTATTTGTATTTTATTGCGTGTGTATGTTTTCTTTTTATGTATTACCTTCATATTTATTAGTTTTATTATTTCGTGCAGTCTCAATAAGGAATTTAATTGTTTATACACACACACACACATATATATATATATATATATATATATATATATATATATATATATATATGTTTCACTGTGCTTTTTCTCTCTCTCTTTTCATGTCTTACATTTATTTTATTTGTATTATTTTTGTAAAATTTGGTTTGAAGTTAGATTAGTTGTAATTGTGATATTAATCATAACGGTAGTAATAATAATAACTGTTGTTTTACTATTTTATTATTAGTAGTATTATTTTCGTTTTGAAGATTCAAACTGTGCATAGTTATAGCACGAATGGCCGTACGGGCTCGTGCGAAGGATCTTGTGTACATGAGTTTGTATAATTTATTATGCATCAATAAATGCACTTATCTATCTATCTATCTATCTATCTATCTATCTATCTATCTATCTATCTATCTATCTATCTATCTATCTATCTATCTATCTATCTATCTATCTATCTATCTATCTATCTATCTATCTATCTATCTATCTATCTATCTATCTATCTATCTATCTATCTATCTATCTATCTATCTATCTATCTATCTATCTATCTATCTATCTATCTATCTATCTATCTATCTATCTATCTATCTATCTATCTATCTATCTATCTATCTATCTATCTATCTATCTATCTATCTATCTATCTATCTATCTATCTATCTATCTATCTATCTATCTATCTATCTATCTATCTATCTATCTATCTATCTATCTATCTATCTATCTATCTATCTATCTATCTATCTATCTATCTATCTATCTATCTATCTATCTATCTATCTATCTATCTATCTATCTATCTATCTATCTATCTATCTATCTATCTATCTATCTATCTATCTATCTATCTATCTATCTATCTATCTATCTATCTATCTATCTATCTATCTATCTATCTATCTATCTATCTATCTATCTATCTATCTATCTATCTATCTATCTATCTATCTATCTATCTATCTATCTATCTATCTATCTATCTATCTATCTATCTATCTATCTATCTATCTATCTATCTATCTATCTATCTATCTATCTATCTATCTATCTATCTATCTATCTATCTATCTATCTATCTATCTATCTATCTATCTATCTATCTATCTATCTATCTATCTATCTATCTATCTATCTATCTATCTATCTATCTATCTATCTATCTATCTATCTATCTATCTATCTATCTATCTATCTATCTATCTATCTATCTATCTATCTATCTATCTATCTATCTATCTATCTATCTATCTATCTATCTATCTATCTATCTATCTATCTATCTATCTATCTATCTATCTATCTATCTATCTATCTATCTATCTATCTATCTATCTATCTATCTATCTATCTATCTATCTATCTATCTATCTATCTATCTATCTATCTATCTATCTATCTATCTATCTATCTATCTATCTATCTATCTGTCTGTCCTGTCCTGTCCTGTCCTGTCCTGTCCTGTCCTGTCCTGTCTACAATTTTGTTACTATGCACCCAACTGTGACGTCAGAATTTGCATAACGCGACACATGCAGCGTGTAGAGGATCTTAAATTTGATAGGTTTTTTCAAAACTCGATAAATGATTAAAGCACGATTATTAGCAGATTAAGCACCGAAATAAATTACTCTTGGTTACTATTGTTAGTAAAATTAATCATTGTTTCAAATATTTAAATTTCATACACATTATATTATAATTAATTAGAAAATTGTAAATAAACAAGAAATATTGCTTTAAAATGACAAAAAAGGCGTTTATTAGTAAGAAACACCTCAAAAAGGGAAAATGAAAATGGGTCCTATCACTTTGATTTACTCCAAATCACATTTATATCTATGCAAATAATGATTTACTTCTACCCAGTAAAAAAAAAGCATTTTGCCAAACAACCGGGCTATAATAATAATAATAATAATAATAATAATAATAATAATAATAATAATAATAATAATAATAATAGGGGAGAGTTGCCGAATTTGGACCGTTGCCTAAATTGGACCTCAGTTGTATTTCCATATATAGAAGTATTTCAAACATTTCAGATGGCACCACTGCTTGCTGACGCTCCCTAAGGTACTCATCTTGAAGTTCAGTGAGCTGCAGCCATCTTAGCGAGTAGGATTGCCGTTAATGTGTTTTGGTGTTTTCGCTTACAATTTTTACGCTACGGATCTTAAGCTTCTATATACTGTAGGAGCAAGTAATAACAATTTCTATACTATACGTTAGAAGTATTTTTCATTAGCTACTATCTGCGTATTTTAAAACTAGTTTTTAATTTCATGTGTTTGTTTAGTGTCGTCTGTTTGCATAAGTGAACAAGTTGCCTAGGTTGGACCTCTGCGCGTTGCCTGGATTGGACTGGTCTAATTTAGGAAACTGTTAGTATTTTTTTTCAACATGAATATAAAGCATTAGCCTATATTATGGTCAACGTTAAGGAAAAGAAGTATATTGGGGGATTCTGTGTCTTTATGTTTCCAAGATATCAAAAACGGGAACCTACCAGAAATGAAATGATACTTCGAAGATGGCGGTAGTAGCATAAAGAAATGGTGACTATGGACTCAACGAGCGTGTTCGCGTATATGGAGTGCCATAGGGACAGTGTTATCAAGTTTTCCTACCTGCTGAAGAAAAAAACTGTCGATGAGAATGGTATCACAGCAAATACTGTGTTCAACGTTGACGAATCTGGATATACAACGGTGCAAAAGAGGCAACAGAAAGTTGTAGCTCAGAAAGAGAAACACCAAGTTGGAGCCGTAAGTGGTGAAAGAGGTGTAAACACCACAGTAGTTTGTGTTGTCAATGCGTTATACTGCCACTGGTAACTTCCAAACGCAAGAGGAAATCATGCCACCTTTTTATTTTTTTATGTCTACGTTTCCTTAATCACAGGAGTTTCCTAGCCAAACAGGGACTTTCCAATTCTATATAACATTATTGGATTTTTTTTATGAGTCTTCCTCTAATTTTGAAATAGGCTATGTAACCAAGACAAGCAACTAATATAAAACTAATTCAGTGCAAAGAGAAATATTCTGAGTGTAACAATCAGCATGAATGCAGTAGTGTTTCTGTAATTAATTAATCTTTTTTTTCTTTAATTTTTCATCAAAGTTCAGAGAATTGTGTAACTTCTTTCACCAAATATTAATATCTGATACATTTTTAACATAAAATTTGTTGAATTAAAGATATTTATAATAAATACCCTTCTTCTACATATTTGTTTACTATTAGTTATGTATTTTTGCGAGGTCCAAATTGGGACACTATGAGTCCAAATTAGGCAACCGGTTTCCCAATTTGGACCGTTTCCATGATTTTGGTTTTACCTTTTTATAATTATTAGGAATTGTTTAATTTAAAATATAACACTATAGGATGAAAGTACACAGAATATAGAATGTCCTAGAACAAATTTTGATTTAATTTAATCATTATTAAAGACATGGGATTAAAAAACAAAAAACTGGTCCAATATAGGCAACCTTCCCCTAATAATACTTACTTACTTACTGACTGGCTTTTAAGGAACCAGAAGGTTCATTGCCGCCCTCACATAAGGCCGCCATTGATCCCTATCCCGAAGAAGATTAATCCAGTCTTTACCATCATCTCCCACCTCCCTCAAAACCATTTTATTAAAGATATTTATAATAAATACCCTTCTTCTACTTATTTGTTTACTATTAGTTATGTATTTTAGCGAGGTCCAACTTGGGACACTATGAGTCCAAATTAGGCAACCGGTTTCCCAATTTGGACCGTTTCCATGATTTTGGTTTCACCTTTTTATATTTATTAGGAATTGTGTAATTTAAAATATAACACTATAGGATGAAAGTACATAGAATATAGAATGTACTAGAACAAATTTTGATTTAATTTAATCATTATTAAAGACAAGGGATTAAAAAGCAAAAAACTGGTCCAATATATAGGCAACCTTCCCCTAATAATACTTACTTACTTACTGACTGGCTTTTAAGGAACCCGGAGGTTCATTGCCGCCCTCACATAAGGCCGCCATTGGTCCCTATCCCGAAGAAGATTAATCCAGTCTTTACCATCATCTCCCACCTCCCTCAAAACCATTTTATTAAAGATATTTATAATAAATACCCTTCTTCTACTTATTTGTTTACTATTAGTTATGTATTTTTGCGAGGTCCAAATTGGGACACTATGAGTCCAAATTAGGCAACCGGTTTCCCAATTTGGACCGTTTCCATGATTTTGGTTTCACCTTTTTATATTTATTAGGAATTGTGTAATTTAAAATATAACACTATAGGATGAAAGTACATAGAATATAGAATGTACTAGAACAAATTTTGATTTAATTTAATCATTATTAAAGACAAGGGATTAAAAAGCAAAAAACTGGTCCAATATATAGGCAACCTTCCCCTAATAATACTTACTTACTTACTGACTGGCTTTTAAGGAACCCAGAGGTTCATTGCCACCCTCACATAAGGCCGCCATTGATCCCTATCACGAAGAAGATTAATCCAGTCTTTACCATCATCTCCCACCTCCCTCAAAACCATTTTATTAAAGATATTTATAATAAATACCCTTCTTCTACTTATTTGTTTACTATTAGTTATGTATTTTTGCGAGGTCCAAATTGGGACACTATGAGTCCAAATTAGGCAACCGGTTTCCCAATTTGGACCGTTTCCTTGATTTTGGTTTCACCTTTTTATATTTATTAGGAATTGTGTAATTTAAAATATAACACTATAGGATGAAAGTACATAGAATATAGAATGTACTAAAACAAATTTTGATTTAATTTAATCATTATTAAAGACATGGGACTAAAAAAAAAACTGGTCCAATATAGGCAACCTTCCCCTAATAATACTTACTTACTGACTGGCTTTTAAGGAACCCGGAGGTTCATTGCCGCCCTCACATAAGGCCGCCATTGATCCCTATCCCGAAGAAGATTAATCCAGTCTTTACCATTATATCCCACCTCCTTCAAATCCATTTTAATATTATTTTCCCATGTACGTCTCGGCCTCCCCAAAGGTCTTTTTCTTGCTGGCCTCCCAACTAACACTCTGTATACATTTCTGGATTTGCCCTTACGTGCTACATGCCCTGCCGATCTCAAACGTCTGGATTTAATGTTCCTAATTATGTCAGGTGAAGAATAAAATGCGTGCAGCTCTGCGTTGTGTAACTTTCTCCATTCTTCTGTAACTTCATTCCTCTTAGCCGCAAATGTTTTCCTAAGAACCTTATTCTCAAACACCCTTAATCTCTGTTCCTCTCTCAAAGTGAGAGTCCAAGTTTCACAACCATATAGAACAACCGGTAATATAACTGTTTTATAAATTCTAACTTACAGATTTTTTGACAGCAGACTAGATGATAAAAGCTTCTCAACCGAATAACAACAGGCACTTCCCATATTTATTCTGCGTTTAATTTCCTTCCGAGTGTCACTTATATTTGTTACTGTTGCTCCCAGATATTTGAATTTTTCCACCTCTTCGAAGGAAAAATCTTCAATTTTTATATTTCCATTTCGTAAAATATTCCCGTCACGAGACATAATCATCTGCTTTGTCTTTTCGGGATTTATTTCCATATCTATCTCTTTACTTGCTTCCAGTACAATTTCCGTGTTTTCTCTAATCGCTTGTGGATTTTCTCCTAACATATTCACGTCATCAGCATAGACAAGCAGCTGATGTACCCAGGCAGTTCCAAACCCTCTCTGTTATCCTGGACTTTCCTAATGGCATAATATAAAGCAAAGTTAAAAATTAAAGGTGATAGTGCATCTCCTTGCTTTAGCTCACAGTGAATTGGAAACGCATCTGACAGAAACTGACCTATACGAACGCTGCTTTACGTTTCATTGGACACATTTTAATTAATCGAACTAGTTTCTTGGGAATACCAAATTCAATAAGAATATCATATAAAACTTCTCTCTTAACCGAGTCATATGCCTTTTTGAAATCTATGAATAACTGATGCACTGTACCTTTATACTTCCATTTTTTCTCCTTTGTCTGTGGAATACAAAATATCTGATCAATAATTGATCTATTACAATAATAATACTGGTAATATTAATATCAGTAATAAATCAGTATTAATAATAATTATTATTTTCACTATAAAATTAAGGAATTTGTGTGGTTGAAGTAATCACAAATCCTGTCTATTCCGCAATGAAAACACAAAGCAAAGAATTTATTAGGGCTATTTTCACTTTCATGTCGGTGATAAGACTGTGACAAAGACACGATGAGACTTGATAACGGACACGGACGGCTTTCTGTCTGAATCAGTTCAGAGCTTCTATCACTTCACACTTCCTCACATCAAAGGATTGATCAGTGTACGACGTATAACAAGTGACGGTGTCGGGCTAAAGACTTCATTCCTCGGAAGCTTTAACAAGCCGGGCCTTGTTGCGTGCCCCTCTGATGTCAGCTTCGTGAGGATATATAGATGGCTCTTGCCATCACATTTCCGTAATGGTGACGTTGTTTGGTCAGTGGAAGAGTAATATAAACAATGTTATGGTGCACCCTCGGGCAAGTGTATGATGGCCTTGTGTTATGAAGTCATATACGCCTTACATGTTTGATCAGAGGATGTGTTTGCACTGCTAAAGGAAACAATTGACGGACTCTCATGTTGAAAATGACCAGAGTCCCTACACCTGTACTTGCGAGTAAGTGAGATGTCGAGCTGTCAGCGAGACAGCTGATTTTATTTCCTTGTTATCTCGTCTTGTAACACGATGACTTGTTAAACGTTAAAATCAGAGCTTGAAGAGGTTATATTGAAGAGACAGCGGGTCGTAGACGTGACTTCAGTAAACAGCCATTCCAGACAAACTGGGAATTCCAATTAAAATGTATTTTTCAGAAATATTCGTTTTTATTATTATTTTTTTTTTAATTTCATAGATCTTAAGTGAGCAATGAAGCTTTAAGATGTGGAACAAGTCCAAATTTTACAATATTACAATTACAATTTTTACAAATTTTTAAAACTTTTACAATATTTTAAAATTTTTACAGTTTTACAATTTTGTAATTTTCTACAATGAATTACAATTTTATTACAATATTTTGGGGAGCTGTAGTGAGATGATGTGAGGCCCAAAGATTCGTCAAAAGATAACCCGGCATTTGCCTTATGGTAGGGGAAAACCTCGGTAAATACCCAACCAGGTAACAGACCAAAGGGAGTGAAATGAAGTGAGCTGAGGACTCGCCATAGACCATCCGGCTTCAGTCCCACGGCTAGGGAAAACGTCGGAAGAAACCATTCAATGAAAGAAAATGGGGGATCCAACCCAAGCCCGAGCGCAGCTCCGGATCAGCAGGCCAGCGAGTCTGCCAAACTGAGCTACATCGATGGCTCTACTAAAAATATAGACATGGACAGCCAGATCAATTAAATTAGAAAAGCAAACGATTTTCATCAATTGATCTGTAACATATAATACAAAACAAGTAAGTTCATTCAATTTAAGGCATAAACAATTCAATCAGTCATAACATACAGAAATTGATAATACATATCATGCAAACTACTTCAAATTACAAACACAAACAATTCATCAGTAGAGCTAATACAGATTACTATTCAATTTAAAGCATATACAATTCATCAACCAAAACTGTAGTAACATATACAGTACAAAGTAAGCTGATTAATTCAATTTACAAGCATACTTTCATTAAGCTATACAAATTTGTATATAGTCATAAACAATTCATCAGTTGAGCTATACAGACTACTATACCATTTACAGTATATACAATTCATCAATTGAGCTATACAGACTAGTATTCAATTTACAGCATATGCAATTCATCAGTAGAGCTATACAAACTAGCCTACTATTCATTTTAAACGCATATACAATTCATCAGTAGAGCTATACAAACTACTATTCATTTTAAACGCATATACAATTCATCAGTAGAGCTATACAAACTACTATTCATTTTAAACGCATATGCAATTCATCAGTAGAGCTATACCAACTACTATTCATTTTAAACGCATATACAATTCATCAGTAGAGCTATACAAACTACTATTCATTTTAAACGCATATGCAAATCATTAGTAGAGCTATACAAACTACTATTCATTTTAAACGCATATACAATTCATCAGTAGAGCTATACAAACTACTATTCATTTTAAACGCATATGCAATTCATCAGTAGAGCTATACAAACTACTATTCATTTTAAACGCATATGCAATTCATCAGTAGAGCTATACAAACTACTATTCATTTTAAACGCATATACAATTCATCAGTAGAGCTATACAAACTACTATTCATTTTAAACGCATATGCAATTCATCAGTAGAGCTATACAAACTACTATTCATTTTAAACGCATATGCAATTCATCAGTAGAGCTATACAAACTACTATTCATTTTAAACGCATATGCAATTCATCAGTAGAGCTATACAAACTACTATTCATTTTAAACGCATATGCAATTCATCAGTAGAGCTATACAAACTACTATTCATTTTAAACGCATATGCAATTCATCAGTAGAGCTATACAAACTACTATTCATTTTAAACGCATATGCAATTCATCAGTAGAGCTATACAAACTACTATTCATTTTAAACGCATATACAATTCATCAGTAGAGCTATACAAACTACTATTCATTTTAAACGCATATGCAATTCATCAGTAGAGCTATACAAACTACTATTCATTTTAAACGCATATGCAATTCATCAACCGAACTATACAAACATATACAACACATAGTAAACAAATTAATTAAATTTACAAACGTATTTTCGTTAAGCTATACAGAATTGTACAATTCATATGAAGTAGATTAATTCAATTAATAAGCTAAAACAATTCATCAGTTGAGTTATACAGTCTAGTATTCAATTCACAGCACATACAATTCATCAGTTATGCTAAACAAAAATGTGCAATGCAGATCGTCAATACAAAAACAAGTGTAAGACAGGGTCGGCAACCTGCGGCCCGCGTGCTGCATACGGCAAAAATATATAAATAAAACAATAGATTTAAAAAGAGTTGAAAGAAGAAAAGTTTTCCATTTCTCTTGCTTCAAGAGTATTTCACAAGAAGAAAGTACCACAGTTCCGCACAAAAGATTTTGTGAAAATTAGAGTTGTTGCAGAATGAATTTCATGTACAATTTGAGGATTTTAATATACACTATCTACCAAAAAGTAATTCGGCACTGTTTTTGCCCCTTTAGAACCTCGTGGTACCACCTCTTGTTGCTATAACACCAGCCACCCTGTCAGGCATGCTCTCCACTAGTTTGTGTAGAATATCCACTGGAATGCGTCGCCATTCCTCTTGCAACATGGCACTCAGTTGGACAATGGAAGTTGGCCCCAAGTTTCGGCGGCTACTATGCAGTGGTATGCAGACAATAATGTTCACCGGTTGGACTGGCCTGCACGGAGTCCTGAATTCAATCCCATTGAGCACCTTTGGATTTTGTAAAAAGCACTTCTCAACCTTATATCGTAATATACTATTTAATTCAAAGATTTAGTAATATTGCACGCTTGTTTCGTAAATTAATTTCCCTCCCTTTGTTTCTCATAACTCTAGTTTTTATTTTCATGCAGTACGGAAAGATATGTTGCAGTCTTTCTCCTTTAGCGACAAAAATCATAAAATCAATGCAAATGAATAGAGAGAGGCACGTGTTGCGTGATTGTCAGCGGACTACAGCGTTGTGGAAGCCACGTGTTACCTGGCGACCCGTGTTTCAGTTCTTGTTGTCACAGCTGTACAACAATAAAGACGACTCTTCGTATTACGGTACAAATTGACGTATATCACGTGACCATGTGGTGAGAAACGTAGGCTCGGACGACACCTGCATGCAACAGAAATCAGAAAGGCGGTCACGTATCGGGAAAGGGAGGACAAAAAGCTGGCGGCTAGGCTCCTGTGACGAGTCCGCATTGTGCTTGTTAATCCGGGCGCTTAAATTGCTGCAGCGAACGCCCAATTAAGGTAACCAGATCACGGCCTAACAGCGATTCTCGCGTGCCCTACAAGGACAAGGACTGAAGGAATATCAAAACAACGGCCTCGGCCTATGAGGAACGAGTCGCCAATACACAGTGCCGGCGATTCGCGCGTTTAAGCCAGCATGGGATGTTGAGCAGAGAGCTGCGTGTGAATCAAGGGAGTGGAGGCAATTGAAAACAAATAACAAGGCAAATATTCGGACACAAGGGAGTTAATTAGTGGAACTGAGTGGTCCAGAAATATCGTGGTTACACCATTCTCTTGTTTGAAATACGTGATGCGTGTCACATTTTATGGCAGTAAACAGAACTCAATAATAATAATAATAATAATAATAATAATAATAATAATAATGATAATCATTATCATCATAATAATAATCATTATCATCATAATAATAATCATTATCATCATAATAATAATCATCAAAATTATAATAATCATCATCATAATTATAGTAATCATCATAATTATAATAATCATTATCATCATAATTATAATAATAATCATCATCATAATAATCATCATAATAATCATAATAATAATCACCATCATCATAATCATAATCATTATCTTCATCATCATAATCATAATAATAATAATAACCATAATAATAATGATCATAATAATAATACTAATAATAATAATACTAATCATAATAATAATTATAATAATCATCATAATCATAATAATCATAATCGTAATAATAATTTATTTATTCCTTTATTTAACTAGCTAGTGAGTGCAAATTAAATTTATAAAACAAAAATGTTTCTAGACACCACCATAAGAGCCAGGCTCGTGTACGGTGTGGTCTTAATCAATAATAATAATAATAATCCGTGGCGCTACAGCCCGTGAAGGGCCTAGACCGACCAGCCGGCTGCTGGCCACACGCCCACATGCCGAAGCAGAGGTGGACGATCATCCAACCAGAATGGAGGTATCGTGTGGTTAGCACGATGATCCCCCCAGCCGTTATAGCTGGTATTCGCAACCGGATTTCGCTACCTATCGTAGCTCCCCAAGTGCATCACGATGCTGGGTGGGCACCGGTCCCATACATTGGCCGAAATTTCATGTGAAAATTTCTTCCCCCATGAGGACTCGAACCAGCGCGCATTCCGTAACGCGAGTCCCAGGCGGGATGCCTTAGACCGCGACGCCACGGCGCGGGACTTAATCAATAATATAACATAAAATTTACAAGGACAGTTTACTAAATATAGTAACTTAATTCAAACCAATAAATACAACACAAGAACAAGAATAAAGAATAAAGAGGAAAAGAGAGAAAAATACACATTTAAAATAAATTGACAATCCGACAGAAGCCAGTGATATTCAATAAAAATATGAATATCACACTCACTTACTGGCTTTTAAGGAACACGGAGGTTCATTGCCGCCCTCACATAAGCCCACCGTTAGTCCCCATCCTGAGCAAGATTAATCCGGTCTCTATCATCATATCCCACCTCAATCAAATCCATTTTAATATTATCTTCTACGTCTCGGCCTCCCCAAAGTATTTTTCCCTCTGGCCTCCCAACTAGCACTCTATATGCATTTCTGGATTCGCCCGTACGTGCTACATGCCCTGCCCAACTCAAACGTCTGGATTTAATGTTCCTAATTATGTCAGGTGAAGAATACAATGCGTGCAGTTCTGTGTTGTGTAACTTTCTCCATTCTCCTGTAACTTCATCTCTCTTAGCCCCAAATATTTTCCTAAGAACCTTATTCTCAAAAACTCTCAATCTCTGTTCCTCTTTCAAAGTGAGAGTCCAAGTGTCACAGCCATACAGAACAACCGGTATTATAACTGTTTTATAAATTCTAACTTTCAGATTTTTTGACAGCAGACTAGATGACAAAAGCTTCTCAACCGAATAATAACACGCATTTTCAATATTTATTCTGCTTTTAATTTCCTCCCGAGTGTCATTTATATTTCTTACTATTGTTCCAAGATATTTTAATTTTTCCACCTCTTCGAAGGATAAATCTCCAACTTTTATAGTGCGATTTCGTACAATATTCTGATCACGAGACATAATTATATACTTAGACTTTTCGGGATTTACTTCCAACCCATCGCTTCACTTGCTTCAAGTAGAATTTTCGCGTTTTCCCTAATCGTTTGTGAATTTTCTCCTAACTTATTCACGTCATCCGTATAAACAAGAACCTGATGTAACCCGTTCACTTCCAAACCCTCTGTGTTATCCTGAACTATCCTAATGGCATATTCTAGAGCGAAGTTAAAAAGTAAAGGTAATAGTGCATCTCCCTGCTTTAGCCCGCAGTGAATTGGAAAATCATCAGATAGAACTGGCCTATACGGATTCTGCTGTAAGTTTCATTAAGACACATTTTAATTAATCGAACTAAAAACATGAATACAGTCGTCAGAAATAAAAGGTAAAAAAATACATTTGTTAATATTATATATCATGAATAAATTTATGAATATCTTTTTCAATAGCCTGAATTTTGAAATATTTCAAATTTGGAAAATTGTTTGTAATTTTATTATAAAGTCTTGGGCCGAAACTAGCACATGTTTAAGAGCTGCACTTGTATGATATTTAGGCTCAATTAATGGGAAAGTAGACTTTAGTCTTCGAGTACGATATTCATGTCGATTATATTGATGTTTTATTTTATTTCTGTGGTAGTAATTTAGTAAACTATATTTATAAATTTATTCAATAGGCAATACATTAAAATCTGTATAAATTAAATTTGTTGGGTAATCCATATTTTTGGTCAGACAAATTTTTATTAATCTTCTGTGTAATAAAATTAATGGATTAAATACAGACGATGCTATTCCACCCCAATATATTATACCATATTGTATTAATGATTGTACCAAAGCTGAAAATATTATTCTCAATGCCTCCTTAGTGATAAAATTTCGAAGTAGGGCCTATTATGTATTTATAAATTGTCTTTCTTATACTTGTACACATGAAATCAATTTGTTTATCCCAACGTAAATGCTGGGCTATAATAATTCTCAAATATTTAACTTGTGTGGAAGGTGTTAGATGCGCGCAATTACAATTATTTACATGAAATATTATGTATTACTAAGTGATAATTATTCATAGGTGGAGGTAAATCTTTCGTTGTTAAAGAAAATAGAATATAGGTAGTTTTATTAGACAGGACACTAGAGTCAAGCCAATTTTTCACAATTTTTTTTATTCACATATTTATAAAAGGTATATGACTCTGTTAAGAAAGAAGTTTTATATAATATTCTTATTGAATTTGGTGTTCCCAAGAAACTAGTTCGATTAATTAAAATGTGTCTCGGTGAAACTTACAGCAGAATACGTATAAGCCAATTTCTATCTGATGCTTTTCCAATTCACTGTGGGCTAAAGCAAGGAGATGGACTATCACCTTTATTTTTAACTTCGCTCTAGAATATGCCATTAGGAAAGTTGAGGATAACACAGAGGGTTTGGAATTGAAAGGGTTACATCAGTTTCTTGTCTATGCAGATGACGTGAATCTGTTAGGAGAAAATCCACTAACGATTAGGGAAAACACGAAAATTTTACTTGAATCAAGTAAAGCGATAGGTTTGGAAGTAAATCCTGAAAAGACAAAGTATATGATTATGTCTTGTGAGCACACTGTACTTGATTGATAGTAGCAAATACAATCTGGTTTTGTGTTAGAAAACGTATAACACTGAACGAAATGTTTACTTTTGGTACTAAAAAAATTGTTTTGTTCACGGAGCTCACCCTTTGCAATAAATCAAACCGAAACTACGACCAGAGCTACATAGCGGGTTTCTCTACAATCTACTTTAGTTTGAGTTCTCTAGGTAGTAGCAAAAAAAAAAAATTCAAAGGTACACTATGCTGAAGGCACAACAGTCTCCTCTACTTCAAAGCAGCGTTATGAAACCTCAAAGTGCATTCTCGTAGATTCTGATTATTAAATGTATTCTAATACCATTAATCGTATTATCATTTTTAATCTCATTGCCTTTTTTATGTCCCAAATTTGCCGTATTGTTTGTAAAGATTAAAGCGCGCCACTTTAATGTTGCTGGGAGACATGATCGTCGGTTCGAATCTTATTGTCTGTTAATATACAGGATGTTTCAAAACTACGGGCATGATTTCAGGTATGTATTTCCCACATGTAGACAATCAAAATAGTTCATTACAACATGTGTCCGGAAATGCTTTATTTCCGAGTTATGGCCTTCACAACATTGAAATTCACCGGAACGTTTTTCTTTCCGCAGGTCGTTGCCGTCAAAGGAGACATTAAGAGGGCTCTCTGACAGTTCATTCCGAGGCGAAGGTTACATTCAGTGTTGTGTAGGCGTTAGACTGTGCGACATGTATTCAAATCAAGAGCTGGCAGATATACACTTCATGTACTATAAGGCGGACGGCAATGCTGCGCTGGCTCGTCGTTTGTACCAGGAGAGGTACCCACAGCGACAATGTCCAGATCGGAAGACATTTGTACGTCTCCATTACCATCTGTGCGAGTATGGAAAATTTAACTCTCCTGGTTTGGGAAGGGGACGATCAAGATCTACAACTCCAGAAGTACAGGAGGAGATTCTGGAGGCTGTGAACATGACTCCTTCTATCAGCACACGAAGGATAGCGTTGCAAGTCAATGTTCCTCATACGACTGTCTGGTGCCTGATTTGGAATCCCTTCGGAATCGAATTGTGGCATGTTCTGAGGACATACGCAATACTCCTGGAGTTTGGGATCGTGTTCGCAGGACAATGAGACATCGATGAGAGGACTGTATTCAAGCAGGAAGTGGACATTTTGAACATCTTCTGTAATGACAACGACCTGCGGAAAGAAAAACGTTCCGGTGAATTTCAATGTTGTGAAGACCATAACTCGGAAATGAAGCATTTCCGGACACATGTTGTAATGAACTATTTTGATTGTCTACATGTGGGAAATACATACCTGAAATTATGCCCCGTATTTTTTAAACACCCTGTATATTCTGTGTTGTCTTAGGTAAACGCCAATGTATTAATCTTCCTTCAACAGGTCACATGACGATCCCTCCCTCTGATGGTCTAATATAAGATGGAGAGAGCCCACAGAATGCAAAAAGTGTGACAAAATCTTTTTCTGTCGGTTATGTAAGGTGTTTACTTCCTATTTTTTGCATTACCGGAATGCATTTTTTGTAAATAAGTAAATAAATAAATAAGTAAATAAATAAATCAATCAAAAAATAAATAAAAAGTCGAAAAAGTATGCATTGTAAAATGTTATTCATCTTTAACCAAATTATGCGTAATAATTTTGTCAGATTTAATATCTACTTCCTAGAAAGACCGGACTTTTCCAAACGATCGGATTTGCTAAATTTTTTCAGACGGAAATCCCTACAGATGTTTAAAATATCCCCACAGTCAGCAAATAAGCTCTACATTAGTCAAATAAAAGCTCAGCGGACTTATTTGGTATCCATGTATCAATTAAGCTTATAGCCTACAAGATGTAATAGACAAAATGTATTTGTATTTGTAGTTATAATTGAAATCAAATTTTCTCGTCATCTTCCATCTCTTTTTCATCCACTATAAAGTCCAATAATTTCGTCATTTCTTTGTTTCTTTTGTACATGGTTTCATTAAGTAATGTAATCATTTCTTGTGTCACAGGAAAGTCATTGATAGCGCATATGTTTCATGCTGCACATATCTAATTTTATACATACAAGTGATAAAATCGTCTTTTTCAAAAATTCATTTATTTACTGACTTTTTATTTATTTATTTATGTATTTTTATTCACTTATTTATTTATATATTCATTTACTTATTTATTTATTTACTTATTTTTTATTTAATGATTTATTTATTCACTTCTTTATTTATTCATTTACTTATTTATTTATTTATTTACTTACTTATTTACCTACTTATTTACTTATTTTTTTATTTACTTATGTATGTATTTATTTATTTATTTATTTATTTATGTCTTTACTTATTTATTTATGTACTTATTTTTTATTCACTTATTTATTTATTTATTTATTTAGTTATTTATTTATTTACTTATTTATTTATTTATTCATTTATTCATTTACAGACATAATAGAAAAATGCTTTCCTCAGGGAAGATTCGCTATATGTTGAAAAATGAATTGAGAACTGAAATTTCCTGTAATTTCCTTTAAGGGAACATGCTGGTGCTCTTGATTCCACTGTATTTCTTTTTAATGAGATTCTTTCTCGTTTAGTTTTTAATTTGTTCGGTAATGAGATGCTCTCAATTGAGATCTGAGAAAGCTCTTATCTGTCGTCTCAGTTTATCTTGTATTTACTTTTATTGTTGCAAAGTAGATTTTTTTAATTTCAGTCTTAGATTCATTTCATTCCTCATGTTTACCTTAGATTTCTTCTAATGTTCATGCATACTTCTATCTCTGCATGAAAGCGGTTTTGTAAGAATATTTTTTTAACAAATGTGAAGGGTACAATTCTTTTGTTATGGACCTCCCTATACTTTAGGCTCTTTTTAAGGGTTTAAGCTAGAAAATAAATAATTGTCGTAAAAATACACAAACGAAAAATATTTGTGCAAATTGCGAAAAGCGTGTGTAATATTCTAAATAATTTATTGTACATAAATATAAAATTAATAAGGTTTGCACAAACAAAAGGTTATGTAATTTGTTTCTTGGAGTTTTAGTACTTTAAATCCATCTTATCCCACTCTAGATATACCTATGTAAGTAAATCATTAGACGTAGGCAGTGGCGGCTCGTGGGTATTGAATTAAGGGGGGCTGCGTACAAAAATAAACCAAGCAACTTATTTTATTTAAAGATTAGTTCCATGCGCCTTGTCTTGTAGGTTGCAAACTTTTGAATCATCTTCTTATTAAAATCCGATATGTCGTTTAACATAGTCTTTACAATGGAAAACATAGCTAATGCGGTCAGTCTCTCTTCTCTCATCGTATTTCTAAGATAGGATTTTACTCTCTTCAAACACGAAAAGCAACGTTCTGGTTCGGAAGTTGTCATTGGTATGGTGGTAGCTATGGGTAGTAGTTTCACAACTTCTGAAAATGAGGCCTGCAAGTGCTCAGATAGAAGAAACTGCAAGAGCTTGACTGCGTCACTGATATTTCTGAATACTTGTCTCTGATACAACACAGTAAGTTCCGTTTTTAGTTTGTCTTTATCGAACATTGGAAAAAGCTTCACACATGCATTTAGATCATTTTTAGGAAATGAGTTTTTGTAGCATTCAAATTTTTCTTGACACAGACGAGTAGATAATATCAGATGACATATGAACTGGAATTGGGTGTTAGCTTGTGTGATAATGAGGTTATACACTTCCTTGGCTGCCGCAACCCTTGTCTGAATCCCTTCGACCTTACGACGCTTTTTAGGGTTTTCATTTTTACAGATCTCGCTGCTCAACTGTGCACTGTTCTGTGCTTGCCTAATTTATTGTGCTGTTGTTAAATGTTTCAGATTCCATTATGGTTTGATAACATTCTAGTAATGGCTCCTTCTTCTCATTAACATTTACTGTTCTTATTTTAAAACTCCATCTTGTTGCCCCAGCTGATGGAATTGTCTTTGAAACACATTAATCTAATACAGACTGTGATGAGATCGAGAGAAGAAAGCAGGGATACTGGATAAATCAGCAAAAAATATGCGAGCTTTGTAGGCTATTTTGTTTAGCGGCTCTTTCCATTATGAAATTCAACTGAAGGGCACTTAATTTCACATTTCTCCTGAATTGTTAAGGTACTGAACTGAATAGACTGTAAATATTGTACAGAATTAAACATTGTTGCACTTGTTATACTCACAACATTAAAGAAAATGTATTTAAAACTGCGCGCTACTGACAAACTGCTGTAAATTTTGCAGCGCCTGGAAACTCTGGATTCTTGGCAAGGGGAGGGGTAAAACTAACGCGCAAAGCATCCGAGACGAGACTGGCAGCTCCAGGGGAGGAAGTGGCTTAATCCATACTCCTTGTCTCTAGTTTCGCTCTGGCAGCACCAGGGGAGGAAGTGACTTCACTAACGATTGCGTGCATGTCAATGAGAGCGAAATTTTATAGAAGAATTCGAGCCGCTAAATATAGACTGTATATTAAATGTATTTAACATAAAACGAGATAAGAGTCACAAATGTTTGGGGGTGCTGCAGCTCCGCAGCTCCCCTTTGAAAGCCGCCCCTGGACGTAGGTATGTTTAGAATCAATTACTGCTGAATTTACATCATATTAAAATACGTTACTTTATTGGCACTCTAAACATTGAAATTCTTTACTAGTAGGTCCTTCAAGATTTATTGTTAGCAGAGTGCTATCTCTTTTACTGAAAGACAGTTTGTAATTCAACAGGAATATTGAGAAACCCCACATGTTTAGAAAACTAAACTTTTCAGGATATACAAAAAACTTTGTGCTCAAATTATTTTTTCTGAACTCTTTAGCTAAATGAATGTCAATGGGGAATATGTGAGGTTTCTCTTCATAACATCATGAGTCTGTATGTTTATAACACCAAATCATAGATAACTCAATGTCGTAAAGGAAATAGACATGTGTACATTATGATTCAATTCCAGTGTTTACAAGATTCTTGCAACTAAATCCTAGCTCACAATTTACAGTATGCGATGGTATTGTATAAATCAATTAGAAAAAATTGTTCACTTAACTTATTAATTTGCATGAATTGTACTAACTCTTTGAAACCCTTTCATTTTCTCCATTACCATCTTCGTTTCTGAAGTCCAATGTGGTTGTCGCATTTTTGCACATTTACATTCAAAGTTTGTAGCAATTTTATAAGTCGAGTAGCAAAATGCGACAAATACGACTGTGGCTTAAATTCTGCTCTTTTACGCCACTTATTTAATATTTCTATGAATTTACACTTTAGAATGAAGGGCGGCAAGAAGGTAAACAAAATTTTGAAATAAACGAATAAATGAAATCCTGCAATTGTAGGTTTTGACATTGTTAATTGGATTTCTTACACCGTAATCAAAGAAACCTTTATCCTCAACCAGGTAACTTGCCCCGACCGGGATTCGAACCCGGGCCACCTGGTTTTGCGGCCAGACGCGCTGACCGTTACTCCACAGGTGTGGACTACATTTTGAGCTTATTCCGAATCTCACCGGTGAGCAATCCGATGGCATCACGGTGTTCCGAATTCCACCGATGACGTCATTGATGCTCCACCGGTGTCGCACCGGTGCCATCAACTTGCAGAGGTGGTGGCAGTCTCCATCAGCCGCCATCAGTGAATCTGATTGGTTCTTTTATAGGGCGGGAATTAGCAGACGAATAACATCGTGCACTGTTGTGTCATGGCGGTGTGTTCTGCTGTATTGTTTGTAATGAGCACAACGTAAAAACAATATGTTAATGGCTTATGAGCGAACATGTCAACAGACCAGTTATTACTACCGGTTCAAGAAATAAATTGTTTATGCTCTCTTTTCTTTGAACGAGATGGGAGTACGAAAATTTCGCAAAATTTTGCTAGCGTAGCACAGACAACAACTTGTACAGTCGCCATGACAGCATCGATCCTTCCAGCAGTTTTGTTCCTTATTTCGCTGCAACGTGACGTCATTGATGCCACCGGACCTGTGAGATTCGGAATACTCTGTTTGTAAGACTAAAAAGATCATTTAAATATAAATAAAATAAAACAAAAGCGCTAAAGCAACTGAATTGTACATTAAAGATAAAACATATTTAGTCATTGTTTTTAGCTATTGAATAGTTAGAAGAACCGCAGTATTTCTAACGTATTTAATATTGGCGAGAAATGGGCCATCATTTGGCCTATTAATCAGAAAGTTGAATCATTTGACTAGACTTTGCGTCGAATTGTGTTGTGAACATCTCGCATGTAGGTTCATTATATCCCATCTGAATAAACATTGTAACTGGCGACACCGGCATAAGAGACACGACATGGTATCGCTCCGCGTCATTACACTCTGCATGGACATTACACCCACCTGCTGATTGTATCTGTTCCTGTGTTTAATTTGAAACAAGATGGATGTTCGTGACGCATTGCAATCACACGACTGTGCCATGTTCCACTAATTTTTTAACTGTTAGCATCAATTCAGCTCTAAGTGCGTCAATTTTCTGTGTGAGACGATTTGTTGCTAAGGATCTAGTTCCAGTATATAGAAACAAAGACCAACACTAGAAAAATATTAGTACATTATGCAACGAACCTATAATGATAGTAATTAAGAAGCGAGTATGGATGTTTATGAAACGAGCGCAAGCGAGTTTCACAATTTTCATACGACCTTCTTAATTACCATTATAGGCGAGTTTCATACGACTTTTTATGCTCGACCATATTTCTAACTTGAAGTTATTCAGATGTATACATTTTATTCGTATCTGACAAGATCGGAAGTGACCTTGTTCTAGGTCGTGAATTGTGAGATGTGCGCAGACGCGAAAGTATTGATTTTTTCCGAGGAACAATAATGTCATTGACCTTGTGTAATCCGTTAAACTTGGTATAACTTTGATTATGGAATTCGACATTGATCAAGTTCTAGTATGTAGAAACAAAGACCAACAATAGAAAAATAACAGTACATTACACAACGAGCCTATAATGATAGTAATTAAGAAGCGAGTATGGATGTTTATGAAACGAGCGCAAGCGAGTTTCATAATTTTCATACGACCTTCTTAATTACCATAATAGGCGAGTTTCATACGACATTTTATGCTCGACCATATTTCTAACTTGATGTTATTCAGATGTATACATTTTATTCGTATCTGACAAGATCGGAAGTGACCTTGTTCTAGGTCGTGAATTGTGAGATGTGCGCAGACGCGAAAGTATTGTTTTTTTCCGAGGAACAATAATGGCATTGACCTTGTATAATCCGTTAAACTTGGTATAACTTTGATTATGGAATTCGACATTGGATCAAGTTCTAGTATGTAGAAACAAAGACCAACAATAGAAAAATAATAGTACATTATGCAACGAACCTATAATGATAGTAATTAAGAAGCGAGTATGGATGTTTATGAAACTCGCTTGCGCTCGTTTCATAATTTTCATACGACCTTCTTAATTACCATTATAGGCGAGTTTCATACGACTTTTTATGCTCGACCATATTTCTAACTTGAAGTTATTCAGATGTATACATTTTATTCGTATCTGACAAGATCGGAAGTGACCTTGTTCTAGGACGTGAATTGTGAGATGTGCGCAGACGCGAAAGTATTGATTTTTCCGAGGAACAATAATGTCATTGACCTTGTATAATCCGTTAAACTTGGTATAACTTTGATTATTGAATTCGACATTGAAAAACGAGATGACAAATTGAATTTATTTGAATATTATTTACAATTAACGCTAATTATTATAGTAACAGAACATAACCTTCTGCGACAGTATTGCATTTCCAGCCTCCGTGACTTTTCGCTAATTCTCTTTCG
Source organism: Periplaneta americana (assembly GCF_040183065.1). Taxonomy (NCBI): domain Eukaryota; kingdom Metazoa; phylum Arthropoda; class Insecta; order Blattodea; family Blattidae; genus Periplaneta; species Periplaneta americana. The sequence goes on from NC_091129.1 coordinate 18,449,361, forward strand.
ATTGCATATCCGAGAATAATCGATACTTGCGTTTTTATAACGGTACAAAACTGACTCGTTATTGGCTGAACACCTGTAAGCTGAGTTGTCATTGGCTGAAAACACCTGACCTTTAATGAGTAGGTGTACTTTAATGACATGCATTAAAGGACTGCTACTAGGTGTATAATTAGTACATTTCGGCATCGTCGAGCATAAAAATTTTTAAAGGTAACTGTAGTGAGGATGACATAAGAGTAGTTTCTAAATGGCTAATTTCGCCGTCTCTTCAGTGTTGCCAACTAATACTAGATATCACCAAAGAGGGTAAAATCACAATGCCATGTACTTAATTATGATGATGATAATAATAATAATAATAATAATAATAATAATAATAATAGTAATAATATAGTATTAAATATAACAATATATGCTTATTTATCTATTTACCAGATCCCTTCTTTATGTTGGGAGTTGTTTTCTAAATGGTTCAATAACTTGTGAAAGTATATTTTCCTCCTGAACATATATACAGGAAAAATCTCCTACTATTAGTGACTCGAAAATAAAAGAGGGAGTTTTCAATGGACCACAAATTAGAGAAATAATGAAGGACAATCACTTCGAATCTTTGTTGGAAGGAAAAGAGAAAGCCACCTGGATTGCTTTCAAGGAGGTTGTATTAAATTTTCTGGGTAACCGTAGAAGTGAAAACCATGAAAAACTAGTGCAAAATTTACTGTTGGTGTATGGAACAATGGGTTGTAACATGTCCCTGAAAATTCACTTCCTTCATTCCCATCTTGACTTTTCCTCCCGAGAGTTGAGACGATTTCAGTGTTGAGCATGGTGAGCGCTTTCATGAAGAAATTTGAACTATGGAAAAAGGACACCAAGGACAAAGGAATACCAATATGCTAGCAGACTATTGTTGAACTTTATCTCGTGATGTATCTGATGCCCAGTATAAAAGAAAATACAGACGAAGAAAGCTGCAATCTTCTGAAGAGGGAAAATTTAATCTTTTTTTTTCATCATATTAAGCAATATTTTGAATAGATATAAATTCGAAAATTTCTAAAAATCCGTAACCAACAACTGTTTTTTATTGTCATATTTTTTATTCAGGAGGCTCAAATTATATAGAAAACGTGTAGGCCTATCACATGCCCAGCGCAAAAAAACGAAGTTAAAATTTGTTACGCAGTGTAATTGTTACGATTTGTAGGATCTCATTTTTTTGTGTACGAAGTGAATTAGACAGTCTTTCTGGAATCCAGAAATCTTCAGAACCGTCCAACATACATTTGAAATACTCGGAAATAATAATAATAATAATAATAATAATAATAATAATAATAATAATAATAATGATTTATTTTAGCTGGCAGAGTTAAGGCCGTAAGGCCTTCTCTTCCACTCAACGAGCAAAAAGTATATATACATATGCATGAACTTACAAAGAATTCAACAATTTGATTTAGATGAGAGTTACATGTATACAAGAGTTATTTACGAATTAAACAACAAAATGCTATGAACTATTAATTAAACACTGAAATAAACTGTGTAGCAGAATTAAACTAAAATACATAGAATGTTAATATATTTCAAATAATGTTAGATAATAGAAAGAGATTATTATGAGACAATTTTGAAAATACAGCACAATCAGGATGATGTCTAAAGAAAAAAGTAACAATGTAGTCAGCGATAGTTTAAATCAGTACAATTGGAGTGAAATGCTAATAAGGTTATCTTTTAAGCTGTTCTTAAAGGTGTTTGTTGTCTTGCAGCCCCTGATACTTTGTGACAAGGAATTCCATTGACGCGAGGTGGATATTGTAAAAGATGAGGAATAACAAGATGTTCTATGAAGAGGTATACTTAGCGTGCCACAGATAAGTGATCTGGTATTTACGTCGTGGTTAGAGTATAGATAAGACACGCAAAACGAAACTTAAACCTGTCTGTACAGAAAGTGCATTCGAAATTTCTGCAGTTCTTAACAGGTTAAACTCTGACAAGATTTTACACATAAGCTGTGCTATGTAATATTTATTTCATAATAGAGGGAGTTTTCCAACGAAAAGTTTTACAAAAATGATTTGGTGTATTCCGGAATAAAAATGCTAGAAGATTTATCATGTATAATTATTACATAGCGTTTCAATATAACAAATTTAAACTTGTTCATGTAATTAAATATGCTTCACTTTGTTTTACGATGTCAAATATATTTTCATTTTCATTAAATATTAAACGTTACAGATCGGAATTCGTTTTTTATTGCATTATCACTTTGTGAGAAACACTAGCCTGATCCCATACGGAGATAATTATCGGGAGTAATTCCAGAAGAATATAAATTAATAATAGTTCATGGAATCTATTTTTGTGTTCATATGTGACAGCAGTAGAGAGGGATGGAAGATAGGGATTTTGCAGTGCAATAGGAAGAGACTTCATTAATGTAATTTTGCTTTCTATTGCATAGCTACAGTCATTAGTAGCAATTATGATGATAAAAGCGATAAATTTTGGATAGCCATTAATGAAATTCATTTGTTCTAAATAGCGAAATAAATTGTGGAAGTAAATATTGAAGTTTAATTCCTAACTAATTGAAATCATTTATACTTCTTAGGGAATAACATGGGCATTGCTGTTGGGTATAAAACTAAGAAATTATAAACTGAAAGAGTATTTATTTCTTCTAACAGACAAGGGAAGACATTAAAAATGTAGTGCTATCGGAAAAACGGTTTGTCAAATAGAAATATTATACCGACATTTGGTTTGAATAATGAATTGTTTTTCTCTTCATAAGGACAAATGACAGATGTTTATCAATTCAGAATCAGATTTTATCAAAATATCTTTTTGTTTACTTTTCAGCAAGTTAGGGAGACTTCTTGTTTTCCGTGCGATGAAAAGTATTTTAGAGTCCTTTAGACTGCTGCGAATACGGGCAGAAGACTGTTTCTGGAAATTGGCGTTCTATTTCTGACTTGTACACAATAATGTAGCTTTTTTATATTTGATGTTGCAAATTTTGCCTTCATGACAAATAGGCCTACACGAATATTTACTTTGTTTCCATAACTTGTGACGGAGCATTTGCAAATGGAGATCGCCCAGTGATTAAGAAGTAGACTCGCGTTTGAAACTTCCTGGGTTCAAGTTCATGATAGATGGATGGATGGATGGACTGACTGACTGACTGACTGACTGACTGACTGACTGACTGGATGGATGGATGGATGGATGGATGGATTGATTGATCGGATGTATTGATTGATTGATTGATTGGATGGATTGATGGATTGATTGATTGGACGGATGGATGGATTGATTGATTGATTGGATGGATGGATGAATGGATTGGATGGATGGAGTGATTGATTGATTGGATGGATTGATTGATTGGATTGATTGATTGATTGGATGGATGGATTGATTGATTGGATGGATGGATTGATTGGATGGATTGATTGATTGGATAGATAGATTGATTGATTGGATTGATTGATTGATTGATTGGATTGATTGATTGATTGATTGGATGGATTGATTGATTGGATGGATTGATTGATTGGATGGATTGATTGATTGGATGGATTGATTGATTGGATGGATTTATTGATTGATTGATTGGATGGATAGATTGATAGATGGATGGATGGATTTATTCGTTCCTTAATATTCTTGCATTTGCTTTATAGCATAGAATAAAGAACATGTCCAATTCTTACGTTTTAACAATACAATGCAATACATATAAAATGCAAATATGAAATATGTACAGAATTAATACCTTGATAACAATAATATTTTATACAATGTAATATGTTTACCATTTAATAGTATTATAATATTTACACAGTACTGTGAAATGTCAAGAATTCATCTACAGAATTGAAAGTGTGAGGTATTAAGTAATTTTTTGTTTTACCTTAAATAATGCAGGGTTTTGGCTATGATTCTTAATCTCTTCAGGAAGACTATTGAACATTTTTATCGCCATGTAACGTACTCCCCTTTGAAAGCATGATAAATTTGATGATGGCGTATGAAAATCATTCCTTCTGCGAGTATTTATACTATGTATGGCTGAGTTAGTTGGAAAATTTTCTTTATTACATAAGAGGAAATTTATTGTACAGTATATGTATTGATTTGTTAAGGTTAGAATCTCTAATTTTTTTTTAAATAATCTACATGATTCTGTAGCCTTTGCTCCAACTATTATTCTAATGACTCTTTTTTGTAATAAGAATATATTTTTACCATCTGCAGAATTTCCCCAAAATATTATTCCGTAGGACATAATGGAATGAAAATAGGCAAAATATATCGTCTTTAAGATACTGCCGTTTAGAAATTGTTGTAACGACCTAATTGCGAATCATGCTGAGCTAAGTTTGGGGATTATTTCTTTGATATAATTTTTCCAATTTATTGTTTTATTAATATGCAAACGAAGAAATTTGGCTGTTGATGTTTCTAGTAGAGGTATATTGTTGATAGTTGTGTCCAATGTTTCAGAGATTAAATTTGAAGTGGCTTTAAATTGAATTATGTTAGTTTTATTAATGTTTAATGCTAGTTTATTGGTTGTAAATCAGTCATAAATTTTAAGGAGAATTATTTCATTGTTCGTCCAAACTCATTTTCAATTTTAGTACTACCTCGAATTTAAATGATTAGGAATTTAGCTATTTGTGGGATTATCTCTCGCTTCCAATACAAACAGAAATGCATATGCCGATTCGCAAGACTTCAGTTCATGTTATTGTACTCGGTGGAAATGTTTGCAGAATACTCAGATATGGGTACCAGATGGAAACATATGACATGAGATTCATTGACTGTAATGCTGTGTACATGGCGATATATGGTAACACATTGGAAATGCACGTTTTCAGACAGGTGAAAGAAAAATGGAAAATCAGTTTATGAAGTGTAGCAACACATATGGCCTCGCTGTTAAAACGACTATAATAAATAAACATAAAATGCATATTTTAAAATATTTATTCATAGTGTTCTGCACAAGGTCAGGTCTTTCACTGCAAACCCATCATTCGTCATTCTTCTCTATTTTCCGCCTTGTCTTAGTCTCCACATATGATGCATACATCGTAATAATAATAATAATAATAATAATAATAATAATAATATAATAATAGTAATAATAATTCTTTATTCATACTGTCAGAGTTAAGGACGGAGGGCCTTCTCTTACACTCTACCAGGTCACAAAGTATACAAGCAGTTAAAATTTAACAAAAAGTTAAAGAACAGAATACTAACATATTACAAAAAAATAATAATAATATCATAATAAAATCGACACTAAACAACATGAAAATAATACCATAATAGAAAAAAGAAAGTAAAATACATTGGAATATAGCAAAAGCAACTCATTTAGTTCAAATGGTTAATATGGAAAACGTAAGGTAGAATATAACAAAATAGAATGTAATAAAATAATAATAAAAAATAAAATAGAATTCACAATAAAAGTCTATGATAATAAATTCATCAGCTGATAAAGAGAACAAAAAGGGGAAAGGAAGGAAAGAAATATATAGCCCATATTTTTTACAAAACTATCGCAGAGAAAAGGGCTTATAACTGAAAGGAATCTCAATTGAAAAAGTGCAATTTTAATTTATTTTTGAAACTAGACAATGTCCGACAGTCTCTGACTTGTTGTGGTAGAGAGTTCCAGAGATGAGCTGCCGTATACCATTCCTTTCAGTGCATCCTTCTGTAGACACGTTTTTCTTAGCCAGTGACTCAGCCAATTTCTTTTTCTCTTTGTTATTAGTTTCAGCATTATTCTTTCTTCGGCCACTCTTTCTAGTACAGTTTCATTTCTTATTCTCTCTGCCCATTTCATACACGTCATTCTTCTCCATATCCGCACTTCAAATGCTTCTAGTCGTTTGTTTTCACTTTATCGTTAGGTCCTTATTTTTTGCCCCATAAAGTACCACACTTCACTCAAAGCAGTTCATTACTCTCTATCTTAGTTATTTTACTAGAGATACGCAGAAAATGCTCCTTTTATTAAAAGCTTCCTTTGCTATTGCTATCATTCTTTTGACTTCCTTACAGCAGCTAAAGTTACTACTTACAGTATATGGACTATTCCATATGAAATCGATCAGTAAAAAACCTCGCATTTTTTATACTCTAATTTTTTCCCTACTTATGCAAGGTGCTGAGGGAAGTGCATTTTCAAAAATATACTATCGAAAGTCAAACGGTTTTCGTATTATTGAGGGACAAATTTAGCGTATTTTATAAAAACAAGCCTCTTTTTCAGCGCTCAAAACTCTGGAAACATTTACTGCAGAACATTGAACGAGAGCTTATTTTGAAGCTGACATTTGGTAGGTTTGTTAAGAAGTAATCATTTTTATTGTACACAGAGAGACAGATAATCTGATTTTACTTACTTTTAGGCTTTTTGGCCACTTGTAAAAATGTAAAAAAATATTGAAAAAAACCTTGCATTTTTAAGAGGGATTCGGCATTGTTTGCTTAGCGGTACGGCAGTAAGTTTCGATGGTATTAAATAACTTATTTTCACACGCGTAGACTTGAACGGCGCAGTACCGCACACACTGGCCGATAGCTGAAGATAAGCGAGCGTTGGGCGTCATTTTACTCCTGTGTTTATGAAAACCTGTGATAAAGCTAGCACAGCCATGCGCTGCTAGACGATACATCACGTGTTTGTCTCCAGGCCTTGCGTGTCTCGGCTAGCTCCCGTCTCACAGTCAGCTGGTTACTTCACGCGCGTACTATTTATTTTCCTTATTTGATATTTTCAATACTTTCTTATCACCATACCATCAGTAAAAAATATGTGTTTATTTGTACTTTCAATGAGGAATCTAACCATATATTAAAAAAAATATTTTTTCTTTGGCAAAGGCGTCTCAATGAGGAATAAACTAAATTTCTCCATTTCCATAAAAAGAAAATCTGTTTATATATCAATATAAACTTTAATTTCTCAGCATCAAAATTAACTATGATTTTGATCATTGGGTGAAAGGGTTTCGGAGCTACAACAGTTAAAATTGCTAATTTTATGAAAATACGATAAATTTAAATATTTTTAATTTAAACACTATGAAGTTCTGATGCCTCAAACTCTGCACAAAGCATCGTATCACAGTTCTCTGCATACAAAAAACTTTCATTGTATTTAGAAGGTCAATTTTCTCTATATTTCGGTCGATTTGAGATGGAATAGCTCATATCCCAAGTATTTGAATCTGTCCACTTGTTCGAATTTGCACATTTACCTTCTTTATTTTTCTTCCGATGACCATGGTCTTTGTTTTGTTTGCATTTCCCTTCATCCGATACTGCTCATATCTGTCATTTAGCTTCAGTAACATATTCTTATAAATTCAAGGTTTGATGAAGCTGGAGAAAATAATAGTTTCTATATATATATATATATATATATATATATATATATATATATATATATATATATATATATATCTTGATTACACAACTTTTAACACTGTATTACTTCGGAATGTATATGATAAGACTTTCTTATGTTAAATTTAACGTACCTTGTTTACATGTTTTGCCTATTTATGGGTCATCTTCAGAACTGGTCACTGTTGGTCTTGGCGCCACATGTGAGGGTGCGTTTGTAGTGTAGAGTCAAACAGTACAACATTAGCAACTTTCTACATAAGTAACCTATACACAAACATACCCATAAAAGATACTCTACAGATACTAGAACAAATGCTCAAAAACAATAACACACCACAAGAACAAATCAAAGAAATCATCCACACCACAGATATCATCACAAAACAAAACTACTTCACATACAATAACAAATATTACAAACAAACCGAAGGCCTTCCCATGGGATCACCCATTTCCAGCATACTAGCAGAAATATTCTTACACCACATAGAACAGATATACATACTCAACAAAGACAACAACAAACACGCAGACAACATCATATATTGTCACAGATACGTAGGTGACATACTAATACTATACAAAGGAAACAAAAGACAGAACCAAAACCTACATCAACACATAAACAAAATACACCCAAAGCTACACTACACATTAGAAATTGAAAACAACAAATCCATACATTTTCTAGACATCACAATAACAAAAGTAGACAATAAACACACATTCAAAGTATACAGAAAACCCACAACAACAACAACACACATACACAACACGTCCAACCGCCCCACATAACACAAACAAGCTGCATTCCGAATAATGGTACACAGATTACTCAACATATCAATGAACCAACAGGATTACAACGAAGAACCAAACATAATCAAATACATAGCACAAGAAAACGGATACAACCCCAATTTAATAGATAACATAATACGTAAGACAAAACATAACTACAATAAACAGAAGAATACAACACAAACAAAAGAACACAAAAAGTACATCACACTAACATACAAAAACAAAAACACACATAAGATTCCAACCTCATTCAAGAAATTAAATTACAACATCTCATACAGAACAAATAACACTCCACAAAAACATCTCAACATACAAACAACACAAACATACAAATACAACCACACAGGCGTATACAAACTCAAATGTAACACCTGCAACAACTTCTACATAAGACAGACAGGCAGATCATTTCAAACATGTTACAAAGAACACATCACAGCCATAACAAAATTACAAAACACCTCCACATATGCAGAACAAATCACAAATGCCAACCACACCTACAGAGACATCAACACAGACTTGGAAATACAGCACTTCCAACCAAAAAGCAAGAAACTCAACACACTAGAACAACATGAAATATACAGACACACAAAAACACATACACTCTTTGACTCTACACTACAAACGCACCCACACAGGAAACAAGAGGCGCCAAGACCAACAACGACCAGTTCCGAAGATGACCGAAAATAGGTCGAAACATGTTAACAAGGTACGTCAAAATTTAACACAAGAAAGTTCTTATCATACATATTCCGAAATAAGTATTCAGTTTGTTATTAAATCCACGTTACACTGTATTGTGTACGTGATTACTCGTTCAGTGCCTAAAGTAATAAGCAGTGTAATCACACGAAACGGAGCGGGAAGATAAGTCAGAGCTCTCCGTAGTAGGCCTATACTCCATGTACACCTAACTTGTACTCAAAATAACCAACCACAGGACTCTAATTTTATTATAAGTGAGAAACAAATGGCGAATAACTTACTTCATTCAGTACACTATTTGTTGTGAATCTATGATACATGCTCTCAAATTGTACCTCCCTTCTGAAGTAGCCATAATGAGAATTCCTATCGCCATCAAAATAATATTACTCCCAGCCATGCTTGCACTAGCGTACTCCGCTTCTCGTGTTATGAGGGATAAGCTCTCGCGCACGAGCACTACCATTTTAAAACGTTCCTCTTGACCTACTCCGACATCAGAGAAAATTATCTTTCCACCGAATGTGGGATAAAGCCCACATGTCTGTAACGCCATGCTCATAACATACGAGGTTCTTTCGAAGACAATTTTCTTCCAGTTTTAATATGTGTTCATACCAGTTCCATTTTATGTCAATTTTTGTCACATATCTTGTGATTTGTCTTCATCTGTGTAGCCTACTATCGCCTGGTCTGTAATTGGATATTGGACAGATACCTAATTAAAACATAAATCAAAATGTGGAGATGAGATTTACACGCTCTCTTGCCCCAAAAATGGTAATGCCCGCCAATCTTTTCGTCAAACCTGTATGCACACAATCAAATATATACACATAACAGTACATTATGCAACGAGTCTATAATGATAGTAATTAAGACGCGAGTATGTTTATGAAACTAGCTTGCGCTCGTTTCATAATTTTCATACGAGCGTCTTAATTACTAGACTTCGTTGAATTGCCACACGCAGCATGCAATCAGGTTGCCGATGTACGGTAGTATACTCGTAGAAGAGGCGAGCGACCGCCCGGTCTCGTAGTATAAGCATTTCATGTTAAGATTTGTGACCGGTCCAAATAGATAGAGCAGCTACAGCTAATGTATACCTATGTAAGCACTTGTTTTTGCATTACTGTGGTCGGAATAGTCAAAGCTTAACATTTGTTCAGTGCAGGCAAGAATTCAATCAAACATTCCACATTAAGAGTGTTGCTGTTCCAAACAATTACTCCTGCAATAACCTTACCCCCGCAGCCAGTCTTGACCCGTTGGGGAACGTGGTTGAATTCTGTTAATTATTATGCAGAATATTACGGAAAAATAATGGAGGTAATTCATGCATTGGATAGCACAGACAGTTCCGCTGTTGCAGCTGCAAAATCATTGCTTTCTGAACAGCTATTGAAAGATATTCTGTCATTGATTCTAATTTTAAAATCGTAAGCAAGGTACAGCTGTCAAAAAAAAAAAAAAAAAAAAAAAAAAAAAGTGGCCGCATTCGTGAACAGCGAATATTTTCAAAGTCCACTTCGGGTCGCGGCGATGTTACACGATGCAGGTGCTTGTACAAGCAGTTCCGGAACTATGAAAGTGTTCCATATCTGCGCCTCGTAGACCAGCGGTAGAGTGCTTGTTTAATGATTCAGAGGTCGTGGGTTCGGGCCTTGTTCAAGTTTTCATTTTATTTTTTAATCGTTCTTTAGCGATGTAAATGGTATTCAAATTATCATTTATATCCAGTTATCGTTCTTTATGGATATCACGTTATTTATATTTTGTTATCGTTCTTTAGAGATATGAATAAAATTCAGGTAATCATTTGTATTCTGTTATCGTATTATAACGATATGAATAGTAATTATTATTGTATCTCCAATGGGGATTAGCCCTATTTTACATCTGTATGTTAGGGCTATAGTTTTATACACAAAAAAGGTAAGCATAAAGAGAAATGGAAAAGAAAATTAAATTAACTTACGCGATGTAAACAAAACATAAACAATCCGTAAATTAGGCATTGCGATTGCAAAACAAATATCAGGTATCAATTTGAAACATACAAAAACATTAACAACATACATACGTAACACTTCTATAACACAAATATGCTGCTTTCCGTACCATACATCATAAATTAATACACAATAGTCACACAAACACAATCAAACTATAATTACGACATTGCGACGACATCAAGCATCCCATAACTGACTCACATACATAACAAATCAAGCATCCGTTACAACACATACACTTCAACATAGTAACCACACTTTTAAAAGTTACAAATTTGGCTCCAAGAAGAATAAATAGGACACTGTTACTAATTACTATTCTTCTACAATTTCTTAAATACATCTGTAATAAATCTGTGAAATTCCGATATGAATAATATTCACGTTATTTATATAGTTATCGTTCTTTAGCGATTTAAATAATACTCAAGTTATCATTTATATTCTGTTTTCCTTCATTAACATTATAAAACAGTATTCAAGTTATTTATATTGTTATTGTTCTTTCGCAATATATTAATTAAACAAACCGATATTTATCATTTATATTGTGTTATCGTTCTTTAGTGATACTGTATAAATAATAATGATACTGTATAAATAATAATCAAGTTATTTGTATTGTAATCGTTATTTAGCGATATAAATAACATAAATTTAATATTAGGTTTGGAAAAATCCAGTTGCATAATACTGATATTAGTTTTTTTTTGTATTATTACATTATACCATCTTGAACCACAATAAAATGAAAAGAAGTAACGAGGAATTGAATCTGAGACGTTGACATCTAAATTCCGACGTTCGTCCGCTGAGCTACGAGAGCAAAAGTGTGGAAACATTTTCGGAAAAATTGGCCCAATCACACTCTAAGATTTTCTGATGATTCGTAGAAGCTAGTCCAGGATGCGGGGGGCAAAGGCTAATTGAGATTTCCCGGTCTCTGACCGGGTCAAACATCCTGATAGAATTAATATTTAACCCTTGCCGTGACTTTCGGTGAAGTCCGGAGGGCCCAATTAGTCAAATCCACTCTCCTCATCTCCACGCTTGGGTCCCCTGGAATTTAATAAGATGCGAAAGAGATAGTGGTGTGCGGAAAGCAACGGGATGTTACCGCATTTAGGCCTATCCTTCCCAAGAAAACTGCAAACATGAACAAAGGAAGCTTTTAATAGAAGAAGAAGGATCTTCTGCGGACCTCTGGAAAAAGAACTAAGGAAGAGACTAGTGAAGTGCTTTGTGTGGAGTGTGGCATTGTATGGGGAAAAAACATGGACATTACGACGAAATGAAGAGAAACGAATTGAAGCATTTGAAATGTGGATGTGGTGAAGAACGGTGCGTGTGAAGTGGACAGACAGAATAAGAAATAAAATTGTGTTTGAAAAAGTGAGTGAAGAAAGAATGATGCTGAAACTGATTAGAAAGAGAAAAAGGAATTGGTTGGGTCTCTGGTTGAAAAGAATAATAGACGACATTAGGATATGTAGATCATATGCGGAGACTAAGAGGAAGGCAGAAAATAGGAAAGATTGCAGATTGCTGTGTTTGCAATGAAAGACCTGCCCATGGACAGAACACTTATGTATGTGGGTATGTTCAGAATGCCTGGAATATCGTGTCTAAGAACAGTCGCTATTTGCAAAGACTAGTCAATTCCATGCCCACTCGACAGCAAGATGATCGAGATAAGAGGAAGATAGACTAAATATTGAATTGTGGCTTTTTGTTTTGTTTTTTGAACGCTTAATTGTTTGAATGTTTTAAGGCTGACGCCAGTAAATTTGTTTTGTTTATGCCACGAAAGATATTTTATTGAGAATAAAATCTTTTTTCTTTCCATTTGCAGCCACAATGATAATGATAAAGTCATGGCATAATATATTAATGAACCTGATGTTAATTACTAAAATAATCATAAAAGAGAAAGGAGCTATTATGTCTAGTTTGTCGCTCTCAAAAACAGAACAAAAAAGGACATAAAAAGCACGAGGTTGTAGTCGAACGCTGGACCTCATGAATAAGAGGCCTGAACTTTACCATTTTGCTATTGAATAACACACAGCATACTTCAATTATAACTGTAGATATCAGGCAACGTGGTCCAACAACATGTAACATCGCCTGTCTCCGAATTGTAGCGAAGATACCCGAAGGGAACTTCGTTTCAGGAGAGCGGCCACTTTTTCTCTTGACAGCTGTACGTTAAATTTAACAGAAGAAAGTCTTATCATACACATTCCAAATAGTTTCTAGCCAAATAAACAGTCCTGAATATCTTGGCAGGTATTTAAAGACGAAAAATATCGGCCAACAAAACTACAAAAAATAATTCTTCAACCATACATTTTCTGGTTGGTTTTTATTGCAGAGGAGTAATTCCTAGTCTGCGTTTTTCGTGCAGTCGTTTGAAACGTGTGCTCAAGCCCGCGGTAATGAGTCATCGGCAGTGACGGCGAAAATCCGCGCTTGTTAACGCCAGCTTAGTGTGTGGGCCAAATTATTACCTGTGCGAATTCGCCAATGTGTAATTATCGAGATTTATGAACACATGGCTGACTGATTGCTCAGTCAGGTGCAAGAGAGAGGACAGATTTCTTGTACATCAATTATTAGTGCCTACAACTCGATGGTACTAGAACGTCAATGTACTGGCCAGAAAAGCGTATGACGTATTATGACGTTATGAATTTCTATTGCATATAAATCAGTTCTGTTGGGTTGACGTAATCATATCAGGTATGGAATTTTATCTAACAATACCAATGAACTTGTGGAAATTTATAGTTTTAAGTTTCTCCGGTTTGTTCATCCTATTAGCACAGATTTGTTAGAAATTCACTACTGATATTAGCGTTCAGTTAATATTAAAATACGTCCGCATAAAAGGGGAACATTTCGTTCGAGTTAGTAAATATAAAGAATACTAGTGGCTTGTGCAGCAAATGCTGCAAACCAAGTCCATAAAAATTCAAATAAACATTTTTCAGATTTATTTTCAACAGTAATCTCACTAGACGTTTTGATTTTATCGATAAATCTACGAGTGGAACACGAGCAGATTTATCTAGAGAAAATCAAAACTCGAGTGGGATTTAATTAACTATTACACGACTAGAAGAAAGTATATAAAGATTAGAAGTAACGAAGTACTCCAATACAATAAAATATTAATTGACTTACGAAAATACAACTGTCTTCAAATGTATTATTGTACCATTTCAACATTACAAATATTACGCTAGATGCATGCTAGATGGCAATAGTGTCTTTATACAGACACTGTAATGATTACTATTCAATAAATATTAATATTAAACAATCTCTGATACGTGACTATCCATAATATCATATAGCAGAAGTTGTTTCTATCCTCTCAGAGCAGAAGCTATAACATAACCTAACTAATATACACAATTGTTAGAAAAGTTTTAATTAACGACGATGACATAAAAAATAAACATGAATAATTTTGAAAGGAATAATTATTGAATGTACAATTTTCAAATTTGAATGTGGTTGGTGGTTCAATTGATGTTATATTGGACGTGTGCGTAATAGAAGTGGAACTCGTTGATTTAGGCATACATGGTGTATTCAACTTATTCAGGATTTCCGAATGGTGCTCTTCATTTATTTGTATATCGGATTTCAGAAGATGCATAGGTATGATCAGTGATTTTTATTAATTCGTGTTCTTGAATGCCAATGCGAGTCATATTTGAAACTGCTGTGCATCGACTGGAGTAGATTGTAATTTTATATATATTTTTGACGTCCAGACCAGCGCAGTTTCAAATGTTGGCAAACAAAGAAACAAATGCTAGGGACGCGATAAAATTAAACAAATGCTAGGGACGGGATAAAATTGTGCGATAAGCAGCCATGATTGGTTGAAATACGTCCTTTCGTACAGTTTTATTGGTCAAAAGTAGTATGACGTAGTAAGAGTGTAATAGTTTATGTAAAATACCAGATATAGTGAAGGTTATTTGCTTGCATAATAATGAAACATACTCCCTCTGAATGTTTTTTATTCCGAATACTTTTGCTTGAACCTATCCAGCTTCAGTTTTTCAGTTTCAACGTGAAAACGCAAGTAACAATGTCAGGATGATCAGTGGATTTTTCATGTGGGAGTAAAGCAATAGCTACTTCAGTTCATTGTGGATTGTAGGCGGAAGTTAAAAAAAGTCAGGTTTGCTATGCTTTCGAACAATAGACATTGCATCTTGGTATACTAAAGTACTTATTTGGAACACCAAAAGTCACACCGTCCAGTCAATCAGAGCCAAATTTATCCTGCTAAGAGATCTTGCTGAAATGATCGGGAGACTACAAAATGTTGTACACCTCTTATTTTACCAGTAAGTAATACTTTTTGGTCTTTCCTTAGGAACTGTAACTTTTGCGTTCTCTGGAGTCAATACTGAAGAGAATTACGCATAAAAATATGTACATTACACCGTCATTATGTATATGCAAAAAACCCAACCCCACTTGATTAATAACTATAAAAATTATTGATTTTTAATAACAGTATTTTCTTACGTACGTTATGTAGTTATATATATATATATATATATATATATATAGCCGCCACTCAGTAAATTATAGAAATGAAGATGTAATTTAAGATATTCTCTACATCTACATGCATAACCCCAAAAGTTTCAACTTCATATCATCAATATAGCATTAATATGTATAATTAAAGAAAAATAGTCACTTCATGGCATTAATTATAATAATGTTTCATTTCTAATGGTAATAATGTCATCAACCTCAAGTTTTGTAGATTTTAATATCCAATACACAGCTGTACTCAGAAAATTACACACCGCAGAATCAGACCTATAATTATTTTTAGTAAGTCTTGAAGTTTTTAATAACCAATTGAATTTGAGCTCTGAATATGTCAGCAATCCTGCAAGTCATGACCTTCGTGTAATATCATATTGTGTATTGTAGTGTGTGTTTTGTTTTATTACTTAGTTCTCAAAACTGACGAAGATGGATTTTTGAAAATAGGAAAATGATGTAGGAAAATTGACATTTCACTGAAAACTACTATTTTTCTGAAAAACTTTGGTTTACAAGCTTGAAAATGAGGTCTGATTTATTAAGATCCGTTTTCCCGTAATTTCCATTACGAGTTCAAATTATATACATATAGATGTTGGAACTAAAGCAAGTGCAATGTGAGTATGATAATTTGTAACAATGAATGCCACCGAAAATATACATATAACAAGAATTCCGGAAGTTACAATACTTGAAGGGGCTGGTAAATAAATAGTAATAATGTTTATTAAAGGAGAAAAATTCGCTTCGGCGCCGGGGATCGAACCCGGGTCCTTGGTTTTACGTACGAAGCGCTCTAACCACAGAGCTACGCCGAAGTTCAATCCACAACACCGGATCGAATCTCACTCCTCTAGTGTTTTTCCCTTTGCCTTACTCCATTTTCGACATAAATGTTGAAATATATTAAGTGAACTACCATTATACAAGGAGCGCACTCGATTTTTACAATTTCCAATTTTAAAATTTACAATTTATTTACAATTTACATTTGAATTTACATTTGGATAGATACCCGAAATGAGCATATGCTCGTGCTAGGGTGCAGTCCAGTAGTCTACATAATTGAGAGACTTGTTTGCCAAAAATTAATCTTTACATAGATTCTTCGCCCAATAGTGCATATACTGTGTAATCCTGGCCACCAAGTCAGTCAATTGAGTGCGCTCTTTGTAGATAGATGGATTTAGTGAGTAATATTATATATACAGATTTTATATTATCATAATTTTCTCTAAAATCCAATGCACGGGTCTTCTGACCGTACGTGCTTATGTGCCCAAAACAAGCCCTCCTTTGTAGGCCCCCCACCTATGATTACATCCAACTATTCTCTAAAAGAACACACATATTAAAATGGAAATGACACAATAAAACACATTATATAATATATCCTAACCTAAAAGACCTAAAAGTGTACAGTTGGGTGGATACTATTATCCCTTCCTCAGTTCGCGTAACAAACTTCAACAGCTGAAGTTCTAATCTTTCTCGCCTTCAAGAGGAACAATCCAGTCTTTTGTTCCCATTCTCTATTCCCCATGAGGTCAAGACATGCAAATCCTATTATGACTTAGCATCGAGGGTGGTAGATATTTTCTCCGTATATGTTCCAATTCAACACAATGTAATAAAAATGTTTATACGGAGTCCTTTTCTCTGAATAATGACTTAGTTTCGAGGTAAATAACATAGTAATAATAATAATAATAATAATAATAATAATAATAATAATAATAATAATAATAATAATAATAATAATAATAAGTAAAGAATCAGCGATAATAGTATGTTATAAAGTCAGATAAAAAAATTGTAATTGACAATAAACTTTTAACTTCTCGTATCACCTTAAGTATTGATCTTAAGTATTGAATAAATTAAACAGTCTGTGATTATCTAGTATTACATTTATAGCATTAACGTTTTCAGTGCGTGTGTACCATTTTCAAATGCGAATACCTGTAACATTTAAATAGGTCTTCTTGACTGTGGAATTGGAACATTCATGAACATCATTGATGCTGTTAATAAACTACATAAAAACACAACTTGAGGATGAAATAGATAAAATATATATGTTAACAATAGTTCACGTGATCACTTCGATGACATGTTGTTAGAGTAGTCTTCTCTTAATGTGGATCATCGTGGTTAAATATTATAAAATATCCAACAAAATGGTAAATGTTAAAATTAACTTGCACTGATAATCACTATAAAACACTGTGGTCTTGTTGAGTTGTTTTGATGTTCATTTATGTTCATATATGCTATACGTCGTACGTAATGTAGGTTTTGTATTACATGGTTGTAGCTTGGTGGAAGAGTTGTTAAACAAGTACAGAATTCTTATTGACCTCGTGCGGTTTTCAGTCTAGCCATTGTGCACTGTGAACGTCAAATTTGATGTTGCAATTTACATTTAATAAATGCTAATGTTGAAATGCAAAGATAGAGTTGATGACTTACGTGCATGGTCTGGGTATGATGTTTATTTCCCGATGGCTTGGTTATGACTGAGAATCGCTCAAGGTGTACATTAGCTCTTAAACTAATGTGTGTCCGGCGGAACCGGAAGTGACACATGGGGTTGGGGGATCTGCCGTCGGAAGTGGAGGTGGTATGGTTTGATTGTTCGATATTAATTTGAATAGATTAAATAACGGGTTATTAGGATTGATTATTTGTTCATTTAGTAATTTGTTTCCTTGATTAAAACTTTTTTCAATGTGGTACTGTTCTATTGTATCTATTGCGGGGCTATTGGTGGCTTTTATAATCTTTAGTTTATCTCTTATATTGTGTAACTCATGACCTTCCTCAATAAGATGATAAGCAAATTTTGAATTTATTCCTGCTATATTTGAAGTCTGTGGCATGTTCCTTGTATCTTATTTTGAAATTGCGGCGAGTTTGACCAATGTATATTTTAGGACAGTTATTGCATTGTAGTTGATATATACCACTGTTTAAATATGGTTCGTTATTGTTTGTTTTGTTGGGGATTATATTGTGTAATTTATTATTAGTTTTAAAGGCAATGTATCACGCTTTGAAGCTAAATTTAGTATTAATGATGCCATTGAATATGCTTTGTAGTTAAAACAACATTGAATAAAAAGACACTCAATGAAATCCAACTTAACTTCCACAAGGTAATGCTCTGCATAAATGTTTGTAGGAATGTTAGACTTAAGATCTAAACAAAGAAATCATGTATAGAGTTATATCAGAGGTCTAGGAATTTTCAGAGCTCAGTGGGAAGCATTTCTTCAGCACATAAATGTATGCTGGCTGCTTCTGGATGAAAACAATCCTTATATTCCTGCTACCCGAAACCTTCAAGACGAAATTGATCTGAGTATTAGTCGTTTACCCCTTCAGCCAGAACAAGTTAACGATTTTCGTCCAAAATGTTTGAGAAGAACAGTTCGTGAGGACTCCTTTGAGAAATGGCGTGAACTTCCTGGAAAAGGGAAAGGTGTCACATTTTATTCCCACCGGAAGAAAGGGAATGCATGGATTTCCAACAAGAAGGGTCTCTCCTGCAGCCAATGGACTGACGCGATCAAAATGAGCTGCAACGTCATTCCAGTCAGAACCTCCCAGGCAGAAGCCTTCGTGCTACGCATTGCAGAAGATGCGATGAGCAAGAAACCTCAGCCCATGTACTGGGTTTTTGCCGGAAGGGAGAATTACTGAGAATTGACCGTCATAATAAAATTCGCTCCATGATTGCCAATGAATTTCGCCGGGCTGATAAGTATGAGGTATACGAGGAAATTGGGTGCCTTTCTGCTGACAGGTCAACTCGAAGAGCAGATATCATTATTATAGACCGAAAAAAAAATTGTGGACTCATTCTCGATCCCACAGTCCGTTTTGAGAACAGCGAGGAACAACCTAGAGAAGTCTGCAAAGAAAAACGGGCAATTTATCTGCCATGCTGTAACGATTTGGGTACCAAATATAACATCAAGACATGGGACGTTATAGGAATTATAATTGGGGCTAGAGGCACAATCCCACGGGAATCCTTAGAAGTCTTCCGAAAATTAAAATTTTCTGACAGCACCCTGGACATGATATCCTTCACTGCACTGAAGTCGTCGACCAGCATAATTAATCATCACTTATATTCTTTATAGGCTAAAATGTAATTTGTCTTGTAGCCTAAATTGTCTGTTGCATTTCCAAAAAATTTCTCAATGATAGCCTACCTAACTAGGGTTTCTATTAAAGAAAAAATTGAATTAAATATAAATATTCATTTAGAATTGATTAGGAGGCCGATTATTAAACCCTGGTTGGGATGGCTATCAAATATTATTATTAGGATATATCGAAAATGGTGGGAAAAAAGCGTAAGTTAGCTCGGTTGATTTCATGCCAGAAGAATGTACCATAAACAGTGTTAGTCAGTTTTGTTTATCTATTCATGTTAAAATCTTCTATAACATTTAAATTCGATTAAACTTTCTAAGTAAGTATTTAAATATGATATTGGGAATATTATTTATGTTTTTTTTTACATTCGAGTTAATAATTTAATACAAGGTTGCGAAAGGAAGTAGTCTTTTGTGTACTCTGCATAATAAATATCCCACTCTTTTTCTTTCTGTAGTGTAAGGCGCAAACAACCTCAAGCAGTATAAAACTTCAGTTTATTTTCTGCTTACTTCATTCCGTTCCATAAAAGTAATGCTTGAAAACGAGGATGAGTGCTAGTATAAAGTAAAAGTACTCGTACAGAATTGCGTTGAAGACGGAGAATGGTTCGCAGCAGTCCATGTTTCAAGGAAATGTCACCGAAGTGTGATAGCTAGTATCCTCCGCTCAAACCGAACGGATTTACCAGCAGTGAGGAAGAAGAGAACATCTTCGTGGTATTACTGCTCCGTATACATTTCATTTAATAGGGCGACAAGGGGCGGAAAGAGAGATTTAAACAGGACCATACAGGGTTCTTAAAGGGATTTCCCAGTTCCCACATTGGTCGTTTCCTTGAGGGTGGTTCCAGTTTTCAGAAATCGTTTCAAGAATCTTTTTTACTTACCCTATCGTCTCCAGTCATTACGAGCCCCGATAAATTATACAGGCTCTAAAAGCGTAGTGTGGGGTGGGGGAGGACGACGAGGTAGGGAGATTGTCATTGAGAAAGTACAAGTAGGAACAAGTGGGCGGAGGAGATAAAAAGAGGGAAATAGGTAAACAGAATGGAATTGAGGACGTTCACAGTGGAACGTTCTGGAGGCGGAGGAAGAAAGTTTCGCAACTAAGTTTATATTTACTGCTTGGTGTGATTATAGAGTAAGACTCCTTTATCCTAGTTCTAGCATATTACCGAACTCCTGGGAATCAGACAACACAACGAATGCTTTTTTAAAACACATCTGCATAAGTTTTAAGTACTAGGATAACTCAAATTGTATAAAGAAAATATAACTGTAATTGAATTTCATCTTGAGAGTAATTAATCCAGGAGGACAAAGTCTTTATTCTATGTAAGGCCTATATTAAAAAAATATTTTCTATTATTCACTCATTAAAGCGATTGAAGCACTTTCTTCCCGGTAAATTAAAATTAATCCTTGTACAAACACTCGTGATGCCACACTTTGACTGCTGCGATATTATATTAAGTAACCTAAGATTCGAAGAGAACGGCAGTTACGTAGACTTTCAGCCTCCCATTACTACCATTAATGCACAACACAATGTCAATACGGCGGTTGCTGTCGTCTGCGATACAACGAACTTTTCTGTTGATTTTTGAGTTTGGCATTTTTTCCGGTTATTATATGCTTATTTAAGTTGTGTTAACTCTCGCTAGTGGTTTTATATTTTATTTTATCCGTCTTAGTATTTATTTTATTATTGTAAATATTTTTGTTTTATCACTATTATTATTATTATTATTATTATTATTATTATTGTTATTATTATTAATGAATTATTTTGTATTACAATCTTTGTATCATTTCTATCACGATTATATTATTATTATTGTTATTATTATTATTATTATTATTATTATTATTATTATTATTTATATCATCAGCATTATTATTTGAACCCTGTAAAATTTTTTGTAGACTACTGGACTGTACCCGAGCACGAGCATTATGCTCATTTCGGGTATCTATTCATATGTATTCAATTCAAATGTAAATTGTAAATAAATTATTATTATTATTATTATTATTATTATAATCGTGAATTAAAAAAAAATATTTTTCATGAATAACTGATAACACGAATCTGGCTGTGATGTGTACAGCGGATATTAATCACAAAATTTAACGTCAATGCAAGCTGCGATCATGGCACCGAATGCGTTGTGCGAATGGTGTCCTGTGTTCTGTTCTATGCAAGTCGTGATGATCCCGTATTATCACAATTTTAATAGATTAAGTGTCCGTTTAAAATAAGTTAAAGCTCACAAAATAATCCAGAAATTAAGCCCAGAAGCGTGTTTGAAGAGTCTCCTATGTGCTCGTCTAATGTGAAGTCTAGCTTGGGGTTGTACGTATTCTTCATTAGTCTTTCTTTGGGTACGTTATTACAACATTCCAGGAATAAAACTGAATCTTAGTGACATGAGATCAATTCTGTACATATAGCACTGACGTACGAAGGAAAAACACATTTATTATCAATGAATCAATCAATTAATCAATCAATCGAATCAAAGAATGAGTGAATCGACTGAATAGTTTAATTAATGAAGAATGAATGAACAAATGTATGAATGATTGAGTTATCGTTGAATAAATGAACCAACGAATGAACCGATTTAATGAATCAATTAATCAATCAATCGATGAATAAACAAACAAATATACTGCATAATAATATTAAGAAATTTTACTTGAAGTAAGAAAAGGCATAGGTTTATATGTAAATCCCGAAAAGACAAAATATATGATTATGTTTCGTGACCAGAATATTATACGAAATGTAAACATAAAAATTTGAGATTTATCCTCCGAAGAGGTGAAAAAATTAAAATATCTTGGAGCAACAGTAACAATAAAATAATAACACTCGGGAGGAAATTAAACGAAGAATAAATATGGAAATACCTGTTATTATTCGGTTGAGAAACTTTCGTCATCTAGTCTGCTGTCAAATATCCTGAAAGTTAGAATTTATAAAACAGTTGTATTACCGGTTGTTCTGTATATGACTGTGAAACTTGGACTCTCACTTTGAGAGAGGAACATAGGTTAAGGGTGTTTGAGAATAAGGTGCTTAGGGAAATATTTGGAGCCAAGAGGGATGAAGTTACAGGAGAATGGAGAAAGTTACACGACGCAGAACTGCACGCATTGTGTTCTTCACGTGACATAATTAGGAACATTAAATCCAGACGTTTGAGATGGGCAGGGCATGCAGCACGTATGGGCGAACCAGAAATGCATATAGAGTGCTAATTTGGAGCCCGGAGGGAAAAGATCTTTAATGCAGGCAAGACGTAGATGGGAGGATAATAATAAAATGGATTTGAGGGTGGTGGGATATGATGATAGAATAGGGACCAATGGCGGGATTATATGAGGGCAGTAATGAACCTGAAGTTTCCTTAAAACCCATTTGTAAGTAAGTAATGAATGAAACAAATAAATGAAAAATTAATGAATAAATAATAAATAAGTGGATGAATAAATAAATAATAAATAACTATAACAAACGAATAAATTGTAAATAAACTAATAAAGATAAGTAAATGAAGAAATAAATGAAATTAGATATAAGTAAATAAATAAATTAAAATTAGTAAGCAAGTAAATAAGTAAATATGTAGCAGTAATGTTGCTATTAAAACTACTGTCGTCACTGCCGTTTCAGAAGTTATCATGATTTGTCTTTCAAATGAAAGCTTTCATAATTACACGGTGTGATATTAGCGCCTCATTCACTAGGCGGAATGTTCATCTTTCAAACATTTTAAAAATGTGTGTAATTTATAGTGATAGGGTAGTCACCCATTATCTACATAGATTTGCTTTGCATGTTGACTCTGGATTTAGGACCATCCACACTACGATTATTTTGAATGTTCTCTTCCAACTAGAGCAGAGAGAATGTGAAAGGAAACGTCACTCTTGTCACGTGGTGTTTTGTGTGAGGCAACAATTCATATACAAGTTATGATTAGATTGATTTGTGTAATCTATAATGCTTTTAAATAAGATGAAGAGTTCGCGGGAAAAACGATGAATG
Organism: Periplaneta americana; assembly: GCF_040183065.1. Classification (NCBI taxonomy): domain Eukaryota; kingdom Metazoa; phylum Arthropoda; class Insecta; order Blattodea; family Blattidae; genus Periplaneta; species Periplaneta americana. The sequence continues at coordinate 18,473,180 of NC_091129.1, forward strand.
TCACAGTTTTGTTAAGGTTGATGTCATTATCTAATTCAATGGATCACTACGAAATTTAATGTTGTTGTTATGAAAAATGGTAAAAGGAGAATTAGTAATCCTTTCCCTTATTTTCTATAGAAACAGTACTACATCTTGCAGTTACAGACTCAATTGAATCGGTGATTTCATAAAGGGCATGAGTCAACTTTTTTCACAAAGTGAGTTGTGAACGTTGTCCATCGTCTTGAAGGTCGATATATTGTTGGGTGTAGAATGGGCACGAGTCCCATTAACTCAGTCTGAGATAAAGCCATGTTAAATTCTCGTTGACTGTTCAAAGGGCATGAGTCATAAGTCATGACTCATGCCCATTCTGCTGTAAACAGTGTTAACGCCATAAAACATGTGGAAACAGATGAAATTCTAAATTTCACAGCCTGGTGGCCTACGTATTTAAAAAAAAACCTGTCTCTCCAGTGAAAGTCTAGAGGAAAAGATTCCACGAGATCAAAAATTAAGCTTTCACCCATCAGTGTTTACGATGTTTACGTACTCCAATGAACATCGTGGTGAAGTAAAAACAAGAGAATTTATTGATGGATCAACTGAACATTCTTTCGCACTTGCAAGAGATCGTTGGAGTACTACATCTCTACCAGGTCCTGCAAGATCCTATCAAGGAAAGATTCCTCTTAATGCGGAAAAAATTAACGACATAAAGAAAACCCTTTAGTACATACCAACAGAACACAATCTCTTTTATACTGAGTTAATAGCATGGCCAACCCGTAGGGAAGAAGCTAACAGACGATAAGTTTCTGTGGATAACTAGGATGAAGCTGATTAAAAACAGAGTTTACATGTTAGTATGTGTTGAATTTGATATATGTCAATTAAAGTACACATATTCTTGTAGGAAAGTTCAGGATAACAGGCAGGGTTTGGAATTGAACGGGCTACATCAGCTTCTTGTCTATGCAGATGACGTGAATATGTTAGGAGAAAATACACAAACGGTTAGGGAAAACACGGAAATTTTACTTGAAGCAAGTAAAGCGATCGGTTTGGAAGTAAATCCCGAAAAGACAAAGTATATGATTATGTCTCGTGACGGGAATATTGTACGAAATGGAAATATAAATATTGGAGATTTATCCTTCGAAGAGGTGGAAAAATTCAAATATCTTGGAGCAACAGTAACAAATGTAAATGACACTCGGGAGGAAATTAAACGCAGAATAAATATGGGAAATGCCTGTTATTATTCGGTTGAGAAGCTCTTATCATCCAGTCTGCTGTCCAAAAATCTGAAAGTTAGAATTTATAAAACAGTTATATTACCGGTTGTTCTGTATGGTTGTGAAACTTGGACTCTCACTCTGAGAGAGGAACATAGGTTAAGGGTGTTTGAGAATAAGGTGCTTAGGAAAATATTTGGGGCTAAGCGGGATGAAGTTACAGGAGAATGGAGAAAGTTACACAACACAGAACTGCACGCATTGTATTCTTCACCTGACATAATTAGGAACTTGAAATCCAGACGTTTGAGATGGGCAGGGCATGTAGCACGTATGGGCGAATCCAGAAATGCATATAGAGTGTTAGTTGGGAGACCGGAGGGAAAAAGACCTTTAGGGAGGCCGAGACGTAGATGGGAGGATAATATTAAAATGGATTTGAGGGAGGTGGGGTATGATGATAGAGACTGGATTAATCTTGCACAGGATAGGGACCGCTGGCGGGCTTATGTGAGGGCGGCAATGAACCTTCGGGTTCCTTAAAAGCCATTTGTAAGTAAGTAAGTATATTCTGTAGTTTAGCATATGATTTGTACATGTACGAATGTAGTATAAGTCAGTTGATTGCACAAAGGGCACAAGTCATAGAAAAATGCAAATTATTTTCAGAGTATTCATGTACAATAACTAGTCATTAATATATTCTGAATATAAATCTACATTAGGGTATTACACATAATTATTTTCAAAGCTTTAATAACCTCCTCAATCACGTAACAATGTTTTTTGTCTTTCCTGAAAAAAAAAATTGTTTCAGTGACTCATGCCCTTTATGAAATCACCGATACAATTAGATCATTATCTAATCCTTAACAGAAATGTGACATTCATCGTTTTTCCCGCGAACTCTTCATTATATTTTCTGTTCTCTGAAATTATTCCTTTCCATGAAAATTCGGAGTTTGTTACTTGTTTTCTTCTCGCCACTCTCACTCTTAGGAATGTTAAAGCCCAGATCACATATAGATTGCACATTCCTACGTTAAAATCGGCAGCACTTTGAAGAGAACATCCGCCAGGATCGCCAACCGTCCGCCGCAAGCGAACACGAGATGGCAGTACAGTTGCTAATGCAATTCAAATGGGAATTATGATGTGACTCCTTATGTAACAACTAGATGGCAGCATAGTAAACCTGACAAAAGTTGTTACCGTTAAAGCCTATAACTCCGAGGAATCTGGGTATATATGATCTAGGGTTAAAGCCATGTTTTTAATTAACTTTTTCTCGTAATATGTAATGAGAATAATTGCGACTTCTTGCATGTTAATCTTCACTTATATTGGTTTATAAGAAATTTAAGATCAATAATTAGAAGAAAAGTTAAAATTACGCTAAACCTATATTTTCCCTGACCATTCAAAATGGACTACATGCTTGAATATATTTTATCACGTATTTTTCTTTCAAAATTCCTTCTCGAACCCCTGTGTTAAATTGTGCCAATTATTGTGGTGGCATGCTCTCAAAAGTTTAAGATTTTTTTCTATTATTTATTTATGTATTTAACCTGGTAGACATAAGGTCATCAGGCCTTCTCTTCCCCTCTACCAAGGGATTACAACTATATTATTAAGAATACATTTACAATTACAATTACAAATAATATTAAATTTACAAATACAATAAAAATCAAAGTAGGCTACTAAAAGATTAAGTGATTAATAAAGGGTAGACAGTTTATTGTAGAAGTTAAGAAGAAAGAATTTTTTAATGAATTAAGTAAAAATTCCACCTACTCTACGCAGTAAGAAAATGCTTAATAACTTTGTGTTTGAACACTGCTAAATTCCGACAGTCTCTGATGTTACTGGGTAAGGTATTCCGCAAGCGTCATAGCGAGATTGTGTATGATGATGAATACGATGATATCTTGCGTTGGTATGGCTAGTATGCGGCTATTTTGCATGCTTGTGAAGAGATTGTGATATAATGACAGGTAACGGAAACGGGAGGCAAGGTAGGTAGGTGTAGAGGTGTGAAGGGCTTGAAAAAGGAGAACAAGGGAATGAAAATTTCTACGTTCGTTACGCCGTAGCGGCGTAGCCAGTTTAGAATTTGGAAGGATGAGGTGATATGATCAGTGGAACGGACATATTATGTACTAAGGAGTAATGCGTTGTGTTACGGAAATAAAAACTTTCAGGATAATGCTTCGAAGTTTAAGGTTATCAGTCATCGTATTCATGCTTTATAGCTTGGCTTCTCTATCTACTCTTTCTGATTCAATTTTTCCTCTCTCCTCTTTTTCTTAAACTTTTTCAAGTTCACTGTCTACTCTTTCTGCAAGCATCAATCTTCTTTACCAATCACAATTTCAGAATTAGTGGGAATAACATTTTAAACATAGAAATTTGAACGATCTATTCTCACAGAAAGTTTTCTGTAGCCTGAACCATATGACAATATCAGTACAACAGTTTGGTTTTGAGTTCTACATGTAGACGCTTTTCCAAGAGTTCATAATTTGCAAATTCTCTAAAGACTGGTATAATTTCATGCATAATAACTGGAGGTAAACCTGCTTTACGTTCGCAATGTTCACCAGTTAACTTTGCTTTATTCCTTTTACACCAGCTTAGCTTTCAAGTCCAGAAGAACACTGTTCATTTTGTTATTTCTCATTATTTGCAGCAATGTGAACAGAGAGTAGCCTACTCACACATAATTCCGTACAGAGTTCTATCTTAAATCTAGCACCATAATAATTTTGTATTTTGTTTATAGCTGAGTCGGTTAGCCTACCTTTTATCCATCTGCATAAACCTTTCTCATCCCATAATTTCTGGCCTTTCACGTTTCATTAACCCTTAAGTACTCGCCTGGTAGAAAGTTACATAAACACTCGCGTCGGGTCAATTTGACCCATTGACACAAACTAAGATGTGGACGTGGATTCATGGCAAAATTATGGAGTAAATAAAATGTTTAAACTGAAGTAAATGAAATATTTTTATTCTGAACTGTACATTATTTATATTGAACATAATCAAATACAATGAAATTTGTAAATCTCAACTAAAGAAAAATGAAAACATGACTTTGAAATCTTATAACCATACTGTTTCTTTACGAGGTGTGATTGAAAATTTTTAAGGTTAGGTTCATAATAATAATAATAATAATAATAATAATAATAATAATAATGCTTTATTTTCGCTGGCAGAGTTAAGGCCATAAGGCCTTCTCTTCCACTCAACCAGCCTTAATCAATACAATACATAAATTTAAATTACAAATATTTTCACTACACTTAAAAGGTTCTCCAGCAATAATCTTCACTACACATTTATTTGAATTTAGATAAATCTATAAGGTAAAGTAGTAACTTAATTTATGAGCTAATTTAATTCAATGAATTATAATTAATTTAATATTTGAGATAGCTAGTAAAATGATGAAAATTAATTTAATATAAGCTTACTAGGACTATGTTACAGGGAGAATATATATATTTCTATTTCTATAATGACAATATTAATGTAATTGCCATTAATGGTACCTAAAGACTACTACAGTCCTCTTCTGGAGGAATACACAAACTCCTACTATTATCCTAGATTTGGAAACATTCTTGAAAAATGTTGACTGGGTTTGTAATAAAAAATCACTGTACCTAAAGGCTACTGCAGTGAATGCCCTTCAAAGGGGTTCATTCTGAATTGTAACATCGATTCCTAAGATGTCACCGCAAACCAATAAGCAATGCTGACTTCAGTCTTAAAACTTTTCAATCAGACATTCATTTCTTGGCGTATTCTCCACATATTGTGCAAACAACTTTGCAGTGAATTTTGCATATGTGTCCCAAACAAACAGCACGTCTTGTTGAATGCTTATTATCATTTGTGCTAGGGCTGGTCCACTTCTTGTTTCTTGATTTTGTTGTTCTTTCGGTGGCACTTCAATGCCTCTCTCCGTTAGGAATATTTTTATTCTTGCCCTGAGACTGCGTGATACGTGAGGATTACTCATTCTCCTGTCAACGTTTTCCATAAGAAGTTCTTTAGCCAGGTTCTTCAGAAATATTCTGCTTTGTATCTTCTCTCTGGTATTCATCTTACAATAATCAACATATGAGTTGAGTGCTGAAACAGTTATGAAATGGAAGAACACTGCCAGTGGTCACCTTCTTGTTCTACGTCTAACACTATAGTTGCTACACAATTGGTCGCATGAATCAACTCCACCCTTGGTACAGTTATAAAACGTCACAATTTCTGGCTTTTTGGAGGAACTTGTGTCTTCATCTATGACATTGTCAAGCTCAGAAAGTTCCCCCACAGATTCACCATCGTCATTATCATTAGTGCATTACTGAGAATCGTATTCAACTCCCTTGCAATTTCTTCGTCTGTTACTAGTAATTCCCTCGACTTCGACTTCTCTGCAATTTCTTCGTCTGTTACTACTCTCTTTGACATTCTTTGAAAATAATAATAAAAAGAGCCGCATATACAGCTGAAATGAACGCGAAAAATGTGAAGAATATAAAGCTTACATCAAATAATACTTACGCATAAATAAAGAAATCTCCTCAGTTATTCACAAAATTTTCCTGTCTTTTAGATGAAGGCACACACTCGCGTCGGGTCAAATCACATATAAACAGCAGTTGGGGCTAAATGATAAACTCAACAATGACTACAGCCAGACCGTTTCAAAGATTTCAACAATACAAGAAATTACACACCACCGGCACTCTTCATATTACCTTCCAGCAAAGAAAACAGAGGAAAGAAAAAACACTCGGGTCATATAGACCCGACGCGAGTACTTAGGGTTAAAGTTATCTACTACATTGTATTAAGAAGAATGCATTTTTCTACATTAGAGTGTTGCGAAAGACATATTTACAGATTTACAGCTGAAATTAAATGACCGGTACACTTCTCCTTAACCACGTCACATTCAAATGAACTCATCAAGGTATCGTATACCAAGTTAAATCCCAATTAAGGGCTTTAAAACAGACACTATTCAAACTCAGATTAATATTTCTTAAGACTATCTCGCTATCACAAATTCCATCTATAGGCCTACTAAATAACCTAGTAGTTGATAGAGCGCTGTTAAATGACCGACTAAGAAGTCTTTAAATTTGTATTATTCTTGAAGACTGTACAAAAATACAGGGTGATACATGAGGAAAAGTAAAAAATTTAGGATACGATATCTTAGGCCATTTTGAGTGAAAAAGTTTATATGCACATAGGTCCGTTTTCGAACGATGGCGGAACTAGATGCATTTTTTTGGTAAAACGTCTCGCCCCAATGTGAATCAGACGTTACCATATGCTGCTGACGTGAGCAAAGTCACCAATCGCAATGCATGACGTAACATTGGAATATGCATTGTAAGCGATGTAGATAAGAGAAGAGAAACAAACCGGGTGGTGCGGCATTACACATGTTACAGCAAATACGCTATCACTTATCGGTTCACAGCAGTTTAGTCAGCTATCTACAGTACAGTAGTTATACAGGTACAGTTATCGGAAGTGTTAAGTTGTGTTTTTCAAGATGCCTTATAAATTTTAGACTGCAAAATACGCCGATATTGTGTATGTTTATGGTTTGTGCGATGGAAATTCCTTGCGTGCCAATGAACTCCTATTACTTACTTACACATATCATACTATTGTGACGTACCGACTCTTAGGTTCTCTTTAGTGGCCAACCTTCATGCACTGTGTCAGACGTGTGACAGTGGCACAATATCCAACACAATATGTGCAGAGGTGCAGCTTAAACTGAGAGTATTCAATCCGGCATCGGAACTGAAATCCGGTGTGGCTTAGTGAATAAAGCGTCAGCAAGTAGAGCTGAAAACCCTGGCTCGAGTCCCGGTGACGGAGAGAATTTTCTCCCCTCCACCCATCCTTCATCATAAATTGAAATGGATTTTGTCTCCGATTGGACAGTAAAAAGCTATACTAATAATAATTCTGCAGCCGAAATGTTTCTGGTAATTTTCGATTTTCCAAAAATAATTGGTCCTAACATATATAATTAACCACCCTGAAACCGAAAATCGCTTTTTTGAAATTTTTGTTTGTATATCTGTCTGTCTGTCTGTCTGTATGTTTGTTACCTTTTCACGCGATAATGGCTGAACGGATTTCGATGGAAATTGGAATATAAATTACGTTCGTTGTAACTTAGATTTTAGGCTACATGGCAGTCAAAATACATTACTTAAAAGAGGGGGTTATAAGGGGGCCTGAATTAAATAAATCGAAATATCTCGCTTATTATTGATTTTTATGAAAAATGTTACATAACAAAAGTTTCTTTACAAATAATTTGCGATACGTTTTATTCCTTGAAAAAGTTTGATAGGACTGGTATTTAATGAGATAAATGAGTTTCAAAATTAAAATAACTGCCATCTAAGGCCGTGTAATGAATTAAAAAACAAATGACTTCGTGTATAAGGGGCCTTGGACAGCAACAATCGAAAGCTATGAAAGATAGCCTACAGAGAATGTTTGTGTGTTTGTATGAAGTAATATCGGAAGCTAAATTAACCGATTTGTGTAATTAATTATTATTTCACCATAGGAAATTGTAGTTTCTCTAGATGGACATAATGCTGTAATGTTATTACAGTAACTTCTGATATAATATAATATAATATAATATAATATAATATAATATAATATAATATAATATAATATAATATAATATGTAATATTATATAATATAATTTAAGTTATTTGAAGGGTTTCAGAACCATAGTGGTCCAAGCGCCATTTACTGAATACGTAGAAAACAGGGGTTAAAATTAAGTTATTACCATAATTCAATGGAAACCTATAACAAGTAAAATAAAATATACACATTAAATCTAAATGATGTCAATCTTCTTTAAACTATGGTTGCATGTAATAAAAATTAAGAAACATGTTAAAGGAATTGTCATTGCACCAAATGAGTGTGTCTGGACCAAAATGATCGCATTTTAATTATTTGGATGTAATTTAAATTAAGTAACATATTAAACGATTTATCCTTCTATCAAACACGAATGTTCCCTGGATCAAATGTCGTATTTTAATTATGTAATTACTTTATATTTATTTCTAACGGGTGCAGCGGAGCGCACGGGTACAGCTAGTATCTTCATAAGAATCTTATTGCTTAAATATCTGGTGACCTGTTTGTTATCGGCTGTATTGAACATATGGAAGTTAACTTGAATTGGAAGTATTAACCAGCTTCTGGATGCAAACGAACAGAGGGTTTGTTTCCTTCTCTAGCTTTGACTGCCCGTAGTAATGAGAAGTTCCACTTTTCTCTCCAGGGAGAAATGTATACTAATTATGGATTCGAATACCTCAAGTTAATGATTTTCGTGGGATGGGTTAGCATTTGGTACTAATTAGACGCAGACTCTATTCTGGGAATGAATGAAATTCGATTTATTTTCTTTCTGATTTAATGCCATATTCGTTTCCACTTTCGGCGTTACAGAAGGTGGCTTTCGTAATTAGTTGTGTAGGAAGATAGAGGCAAGCACAAGTCTGGGGAAGGAAAGAGAATTGAGAGTCGTTTAAACAGTCATCTAGAGAATTTCAGAGTACATAACACAACCCGTGTAACGAAACGATTCCCAGAGGTAAAAAAATGAAGAATCGGGCGTCTTTTAACTTAAAAAGAAGCTTCCAGTTAATATTACATCTCAAAAAACCATCATCGTTAATGTAAATAAAAATATACGCAATTTGAATTGAAGTTTTTAAATTAGTTGAAAGAGTTTAATCCTAATATACAACACTCGTGAACTTAAAACAAACTTACTTACTTACGGGCTTTTAAGGAACCCGGAGGTTTATTACCGCCCTCACATAAGCCCTCCATTGGTCACTATCCTGAGCAAGATTAATCCAGTCTCTATCCCACCTCCATCGAATGCATTTTAATATTATCTTCCCATCTACGTCTCGGCCTCCCCAAAGGTCTTTTTCCCATCAGGTCTCCCAACTAACACTCTATATGCATTTCTGAATTCGCCCATACGTGCTACATGCCCTGCCCATTCAACCATCTAGATTAAATGTTCCTAATTATGTTAGGTGAAGAATACAATGCATGCAGTTCTGTGTTGTGTAACTTTTTCCTTTCTCCTGTAACATCATCTGGCTTAGCCCTAAATATTTTCCTAAGCACCTTATTCTCAAACACCCTTAACCTATGTTCCTCTCTCAAAGTGAGAGTCCAAGTTTCACAACCATACAGAACAAGCGGTAATATAACTGTTTTATAAATTCTAACTTTCAGAATTTTTGACAGCAGACTAGATGATAAGAGCTTCTCAACCGAATAATAACAGGCATTTCCCATATTTGTTCTGTGTTTAATTTCCTCCCAAGTATCATTTATATTAGTTACTGTTGCCCCAAGATATTTGAACTTCTTCACCTCTTCAAAATATAAATTTCAAATTTTTATAATTCCATTTCGTACAATATTCTGGTCACAAGACAAAATCATATACTTTGTGTTTTTGGGATTTACTTCCAAACCTATCGCTTTACTTGCTTCAAGTAAATTTTGCCATGTTTTCCCTAATCCTTTATGTATTATCTCCTAACATATTCACGTCATCCGGATAGACAAACAGCTGATGTAACCCGTTCAATTCCAAACCCTCTCTGTTATCCTGGACATTCCTAATGGTATACTTTAGAGCGAAGTTAAAAAGAAAAGGTGATAGTGCATCTCCTTGCTTTAGCCCACATTGAATTGGAAACGCATCTGACAGAAACTGACCTATACGGACTCTGCTGTACGCTTCACTGAGACACATTTTAATTAATCGAAACTTACAATAAACTACATTACAAAAATACTTTATAGTTGTCACTAGCAAAAACGTGGAAGGTATCGTAAAAGATAATCAGCAATGTTTTAATTTGAGAGACAGTTTTATCTTAACGTAGGAATTCAATTTAGAAATTCTTAAAAAAAAAAAAAAAAAAAAAAAAAAAAAAAAAAAAAAAAAAAAAAAGTCGGAACTTCCAAATGCTTGTAAAGATTTTCAAAAGTTTTGCCTTCTGCTGTCACAAACGGTGATGATCTATTTAATGTGACTTGATTTCTGCATCAGTTCTGATACAATTTATATAGCGACTTTATTTCATGTCTTCTACTAACTGATCAGGATGTATGTTCAATCCACATAACGAAACTCTATAAATTTTGTAAGAAGCGATGGAAGAAAAAAAATCTCCGACCTCTATATTATATGCAACCTACTTACGGTAGCATGCAAGTTGGGTTTGGTTCGATGTCATAAAATCGTTTATCCGATTGAAGCTCTGCTAACATGGCTGCATTTGCATGAGGCCACTAGTCTCGATAGTTGAGGGCTCATTACAGGAGAAAAACGGTCGATACATGAAGTTAATCACAACCTCTATCTACTCAGTATATTCTAGCTTAGAGTCGCCAGTACTTCATAGTTGTGTTTCAGCAATTAGAGGACGGTCAGTTTAATTCGGCAATTATATTATAATACAAACTTAGGACTACATACTGAAATTTAGGAATATGCTGTTTTTAATGCAAAGTTTATCAATAGAGACGGCACAATGTAAAGACATTTTAAGGGGAGAGGATGGTATTTTTTGGTGAAAAATAAGTTTAATTCGACAATTATATTATAATACAAACTTAGGACTACATACTGAAATTTAGGAATATGCTGTTTTTAATGCAAAGTTTATCAATAGAGACGGCACAATGTAAAGACATTTTAAGGGGAGAGGATGGTATTTTTTGGTGAAAAATAAGTTTAATTCGACAATTATATTATAATACAAACTTAGGACTACATACTGAAATTTAGGAATATGCTGTTTTTAATGCAAAGTTTATCAATAGAGACGGCACAATGTAAAGACATTTTAAGGGGAGAGGATGGTATTTTTTGGTGAAAAATAAGTAAATTAAAAAAAATCTTTAAAATACTCTGTGATATGTGTGGAATGCATAGCATAATATTTTGTGGGTATTTGTGCCCTTATCGGATGTTAAGGCTCCATTTTTAAACTTTCTGCGTTATGGATTTTTAAATCTCTCGCCCACTTTTATTGTTTTTTTCTGGTAAATTAAATTAAAAAAATGTTTTTTCTTTAAAATACTCCTTGATATGTGTGAAATGCAGTGCATAACATTTTGTGGGTATTTGTGCCCTTATCGGATGTTGAGACGTCATTTTTAAACTTCCTGCACTATGGATTTTTAAATCACACGGCCCCTTTTATCGGTTTCCAGTAACTTCATTTTTTTTTGCTACATTGCCAGACAAAAATGGATATAATTTCTGAACTATTAAAGATACATGCATGAAATTTAGAACACACATTCTTGGGACTATTAGGAAACGTTTGTCTGTAACAGAATTTTGTTAATTGATTTCATTTTAAAAATACGTCCGTTTGTTTGAAAGAAAGGAAATCAGAAAAATGTTGTTAAATTTTAATTGTTTATATTACAAACGTAGGGACTAATATCAAAATTCTGTTACAGACAGTTTGTAGAACATGCTTTTGCAAATACATTGCAAAAACTATTTGAATATATCTGTAAAGACTGTTTAGATATATCGGTTTTAGTACAATTCTGCATTGGGTATAATTTGTTTTTCAAATTTGGGCCCCAAATAATTTTTTTTTCAAAATATTTTTATTTGGTTGAGTTGCTACACCTATGAGCTCTCGACATGCAAAAAATTAATATTTTACACCAAACAGGAAAAAAGTTTTAAAAAATACCATCCTCTCCCCTTAACGTTTATTTTGACAGATTATGAGACTATGAAATAAATATATTACTTCTAAAATGTATTCGTTTCCTAATAATTTGCAGCAAATTTACATCCTTCTTTACAAAATAAATCTATATAGATTAGTTTTTTTCTAAGTTTAATATGGTAACAAATAACATGCAATAAATCTGCATTACGAAACAGTTTTTCAACAGTAATCTCACTAGAGGTTTTGATTTATCTAAAGAAAATCAAAACTCGAATTGGATTTAATTGACTATTACATGATTAGAAGAAAGTATATAAAGATTAGAAGAAATGAATTACATTTTCAGTTGTCTGTGTTGTAAATAAATGACGATCGCAAAAGCATATTTTATACTAACGTAAAGAATTTGCAGTTTGAAATGTTGGCAAACAAAAAAACAAATGGTAGAAAGTTGATAAAACAGGAGAAAGTATAAAATATTAGAAGAAATAAAGTACTCTAATACAATAAAATAGATATTAATTGACTTACTGAAATTTTATTTCACTAATGTTGCCTTCACTAAAATGTTTGAACGGAGCTGCCATTTTCAGTCTAATATCTATACGAGAAACAAATGACGATCGCAAAGCATGTTTTAGTGTACCGTGAAGAATTTGCAGTTCGGAAAGTTGGCAAACTAAGAAACAAATGCTAGGGTAGCGATAAAATCAACAAATTCACAGGGAAGCGATAAAGTTGTGCGATAAGCAGCCATGATTGGTTGAAAAACGTCCCTTAGTACCGTTTTATTGATCAAAAGTAGTATGACGTAGTCAAAGTGTAATAGTCAACAGTAATCTCACTAGACGTTTTGATTTATCTAGAGAAAATCAAGTCGAGTGGAATTTAATTGACTATTACACGATTAGAAGAAAGTATATAAAGATTAGAAGTAACGAAGTACTCCAATACAATAAAATATTAATTGACTTACGAAAATACAACTGTCATCAAATGTATTATTGTACCATCACAACATTACAAATATTACGCTAGATGCATGCTAGATGGCAGTTGTGAGCAATGTCTTCTCGTCGAGAAGTTCTCGATCTATTATACACGATGGCAATGTTACTAGTCAAGAAGGCTTTGTTGATTCAGTTTCATTTTCATTAAAATGCAACATTCCACTTCAATTATCCGAGTCCCAGTAATCAACGTCACTTGACAGATGATTTTCAATAAATCTTAATATTAAACAATCTCTGATACGTGACTATCCATAATATCATATAGCAGAAGCTATAACATAACCTAACTAATTTACACAAGTGTTAGAAAAGTTTTAATTAACGACGATGACATAAAAAATAAACATGAATAATTTTAAAGGGAATAATTATTGAATGTACAATTTTCAAATTTGAATGTGGTTGGTGGTTCAATTGATGTTATATTGGACGTGTACGTAATAGAAGTGGAACTCGTTGATTTAGGCCTACATGGTGTATTCAACTACTTCAGGATTTCCGAATGGTGCTCTTCATTTATTTGTATATCGGATTTCAGAAGATGCATAGGTATGATCAGTGATTTTCATTAATTCTTGTTCTTGAATGCCAATGCGAGTCATATTTGAAACTGCTGTGCATCGACTGGAGTAGTTTGTAATTTTATATATATTTCTGACGTCCAGACCAGCGCAGTTTCAAATGTTGGCAAACAAAGAAACATATGCTAGGGACGCGATAAAATTAAACAAATGCTAGGGACGCGATAAAATTAAACAAATGCTAGGGACGCGATACAATTAAACAAATGCTAGGGACGCGATAAAATTGTGCGATAAGCAGCCATGATTGGTTGAAAGACGTCCTTTCGTACCGTTTTATTGGTCAAAAGTAGTATGATGTAGTAAGAGTGTAATAGTCAGCGTAATCTACACGTTATCTGAATGCCAGAACGTCGTACCTGTAACTCAATTTTATACACAGCAAAGAACAAATATATGAACAAATATGAAGATTTTATTAATTGAAAATTTAACTAAAACATGAAGAGATATGAAGTCTGATAGCGCTAATTGCATTTTACACATCCTGAATTTAGAAAATTGTTATTCTTAGAGCGCTAGCAGGAATGATTTGTAATATGATATTTCATATTCTGTCTGTATCTAGTTATCGTCTTTGACCATTTCCCTATACCTGCAATTTCGGCGTGCTCTTCCTCTACTGTTTCTGTCTTTCTTCGCCTTTTCATCTCGGTCACTGATCCACCATATTCATTTCCCCTTGAGAGAGGAAGATTCGTTTTTAAAACCCAGACATTAGAATCCCCATTGTTTCAGGAGTCACTATTATAGGCATTCGGAACCATCTTATTGGTTAAATTTCCCATCCACTACCCACGGGAACGCGCACGTTATGAATTATATGCAATACAGAACTACAAAAGCTGTTATCAGATAGATCGGAATATTTGCGACAAAAGATAAAATAGGTGTATAACAAGAAGACTGGAAGAGTTACCTTAACACAATAGAAAAGTTAAAAGATAACTGAAACAAATTACACTACATTATCGCCATAACTATAGTCCGCGAACCATAGCCAATCCGTAAAACCTTTTATTCCAGCATAGTAAGTACCACTAGACTTCAAATTTTTAGATCATAAAACAGGCTGAATGAAGCTATGAAATAGTCTCTAAATTTAAATATAGGCATGCAAAATCATATCTAAAATGTCTTATCATCATACAGGGTGCTCTAAAATTCCCCTTACAAACTTCTAGGACTTGTTAAGGGGACTGAGTAGATAATATTTTGAATTGGAACCCATGTAGCCGTTTGAAAGCAAGCACTGCCTGAACGTACGTCACGTGTCTCAACAAGTAATAGCTTCGCGATTCGTCCGCCAGCAGCGTTACATGATGAGGGGTGCTTACGTCAGATCCTCCATGGCCTCCACGATCACCGGATTTGACTCCTCTGGGGTCGTATGAAGAATTTGGTTTATGAGACTCCTGTAGAGACAGCAGAAGATCTGGTGGCACGAGTTGTGGTCGCTGCATAACAGATTGCAGATACACCAGGTGTGATAGAGCGCGTTTACCAAAACATCATTCGTAGGTACAATGCGTGCAACGAAGTTGGTGGTCGCCACAACGAACCGCATTTGTAGTGGATTTTAATGTTAACCAACATTTGAAAAGGACAAAAAGAGTTTAAGTTGAACTGTAAACAAAAGTGTTTGTGACAAATGATTCAGTTTCCATTTTTTTATTTGGTTATTAGTGAGTTGAATTGTGAAACAAGTGATGTACTGGGTCACGCCTCATAATAAAATAAATTACTTGTAAAAGTGGTCGCGTTAAAAATATGTTTTCAAACGGCTGTATCAGGGAAACGGTACGTTTCAGGACATGGGTTCCAATTCAAAATATTATGTACTCAGTCCCCTTAACAAGTCCTAGAAGTTTGTAAGGGGAATTATAGAGCACCCTGTATATTACTCGGGGCCACCGGCGTGGCTCAGTCGGTTAAGGCGCTTGCCTGCCGGTCTGAAGATGCGCTCGGGCGCGGGTTCGATTTCCGCTTGGGCTGATTATACTGGTTTGATTTTTTCAGAGGTTTTCTCCAACCGTGAGGAAAATTCCAGATAATCTATGGCAAATCCTCGGCCGCATCTCTCCAAATACCATCTCGCTATCACCAATCTCAACGACGCTAAATAACCTCGTAGTTGATACAGCGTCGTTAAATAACCAACTGAAAAAACTATATTACTCGTAATTAATAAACATAATCTTACACGTTTTATTATTACTTAAGTGTTATGTATCTTGTCCTTTAAAAATTACCTTAAGAAAATAATTTAGTTCCCTATATAGCCTATATGGGAGTGTATACTAAAATGGTAATGAACAACGCACTCATAGAAAGGAAAACTCAATTATTATTAATTCTTTCTCCAAATTTACTTCAAGATTTAACCAATTTAAGTTAATGTAATTTTAATAATAGCACGCGCAATACGTAACCAGTAAAATTACCAAATTTTGAATGGCAATTAATAATTATTGTCTGTTGCACAAGATTGTGGAGCAGGAAGCAAATTACTGATTCCGCGGGAGCATACTTCAATGCTCTATTAAATCACAACTGGAGAGTCTTACCTATCCTATACCAGCCAGTTATTGATGTTAAATATTTTCATGATTTTACATATTTTGGTACATATTCAGCTTATTGTTCTTACATAAATATGTACACTGGTGGCCATAATTCTGGAAACTTTTTGTTTTTGTACTGAATTATAATAACATTTGTATTAATTCACATATTTATACAATTGAAAATGTTATTCGTGACTGACCCGTTACTTATGAGGTTGTAATAAAGGTATTATATTAAATCCTAAATATTTTAACAATAAATGATCATTACTATGTGGGAAATTATGTTCTTGTCGTTTAAGATCTAAATATTAATTTCAGATTTCATTATAATTGTAATAAAAACTGGTCCATTGTTGAATTTAAGACTATTGTTGATCAGCAGAAGTATTGTTGAGCACTGGTAGAATAAAATACTAAGTCAATTGCTGTGTAGAACTTCCTATATCTCTTTAGAATATTTCCTTCGATCTTTCAATGCTATTCGACAAATCTGCCTCACATCTCTTGGACTTACTTCAGGCTTTCTATCTGTCCTAAGTGTTGTTTTACAAGATTTTGTGGATTTGTACTTCTGCCATACCTTCTGGACGCCAGACAATGTAGCACCATTACCAAGTTTTCTTGCAATTTTCTTGATTGTGTAGCCTTCTTGTCGAAGTGTGACTGCCCTAGAAGGTGTTCAGTTCTTTCGTGTATCCATTGTGATAAAATGATCAATAAAGTTTGTTGTAAAGCAATCAGGTGTTCACCTAACGAAATCTTAAGTCAGACTAATGATAGAAACAAATTAATAATGTACATATTTTATGCTACCAGTGCTCAACAATGCTTCTACCGATCAACAATAATCTTAAAATCAACAAAGGACTAGTTTTTATTACAGTAAACATTGGGAAATTATAATGAAATCTGAAATTAATATTTAGATCTTAAACGACAAGAATAAAATTTCCCACACAGTAATGGTTATTTATTGTTAAAATATTCAGGATTTAATATAATCCCTTTACTATAACCCCATAATTAACGAATCAGACACGAGTAACATTTTCAATTGTATAAATCTGTGAATCAATGCAGATGTTATAATAATTGAGTACAAAAACAAAAAGTTTCCAGAATTATGGCCACCAGTGTACATATTTCATACCTTGATATTACATAAAAATCCGGTTTCTAATTATTACTTAAATATATGGACGATGACTGTATTCCACGAGCTGTATTCATTCACTAAAGCATTTATCTTTCTTCGTAGTCTGGAAAGATCGCTTTATCACGAAATAATATCAATTTAAGTATGAAGCCACAAGGGGATCAGATTTATAACGAAACTTTATTTCTGACTCCACCACACGTAGCAACGAAATGGAACCATATATATTGTATATGAAAAGAGGTTTTTGGAATACGGTATTCTAGAGGCTTAGTGGTTTTAAATACTTTCAGATTTTATCTCGTAGCACAGTTTCGACTTATCTCTGTAAGCAGCGAACTTGCTCGTTACACGGGATACAGTAACCGCACCAACTCTAACATTTTCCCACTGCAAATGAAGTTTATTTAGTTCCTCCCTCCTTTCTTTCTTCTTTATATCCTCATTAGGGGTGAAAAAAATAAACTTCTATACAGCACCGGGAAGCAGCTCAATAGCTACGAGTAGAGGGGTGGCGTCTCATTCATTTGCATCGATCTCCAACCCCGTTCCGAGCATTTCTTTAATTTCTTTTACCCCCACCCCAACCCCACACCCGTCTCGGTATAGCCGCAGTAATTAAAGGCATTATCCCTTCTCCTTGTTCTTCGTCTTGTCTTCTTCCACGGCCTTGCCTCAACTCCTTTCTCCAAACATTGCCTGCCCTTTCTCTATTTATTGCGTACCGCACCGCCGTCACATCCCACAATCTCTTTCAGCTTCTTTCTTTTCATTCCGACATCACAGTTTACCCTAATCTTCCCTTTCATCAATTTCTCCATCCTTTCATTTATGTATATTTTCTTCCTCTTAAAGTTTTTTCCTCCTTTTTATAATCTGGGGATAAAGATCTGAATTTCCAGTATTCCTTTCACTTCTATTCAATACTCTCTGTTAGATCTTGTCACAGCTTCTTCAAAACAAGATGGTGGCGTACACAAAAGCTATATTCACCAACAAACGTGTCGTAAATTCACACTTGAAATAAATTGAAGTCGAAATATGTGTCACTAATACCACTATGCCGAACGTCTTTCATTACTGTCATATTAAAGAAATTACCCCCAAACTAAATTCAGCTTGTTTTGCTAAGGTAGGTGTCTCTGATATGGCCATGCTAAGGTTTGGGAATTTTTCTAGCAGCCATTTTGAAAAAAAAAAGTAAACCACTTTTTTCTTACTTGTTCTCAGTCTAATGGACTTTCTTAAAACAATTTCCTTTCCCCATAAAATAGCTTTAATTGTGCGAAAGTCCCAAATTCCAAAAGTCTACCTATTGGCCATATCAGGAACACGTGCACATGATATGGCCACCCTTGTTCCATGTTCTATAAATCGTGATTCTTTTCAGTTTGATAGCGCAGTTGTGCTAAAATTAAATAATTTTGGTGTAAAATGAATAAACATGACACTTAATAATCTTTTTTAAAATTCAAAAGTGTAGTCAAAAGAGGTTTTCCATAAAAATTAAGTTGTTTTTCTTAAAATACAAAATTTTTGCGTAATTCCAGCTATAAGGCATGTAAATTTGTCAGGTGAAAAAATTAAAGTAAAATGGACTTGCAATGGCCATGGTGCATTTAATATGGCCATATCAGGAGCAGGTAAGCTTTCACGAAAATCATTCGATTATTAACAACTCGTAAAAGATACGCCATCAACGACAACACCAATCAACAGAACATTAAAAACTGAATGGAGTACTATGGTTTTCATGAACAAGTCTTTGAAAAACATGCATAAAACAAAGGAGACTTACCAGAGAAAAGTAAGAAGAGGTCACATGAAAACCGCAAAACAGGCAACTGACACCATATTGCTCAACCTGACTGGATGGAAAACGATCAAGTGACATACCAGGATGCCCTTTCACTGGATGCTGCTGCAATGTAGCAGATTTTTTGGTTAACTAACTCACAATAGGAGGGTGGCCATATCAGGAACATGGCCATAACAGGAGCACCCACCTTATTAGATCTATGCAAAAAATAGTAAATATCAATACCTTAAAAACAATATACTTTGCATACTTCCACTCGGTAGTGAATTTTGGAATAATATTCTGGGAAAATTCCACAGATAGTAACAATTTATTTCTATTACAAAAAAGAGTAATTAGAATAATGGTAGGTGTCAAATCTAGGGAATCATGAAGGACTATTTTAAAAAAATTACAAATAATGCCCATGGCTTGTCATTATATCTCTTCATTAATAATCTTCCTCGTATGTAATCGTGAAAACTTTGTAACTAATTCAACAGTTCATAGCATAAATACACGTCAAAAATGACTTTCATACTCCATCGGCAAGTCTGTCGTGCTATCAAAAGAGTACGTTATATGGCAGTAAAATTTTTAATAGCCTCCCTATCGATATAAAAAATGAAACTCAAAACATAAGATTATTTAGGACCAAATTAAAGAAGTACCTCATTTCTCACGCCTTCTATTCTGTAGGTGAATTCATGACATTCAGTAACACTTCATGAAATTGATGCTAAAACTTTGTGTTGTACTAGTTGACTATATTGTATATTTCGTCTGTATATATTTGATCTAGATTGTGACTATAAATTAAGACTTTATAATAGTATTAAGTGTTTTTGACTTGTTCCATATTCTAGCTGTATGAATACCATGGAATGTTGATAAATACAGTACAATACAGTCCAAATATGTGTCACTAATGCCTTAATGCCGAACGTCTTTCATTAGTAGGGAAAGGAAGTTCATGCATTTGCATATTTGTTCTCTATCTTTGTGTGGATATGCTGAAAAATTATCTACATGAATTACAAATTTCTAAATACAATGATATTACTTTTATTGTGCATAAAAGTGCATATTTTGTCTTCATTTATAAAAGCACCAAATTTTAAAATTGATGCAGGGAAACTGCATATTATGTATGTTTATTTGTCTTTCCCTCATTTTTAAAATTGTGTAACCTCATAAACACGACTAATTTATGCTTATGAATTTTGAACGTAACGATTACGCCCTCATAGGGAGCCTCTCAAGATAGCAATTGGTATTCCTTTACTGCAGTCTTTAGCAGATTTAGATAGAACAATATCCGGTTTAACGTCAGTTCCAGGAAATGTAGTTGCAGCTGTTGATAACTTCTCTTGACGTAAACATTTCACTACCTGGTGGCGATGGTAACTAGTTACCATCAATAATGATAATTAATATAATTATAATAACAACAATACTACAATAATATTAATAAGGAGCATCCTAAATTAAATAAGGCACTATCACTTAAAATAACATTTAAAGTAAATCTAATTTGTATTTTAATCCTAAGTTCAAACTTAAAACCTCGAGTATATACGTTGTTCATATATGCACAAGTACAGGGACATCATTTTACTTTTACTAACATTTTTAATATTAACCTGGCTATACCTTTGGATCAACGATTGACACCCGGAAACACAGTTTGCTACCCCCTTTCACGACTGGAGTTCGATGATACTGACGCAATATACAAACAAATCACTTTACTAGGTATAGGAGGGACGAAAATATTCCATCCATTTACGTAAACTAGGAAATATCACGCTTTTGAGTTTGATAATTTTCATTAGGTTTTTGTTTAATCAAAATACAGTACTGTCTTAAAAATGAGTGATTTTACTCACGAACTGAGCTGTCCATGCGAACGTATTCATTATGCAGTGTATATTATACTATCTACAGCACATTAGTATACACTATAGAGACCGAAGTTAAGTTGAAAATAATCATAATATGGATATTTAAACACATTTTTGAAAATGGTGACCGTTCTTTTCGATACAGGCTTCACTTCTAATGTGCATATTATCGCACTATAGACTATTGTACGTAATTCCAGTTACCAGGATCGTTCTCGTTCCAGTAACTCATGTTGAAATTATTCTGTATCTACTCTATAAAAGAGTACCTTACGTACTGTAAATTCAATCTTCACTTGTGCTCGATCCGAAAAAATAAAATTACTCAGACATACTATCTACTGTCCGTCCAAGTGGTTACGTCGCAGGGTCGTACAAAGGGAGGAAATCACGTGACAGTTAATTACTTAACGAGGCCCCTTTATTTAAGTTATTTTAAACAATTGTATGGGTATAATATTACGTAGACGTCCAATTCTTAACAGAAATTAATGTTCTCGGAAAAGAGCTAAGATATCCCAGTCACTAACCTTTACAGAGAGGCGAATAGAAGCAGGCGGGGGAAACCAGGATGCGACTTAGGCAGTGGACGACAGTACCTGTGCGAAAATAATTCAATATTGAAAGCTCTTTGGTCACTGGAAAATCGAAACATATTTTTGGAACGTACTGTTTACTACGACCGTAAGTCTACTATGACTGTATATGCGGTCTTGGATCTGAGTGGAGGACGGTTGAACTGCATTAGTAGAAGGGGTGGGAGTGAAGGACATTCAAAAACTCAGGTACAATAAGAATTGAAGTAAAAATAAAATGATATCCCTGTACCATTCAGCACTACACTCATTTCGCTCTCAACTCACTCACTGCACTGGAACTACGATGCATTTCATTGACACAATCCAGATTTCACTAACACTTCAAAAACACTTCCTTTTCAAATATTTTTCTCTACCAATATACACTTTAAAACTTCACTGACACAAAAACACCTCACTGCTCCAAGAGTATCCGATGCTGTGCGACTCACGTCATGGTGCGATGCCAAGTCATCAACCTCATAATCTGAGTCGTAACTTGAGTTTTCACCCCCACAAGATGCTCTGTCCTCTTGTTCGGTGTTGTACAGTGTGTCCACATAGCTCTGAACTTGGGGTACAACATCTGATATTGACGACTTTTCTTCATTCTGCTCTGGTTCCAAACTGAGATACACAAACCCCAACTTTGACACATCCTGTCTGTGCCCTGTTTTTTCTGAGAGGCGAACTGCAAACAAACCGCGGATTTTTTCGGCGTTTTCGAGCACAAGTCTGACAATTTTTCGTCTCACACGTATACATGGATGATGCCCCAATTCATCCATGTCTGGAGGATGTCAACCTCCATCTCCTTGACTACATTGCATTAAAGTTCTTCTCTTTACTCCACAACTCCACCAGCACTTCAGGTGGCCATCTTGTACGCTCAAAGACACAACACACTTCTTCACTGATACAACTCTTCAAATAGGAAAGCATCAATTACATTCCTATTATTCCGTAAAATACCATTTATTATTATACTAACCTCAAAATCGCTAGCCTAGACCCTACTCCCTGCAATTTATCACGTTCACTATAACTCACATCCTTTCACTGTAAATCAATCTCTTTTCTCTACTGCTATAACTCTCAGGATTAGCTTAAATCTCATTGCACTTTCACTGCAACACACTGCACACCCAATATAAATCACTGGAGATTCATTATGTTTCTCTGTTTACTCACTAACCTTGTAAAACCAAAATATAGTGTGCATAATATGCTACCGTCTATTAGTAAAGATCTTAAGCCTATTTTAAACACATTTTTTGGTCATTGGTAAATCCTTGAGTAAGTCTGCAGGTGAAGCATTCCAGTCCCTGATAGCACGATTGAGAAAAGAGAACTTTCCAGTGTCCGTTCTTTACCTTCTTTTTTCCAATTTACGAGGGTTATACTGAAAATCATGAGCAACCCATTGTTACAAATCTTAATTCTTATTTTTTACACAAACCAGGTACATCATCTTCATCTACAGACTTTTCTATCACTTTTCAATATAGCTTCCATTTCTTTGCACATATTTTCCCCACCGATCTGTAAGTTCGAAAATTTCCTTGCGGTAGAAGTCCGTTCCAGCTTCGTGAAGACATTGACGTAGCGTTGGCATCGCAACTGTTCTTTTAGAGAACCGAAAAGTCGGAGGATGCCAAGTCGTGACTGTAGGGAGGATGAGGAAGAGCTTCCCATCCAACTATCCTGATTTTCTCCAATGTGAGGCCGCGCATTATTGTGTTGCAGGATTATCTTCTGTTCAGGTTGTTTCTCGCGCAATGCACGACGGAGCTTCAAAAGTGTCTGGATATAGCGGACAGCATTTATGGTCTCTCCAGGTTCAGGAAATTGAACCATAATGCATCCAAGAACTCATCTACTCCTTCCTTTTTGCCTTCCGTGAAGGCAATTCGAGGGCGACCGCTACGAGGCTCATCTTGGATATTCTTGTTCCCGTCTTTCAAATGTTCCACCCATCTCCTAACACTGCTGGAGTCCATGCACACATCTCCATATGCATGCTGAAGCCTGAGGTGAATTTCAGCGGAAGATTTTTTCTTTTCAATAAGGAATTCAGTGATAGCGAGCTGACGAAACGAATCATCGTTGTAGACCACTTTTCAAACAATGTCTGTGGTCACGTTTTAGAAGCTAATGACGTCACAATATATCAATATATAGTGTAAAGTCTGTAGATTGTAATTATATAGTTGTTTTTGTTGTTGAAATTGTAATTATAGTAAAGGGTTACTCATGACTTTCAGCACGACCCTCTCTATGTGAGTGGTCGTTCCTTGAAGAATAATGGACTTCTCAAATTTTGTTACAACGGATATTAAATTAAATTATTACACACATAGCGGTTCAGAGCAAACGTGGTGTAAGTCAAAATTGTGTAATGAGATTTAAAGTAAAAATTCTGTAAAATAAAGCGCAAAGCACCAATTAATATGTCCTTCGTGCTATCCACTGACTGCTAATAGTTTAAGTAAATTGATTATTAATTGATAATTACTTTTACTTACTTACTTACTTTTAAGGAACCCGGAGGTTCATCGCCGGCCTCACATAAGCTCGCCATTGGTCCCTATCCTAAGCAAGATTTATCCATTCTCTATCATCATATCCCACCTCCCTCAAATCCATTTTAATATTATCTTCCCATCTATGTCTCGGCCTCCCTAAAGTCTTTTCCCTCCGGCCTCACAACTAACACTCTATATGAATTTCTGGATTCGTCCATACGTGCTACATGTCCTACCCATCTGAAACGTCTGGATTTAATGTTCCTAATTATGTCAGGTGAAGAATAAAATGCGTGCAGTTCTGTGTTGTGTAACTTTCTCCATTCTCCTGTAACTTCATCCCTCTTAGCCCCAAATATTTTCCTAAGCACTTATTTTCACACACCCTTAATCTATGTTCCTCTCTCAAAGTAAGAGTCCAAGTTTCAGAACCATATAGAACAACCGGTAATATAACTGTTTTATAAATTCTAACTTTCAGATTTTTTGACTGAATGATAGAAGCTTTTCAACCGAATAATAATAGGCATTTCGTATATTTATTCTGTGTTTAATTTCCTCCCGAGTATCATTTATATTTGTTACTGTTGCTCCAAGATATTTGAACTTCTCCACCTCTTCAAAAGATAAATTTTCAATTTTTATATTTCCATTTCGTACAATATTCCCGTCACGAGTCATAATCATATACTTTGTCTTTTCGGGATTTACTTCCAAACCTATCTCTTTACTTGCTTTAATTGCTACTATACACTGTATTTTACAGAATGTTTACTTTAACCCTCATTACCCATTTTTGACTTACACCACTTTTGCTCTCAACAACTCATATGTTAAAACTTGGAATAGAGAACCATGATAGCGCTTCAACACTCATATATAGTAAATATTAATTTTGTCATGCCGCTATACTCTTAAGCTCTTAGTTTTGGTATAAATAGCTTGAATCTCCTACACTTATTTTGAGATGATTTCGAGTTGTGTGGTGTAATATAGTCTTCCAGAAACTGCAAAACATGAATATTGCAAGATATAGTAATGAAAAGTGACAACGTAGGTGATAAATGTAAAGGAAAAGCAATGCTCATACATCACGTCTTTAAGCTACACGGTAGCTGTGAAGAAAACAGAGATGTAATATCACTGCGACAATGTTCTAATGTCGAGTGTGAAGGTGACTCAGGATTTACTTTTCATGCTAGAGCCACACACACTAAGTTATAACTTTTGCCTGTTATGACATAGTCTACTATTTATGAAGATATGACGCTAATTCTTCCCTGTTCATTAATGAGATAATTAAATTATCACGATTATTGTCACTTTAAATTATAAAATGTATCAAACGTTACAATAATATAAATATTTTCCGGCACAAACCCTCACGTTTTATAGTTTCTCACTGCACAATTATGCTTTGTTTCTTAGCTGTATAAAGTTGCAAATTATGATGGATTGTAATGCGAAATGCATGACCTACATTTGCCAGAGACTGTTTTCTGCATCTTATCTATAGCATACACCTTTGCTATTTTAGAATAATGACTCGTTCCCAGGATAATTTCAGTACAGACTTTTTGTTAAGTAGAGACTATACTTCCATATCTTAATGTAAAATTCTTCACATTTGGGTTCACTTTTCTCAACAGTTATAAAAGATACAAATGTAGATAAAATAGGGTATAATAATTATGTAACATAGCTTTATATATACAACCGGTTAAATAAATTTAAAATTCCACTGAGGGGTTGGCAAATTTTTTTTTTCATTGATAACATTTTTTGTATTAAGAATTACTCCGAGCTGTACCGGGTAGAAGTCGGGATAGTACCCGCTGTAGGCGCTGTCTCAGCGAGATTGAAACTCTTCCCCATATCCTTGGCTTCTGCCCCTATAGTGAGGCCCTTCGCAACATCCGTCACCATGCTGTCAGTTCTATGCTGGCCGAGGCGCTGAAAGAAGTTGGGTTTACAGTCCATCAAGAGGTGCAGGGACTAGCCACACAAGGAAGTGTTCGGCGAATTGATATCATTGCCATTAAGAACAACTCGGCATACATTCTCGATCCCACCATCAGATTTGAGACACATGCAGATCAACCGCATGAGGTGGACAGTGAAAAGAAACGGATCTATGAACCAACAATCCCGTTCTATAAAGATAAATATAGCCTGTCCCACATTGATGTAATAGGTCTGATGGTGGGGGCACGAGGTACCATACCCTCATTCTTTGCCAACAAATGTAAAAACCTGGGCTAACACACAGCATTGTGAAGGAAATAGCCATTAGTGCCCTCAAAGGATCAGTTCAGATATTGAGAAATAATTTGTATGGGAGTGATAATGGGAATTTCAAGTTATCTTAACCGATGGCTGTTGATTGGTTTAGATATCAATGCCAATAAATCCGTACTATTATTTTTCTCGAGGTATATGGCATTCATATCATTCTAACCTATCTGACGATTTTTTCCCCCCTTTCTTAACTGTAAATGAGCACAAACGCTACTTATATGTAAATTTTTCTGACATTTTGTATATTCGATTCCCTCATTGTTTCAAATGCATATCATTTTACCTTTTAGGTGTGTTTCCAAATTATAATTGTCAAATCTGGCAACCTTTTCATAAGGGAAGCTTTCTTCTTCCTCTTCTTCTGTACTTCCATGTCTCAATGTTAAATTCTTCAATTTTCGATGCACTTTTCTCAAAAGTTATAAAAGATACAAATTTCGTTCATAACATTTTTTGCATTAAGAATTACTACAAATTATTTTTTTATTTTTGCTGAAGGTAGACGTAATATTATTTTTTAACCTACTGTATACAATAGTAAAATGCTATCACATTGATATTGTATTTTAATTTCAGCCTTCAGGGTACTATACTTTCTGAGAAAAATGCACCAATGTCACAAAAATAAGAGTCCAGAAATATGATGTCAAATTTCAATATCATGCAATGTTAAATTCCTCAATTTTGTGAGCGCTTTTCTCGGAAGTGATAAAGGATATAAATGTATGACAAATAGAGTACATGTAACATACTTTTATGTAGTATACAACCAGCTGAACAAATTTAAAATTCCACTGGGCGGCTGGAAAAAAAAGTTCATTACAACATTTTTTGTATTAAGAACTACTAACTTAAAATATTTTTGCTGAAGATGGGACTAAAAGCTGAAAATTTGAAAAAATGAAATCATATTATCACTTTAAATATATGAAACTACCGAAAAACAATAAAAACCAAAATTTGTTTTTTTTTTCTTTGTCATAATTCGGTGTACAGACTTTCCTTAAGCATACTATTTTTTTTTATTTAAATCCATTATAGTAAATTTTTCTCGTTTAGAAAAGTAGTCGGTGATAATTAATTTGTTATATTTTAAAGACTGAAATTTGCTTTTAATGAAGTAATAGACAAAGTATATTATGTCTCGTGACGAGAATATTGTGCGAAATGGAAATATAAAAATTGGACATTTATCCTGTGAAAAGGTAGAAAAATTCAAATACATGGGAACGGTAACAAATATAAATGATACTCGGGAGGAAATTAAACACAGAATAAATATGGGAAATGCCTGTTATTATTCGGTTGAGAAGCTTTTATCAACCAGTCTTCTGTCAAAACTCTGAAAGTTAGAATTTATAAAACAGTTATATTACCGGTTATTCTGTATGGTTGTGAAACGTGGACTCTCACTTTGAGAGAGGAAAATAGGTTAAGGATGTTCGAGAATAAGGTGCTTAGGAAAATATTTGTAGCTAAGAGGGATGAAGTTACAGGAGAATGGAAATAGTTACACAACACAGAACTGCACGCCTTATATTCTTCACCTGACATAATTAGGAACATTAAATCCAGACGTTTGAGATGGGCAGGGCATATAGCGCATATGGGCGAATCCAGAAATGCACATAGAGTGTTAGTTGGGAGGCCGGAGGGAAAAAGACCTTTGGGGAGGCCGAGACGTAGATGGGAGGAAAATATTAAAATGGATTTGAGGGAGGTTCGATATGATGATAGAGACTGGATTAATCTTACTCAGGATAGGGACCCATGGCGGGCTTATGTGAGGGCGGTGATGAACCTCCGGGTTCCTTAAAAGCCAGGAAGTAAGTACGTAATGGCAATATGTTAATATTTTTGTTTCATCACTGACTTCGATGAATTTAATTTTTTTAAATTAATTGGGTGATGCATACTATCTTTATTTTGATACAGTTTTCTTCCTTTTTATTTTCTTCAGATATTTGTCTTTCCTTTTAATTATTTTCCTTATTTTTGTTTAGTGTCGCTTGCTCTCTTTCCATATCCTGCCCTCTGTTTTTTCCTATTATATAATAAGTCTTCATAATTATTCCATGCATTCACTTTATTTTAAATAAATTACTTTTCGCTGTTTTTATTAATAATCATTCCATTTCTTATTTTTATATGACACGTGTCCGTATTTCTTTTATTTCAATTGCATTACTTCAATTGTTTATATTTCCTGAATTTGGTTTCGTTAATGCTACTTCATAATTTCTTTAGTTGTCTTTTTTCCTTCTTATTATCTTGTATTTGCAGTAATTCACTGTTCTTTCCTTTTATTTTCTTTCCTCATAGTTCTTAATATGTATTTTGATTTTACAGTTAATTTTGAACCTCTCTCCCTATTGTTTCCGTAGCTTTCTTTTTGTGTTTATTTTCTAGTTTTCTTTTTTGTTTTGGTTCGAGTTATTGTGCTCTGTTTGTATCCCTTTCTCTCTATCATTGTAATTTTCGACATTTTATTTTTTCGTTTAATTTTTTCCTGACTTTTTAATTTCTTATTCTTTCTTTACGTAATATTACCCTTTTCATGGTCTATTTTTAATTGATCTTGTTCCTTCTACCTGTAGCAAATTGTTTACCAGTTTCCGTACTTTAGTTCCCTTTCATTTGTGTTTTTAATCGAGTCTATACTCTGTTTTAATTTTGTTTTAAATTTAAATTATATATTTTTCATTCTACCGATTTCCCTTACTTGTATTCCTGCCCTTTACGTATCTCTCACTTCAATTTCATATCCTCTATTCTCTTTTGATTTATTCCTACCTGGACACATTTTGGCATTTTCCCTATTCAAGTAATTTCAAGTTCAAACAACTGAGAGAGATTTTGGAAAACGTCTGTAGTGTGAACACGAAGTTTAA
This sequence comes from Periplaneta americana, assembly GCF_040183065.1. NCBI lineage: Eukaryota > Metazoa > Arthropoda > Insecta > Blattodea > Blattidae > Periplaneta > Periplaneta americana. The sequence continues at coordinate 18,502,538 of NC_091129.1, forward strand.
CCTTCTTATGTATCCCAGGATATCACAAGATCTAGGAAAGACACGAATATATTAAGATCTAGCAACGAAATTTCAGACAGCGTGTTCCGAATCTCACCGGTCCGGTGGCATCAATGACGTCACGTTGCAACGAAATAAGGAATAAAACTGCTGGAAGGATCGATGCTGTCATGGCGACTGTGTAAGTGGTTATCTGTGCTACGCTAGCAAAATTTTGCGAAATTTCCGTACTGCCATCTCGTTCAAAGAAAAGAGATCATAAACAATTTATTTCTTGAATCGGTAGTAATAACTGGTCCGTTGACATGTTCGCTCATAAGCCATTAACATATTGTTGTGCTCATTACAAACAATACAGCAGAACACACCGCCATGACACAACAGTGCACGATGTCATTCGTCTGCTAATTCCCGCCCTATACAAGAACCAATCAGATTCACTGATGGCGGCTGATGGAGACTGCCACCACCTCTGCAAGTTGATGGCACCGGTGCGACACCGGTGGAGCATCAATGACGTCATCGGTGGAATTCGGAACACCGTGATGCCATCGGATTGCTCACCGGTGAGATTCGGAATACGCTCAGAGATTCAACTTTCCGTGCTTTGCTCTGCTGAATGCAAACGCCTATCCCATGACTGTTTAGGCCACTTGGCACACAGTTGCGTCGTTGAAGTTGCCGCTATATCACGGCGATCTAAGTTAGTAATGCTAATGTAGTCTTTACTTCTGATTGATTTCATAGTTTTTAAACCGTACCTTAGTGCTACTCCTTAGATTGAACCTATAACGTTAATTATTAGGCAAGGGGAAACGTTACACTAGTTTCATACAGAGGAATAATCGTTATTTTTTTTTTTTAATTTTGTTGTGTTCTTTATTTTGTGTTTTGTTTGTGTCGATTATGTACTGTACCAACTTTACCACCGGGTATCTTCCCGATCGTAATGCAATATATCATTCTTTCGCAAAACTTAGAAAGCATGATGGAATATTCAGATTGTCAATTTCTATAAATGAATACAATATAACATTTTATTTTATTACTCAGTCAATAACAAATCAATGTAAAATAATGACTTATTTTATAGTCATTAAGTTTATATACATGAATTACAAGATTGCGAACGTTTTCGCCTATTCAGGCATCCTCAGGCAGAGTTATACAATATCTCAATGTCACATACGTAGCTATTGGTGGTGAGTACTATTTAAAATTAATGATGTACAGGACATCTCCACTATTAAAATGTAATATTACAGGTAGTAAACTTAAATAATGTTAAAAAATGTTAAAAACCATGCAGTAATTAAACTTCATAATATGTGGAACTCTTGTTCAGTCCAATGAGTGGAGAATATATCTGAAATATATAAAAAAATACGAATAGAAATGGGAATTTTCAAATGTAAATTGTAATCGGATTTGATATTTAAAGTACTCACGTCGTTTAAAATATGACAACTGCATAGTTAGCGACTGTATGGATCACTATAAATATCCTGTGCTTTAATGTAAATTATCTGTAATGAAATAATAATTAATATCAATTTTAGAAGAATTTGAAAAATTAATTGGAGGGCTAAATTATGGACGTACTTACGTAGACGTGAGATGACCTGCTGCTATTAGGACTGTAACTGGTATGACGTGGGTGAAGTGTGTAAACAACTACGCGGAAGGATATTGCGTGGTTACTTAATGACTATAAAATAAGTCATTATTTTACGTTGATTTGTCATTGACTGAGTAATAAAATAAAATATTATATTGTATTCATTTATTCTTTCGCAGCATTGAAGCGAAAATATTTTTCTGTCACGTTGTTTAATATCTTATCCTTCAGTCCTCTGTTTGGCTAACTGGAAGCTGAAAATATTTGTTACATTAAGAAGTAATTTTAATAAATTCTTTTACACAAGGTGGAAAGCGTTCAATGACGAAGGTAGAATGCTTCAGGCCACCAAACTTGAAGATAAGCCTGCAACGTGACATCTGTCATTGGTTTATTAACAATATTGTCCGTCTCCCTTCCTCTCCCGGTAATATTTTCTTCGCCCAATTCGTTTACGTATGTAGGTATGTGTGTGTGTGTATATGTATGTATGTATGTATGTATGTATGTATGTATGTATGTATGTATGTATGTGTACATGTGTGTATGTGGGTGTGTGTGCGCGTGGGTGCGTGTGTGATCTGCAACTGGACCACACAGCGTTTGCGTACTTCAGTATGTTCTGTTCATTGACGAATGCTTATTCTTTTTGGATGGACACACTCATACACAAAGTGCACGATATTGGTGCAAAGAAAACCCAAGAAGGATAGGTGAATTTAACCACCCTGGTGTCGATCTGGTTGGCGAGTTGGTATAGCGCTGGCCTTCTATGCCCAAGGTTGTGGGTTCGATCCCGGGCCAGGTCGATGGCATTTAAGTGTGCTTAAATGCGACAGGCTCATGTCAGTAGATTTACTGGCATTTAAAATAACTCCTGCGGGACAAAATTCCGGCACATCCGGCGACGCTGATATAACCTCTGCAGTTGCGAGCGTCGTTAAATAAAACATAACATTTTGTAACCACCCTGGTGCTCAAAAATTTGTGGTGTGGAAATGTAAACCAATACATATATGGGGAATTGCTGGACAGCACTGCACTGTAAAGGAGTTCCTTTATGATTTGCCATTGAACAAACGGATAAGAATGCCGTTTCAACAACGTTAGACCACTGCACATTATGCAGTTGGTTAGAAACTAAATGAGATATTCGGTGTGCACTGGATTGGTCGAGGTGGACCTCAGTCATGGCCTCCACGGTCTCCAGACCTCATATCTCTTGATTTATTTCTATGGGGATTTGTGGAATGCACTTTTTTTCAGGCAGAACCTAGGTCTGTAGGTGACTTGAAACAAAGGATCACTCATGTTATTCAACAAATCCCACCTGCAACAAATTTTAGCGTGACAGAAAAATGTGACGATCGAGTAAGGCAGTCACTGTCTTCAAGTAAATGGAGCACATTTGGAACATTTATGGTAGTAAATATACTGTATACAATTATATTTCCAACCAGAATATTTCATATTCATATCATATTTATTATCACCATACGGCTTTCAGGTAGTGGTTTCCCTCACATTTCTGCATTCGGTCCTTCACTACCCTTGATTCCTTTCAATCACATAACCTAATATATTTCTCCTATCATTTATATCTCCCCATATCTTCTCATTACATAAAGTTAAACCCTATTTCAGTCTACTTCTTCCTCCATACTTCCAGGTGTACAGTTATTATCAACTCTTTCACCTTTTTTATCTTCCCTCAGTCCCATTCCCCGATACTATGCAATACTGTCTCCCTTACTCTTATATAGAAACATTGTCGGCTACAGTCTACTCATCCATCTCTAATAACATCGTCGTCTTACATTACTATCCAACAAGAATAATGTTTCCCATTTGTGAACTGTGTCACACGGTATACTCTCACCAATATTTTAATGTAATTTTAACTATGCGTAAAGTACTTTATGCTCGACCATGCCGAAATGTAGTAATTATACACCTGGTAGCAGCTCTTTAATGGACCTCATTAAAGTACACCTATTCCATAAAGTTCAGGTCTTCCACCAATCAGAAAACGCCATTGTAGCAATATGAAAGCGCAGGTATCGATTATTCTCGGATATGCAATCGAAAGACAACTAGCGAAACGTCACGGAGGCTGGAAATCCAATACTGTCGCAGAAGGTTATGTTCTGTTACTATAATAAATAGCGTTAATTGTAAATAATATTCAAATAAATTCAATTTGTCATCTCGTTTTTCAATGTCTTGTCGTGCCCCCGGGAATCGGATAAGTAGGGGATGATAAGGTAGTCCAGGTGAACGAATTATCAATCCTATAATCACTGCTGAGGATCCCAAGGAGCGGGAAAAGAACAGATTTTAAAGGAGTTGGTTATTCAACACACAAATTGCAGCTTCACGCTTGCAATAATAAGTAAACACAATAAAATAAACATAATGCTGAATATAATATAATAAAACATAATTTGAAAGAATTCTACATTAGTATAGTGAAAAAGTTGCTAACTTCTTTCGTAAGTTCCTTCCTTAAAGAAAGTCTGAATCTGGCTAAGCAAGTACGGACAATTTCCACTTACATATAAGTTGTAGAATTGCCATCTCCCGTTCTTGTAGCCAAGCTCTGAATTCGTCTAAGTGGTGAAGGGAATATTCGGACTTAGAATATTCGTGGCGTTGGAGAACCTTCTGAGCTATAGTCTGCACCCTCCTCCTGGCTCTGGAGTAGCGTAATGTAGTCTCTTCCAAGTACCGCCGATTGAGAGTGATGAGCCAGATTCATGGGGTTTTATAGTAATTATAAAAAGGGATACGCCCGAAATAACAACGTCTGATTGGTTAAGATTCTAGCTTGGGGTTGGAACTTCAGAAAGAAGATAGCTTTACAATTGGTTGTTCACCATTGAAATATCATCGATCCCTTATAAGGTCATGACAAAATATCCTGTAAACAGGATGAGTTGTGGTATAGTGACTTTACATAAAAGAGCAAAAATACAGTAATTTCTTATGACAAACAGGATATAGGTGCGCTTCTTCCTTTGTAATATCAAAGTACAAAAGTCACGTAATGCCAATAAACTAAATAAATTGCAAATAAAAAGAATACAAGTTAACTATACAATACTGCAATCTTCTCTTACTTTCTAATGTTACAAATTTTAAGTGTCAGGTTCAAGGTGGGTTAACATCAAGGATAATCCTTAAACGAACTGCAAGGCCAGAGGCCCTCGCTTAAGGCCAGGTGATCAATACTAATACAGGTAAGCTTAATTACAGGTGTACCTGGGTAATTGCAGGTATACCTGGGTTCGAGCATCACATTACTCTCACCTTTCAAAATGTTTGGGTATACTCAAACAAACATTTTAAGAAAATGGTTACAATAAAACATACAAAACTCAAATGATAATCTTAGTAAACATCAAAAGCCTGGGAATTATCATTAGGTTCCCAAGTTTCAACAGGATGTGGTCAGACTGTTAATTATTAAAATGTCTTTAGTAGTCGTCATATCACCACTTCCTCTGTGAAATAAACTAATTATACTTATACAAAATGTCTTCAGGCAACTTGCTTTACATATCTGACTTCTTTATCTTGTACTTGTTGACGGACGTTAGTGGCGTACAAACAATTGGGCGGATCCCCGGTTCGAAGCGGCCTGTTGCTCCTTCGGGTCCGGATCCGATGTTGTTACTTCCTCTTCGTTTAGCTCGTCGAGGTTCATTGCTACCTCGTTCCGTTGCGCCTGACGTCGAGCACGTGGTGTCGGCCTTGGATCTGTGAGAACTGAGTAACGCTGGCGTGCGTGCTGGAAGCAACTCAATAACTTCCGTTTAAATACTACAACCAATAACGTCAATGTCATTAAAGCCACTATAGTAATTAAAAACACATTTACTGTTGCTTTTTCGGAGCTATTAGGCTTACTTTTTAATTCTGAAGTAAGACCTGATACGTCGAAATTTTGTCTCGATTGAACAGCTTCACTTTTTGCTATCACTGTATTCAATGTCATTATTGCCTCATCTGACATAGCTTGTGGTAATTTATTAATTAGTACATTTTCTTCGTCACTATTTAGCAAGTCTTTGATGTCCGGCAATACTATATGCAAATTAGTGCGTAGGTTAAATTCGCTTCTTCCTGAAGAATGTGGAAATAATTTAAATGATTCAGAATGGATGTAGCAGGTAGAGCTGTTACTAATTATACCGGTGTTCTCCAACTTTAAGTTCATGACTTTGTTTTCGGAAGCTGTATACTCAAAGCCAGGGGTATAACAACGTAGTGTTACCTCTGTGGGTTGATACAGACTATAGACCCAGAACCGGTGATCTGGTGAACGTATCCACACAGCTGGAAATGGGTGATTCAAAATCAACCTGCTACAATGTTCTCTTATGGCTTCTGCCTTACCAAGAAACAAGGCTATAGCACAGCTGGGCTGGTTTTGCCTATACAATGTATAATCGGAAGGGCAGATGGTGAAATAACTCTTTACACACTTACTTAGCATAACATCAGAAAAGGTTGTGAAAAATTGTCGGTCCTCTGATACAGCCAGATATGTTTCTTGTATGTCAATAACCATATGTTTTTGGAGAGTTTTATGGAAGAAAGGCAAGGGATGTAATCGATATAATTCAAAATGACGATCTGCTGCTTTTAATGGAATATCAATGAATAGTCTAATACTATCTGATGTGGCTGCTGCATGTACTGTGGCTAAATCGTAGTAAATATACATATCCTCAACGGTAGTCGTAGTTATCATAGATGTCCCTGAGGTCAATTTTAATGAAACTTGTTGTAAAATATCTGATAAGTTATGGGGTCGGATTAATGACGTGGATAATTTGCCTAAAGATGTCATATCCAACGCGGTTAATGTCTGTGCAAGGCAAGTTTTTATTTCAAATACTGCCATTTCTACTTCTCGAATCATAGCACTATAAGTAGTCTGTTTCTTAATTAATTGTTGGACGTCGCGTACATCTGTCTGTACTCTACTTAATCCTATTGAAAAGTTTGAAATAGAGTCTCTTAATACTTCTGCTAATTTGATAGTGTTTTGAGCATTCAAATGGGTTTCTTGGTCTAACGTTTTAATCCAAGTTAATTGGTGTTCTTCTACGTGTAATATCTTTTGTTGAAATCCCTGCAACTGATCTATTACATGGTTAATATTATGTAAGTCCCGAGAATCCATAGTTCCGAATAGATACTTTAATGTATAGCCTACCACATCTATAAGTCCTCGTCGTGTCCGATTTTGATCTTGTACTGAGGATACCTGTAATTGAAAACTTGTATCTGGTTCTGGTAAAAGTTTTGTTATATCTAGTAGTTCATCTGCTAGGTTATCTACTATGTCCCCAACTCTGTCTGGTTCGGTCCATAGCACAGTCAATCGTCCGAACATTATTCTAGGAATCTCTTGTCTAGCTTCTTCTAATATTTCCCGGATTCGTACAATTAGATTACGGTATACCTCTAAGTTAATGTTTACGACTATGGTCCACTTGTCGCCTGTCAGAAGGACGTCTCGATCTTTCAAAAACACTGCCCCCTTGTCTAAGGCCAAGTCTGCGTCTGGTTGTCTTGAGTCCTTCGTAAGTGTCCTTGTAAAACAAACGGCAAGCACTGTAAAAACAAAATACAAGCTACTGTACTTACTTATACCTAAAATATAGATATACTATATTTATTTAAATCCTAACCGAGTATTCAGAACTCTTTACGGTTATAGGGGCCTAAGCGCGTTTCCTATAACATTCTTATTACATGGAGTTAGAGCAAAAGTAACAAATTTCGATAGGTTAATATCAATCGTAGAAATGAACATATAAAATTTAAAATTAAATTTCAAAAATAATTTGGCTCGATGCTGCGGCTGAGTATTATTCAGGCGAACTCTACCGGCCAGCACGATAGTCCCAACTACATCATGCATGGAATGTTACGTCATACACAACTCCAAAATGTGCTCTACTCCGTTACATCCTCACATATGCGTCGTAACCTATTACGTAAGGGATATTGCAATGCTGCATTATTAAACGGCACTATATTAACTTCCTCGGTAATATCTACCTGATCGTGACTCGGTTCATTATTTAATTCACTATTTGCTACATTGGTTTCACCATTATCATCTTGTACATCATCAATTTCCTCATCTGAATCAAAAGTATACTTTCTAGGCTGATTTCCTCGATCGCGTAATTTATATGGGCTAGTAATAGTTTCTTTATCCTTATTTTGACGTCTAACAGAGGTCCCCGGCTCCCAATCTTTATCACTATCGTCACAACGTTTATTTACTGCCTTTTGCTTCTTCTTGGCTGTCTCTGATAATTCATCATTAGCGGGCTCCATATTTTGTTCTGGGGTTTCCTCATTTCTTTCTTCACTCGTTATGCTAGGCGGGCTTATTATTACCGTAGCATCATTACTTGACATATGTCTGCTATTGCATTCCTTAAGTCTATTTATGTGAACGTTTATACATTTCTCTTCACTAATTTTGACGGTGTAAACCAGGTTAGATAATTTCTCAATTATCTCAAATGGTCCAGTCCAATGATATGCGAATTTCTTAGCTTTACTTCTGGAAGCTACGGGGTCATAGAGATATACTATGTCTCCTGCATTAAATTCGCGCTCCCTTGCTCGCTTGTCATAGTGAGCTTTGGACTGTTCATGACCCCTTTTGGATTGTTGTCGCACTACTTGAGATGCAACTCGAATTCTATCTGCTAATAGTTTCACATGTGCCTCATAGGAATCATAAGAATTTTGTCTTCTTCCCAAATTTCGTTTTACTTGAATGAAGCGATCTTCAATGGGTAACTTCATATGTCGGCCAAAAACTAAATAATATGGGCTAAACGTAGTTACTGTATGTGGTGTGGCTCTATACGCCATAATAGCATAGGGTACAAATTTATCCCAATTCTTCCCATCTTTATGAACATAATGTGATAACATATCAACTAATAATTTATGCATCCTCTCGCATACTCCATTACTTTGTGGATGGTACGAGGTAGTCTGAATTTTCTTAATCATCAATAATCTACACGTTTCAGAAAATAATTTTGAAGTGAATTGGGTTCCCTGATCAGTCAACAAGCGATTGGGTGTCCCCCATTGTGCTATAATTTTGGTCACAAATTCTTTTGCGACTGTCTCTGCACTTTGGTCCGGAATAGGGATAGCCTCACAAAATCTGGTGAAATGATCAACAAAAGTTAATAAGTATTTATTCCCAGATTCTGTAGTAGGTAAAGGTCCGACAATGTCCAGCGATACAGTATCCATGAAATCGTCGGCTGCTACCGCATCTCCTAATGGTGCTCTTTGAGATTTTCCAATTTTCCGTTTAGCACACTTATCACATGAGCCTATATACTCTTGAATGTCACTACTCATGGTCGGCCACCAATACTTAAGTTTTATGGCTGCAATAGTCCTCTTGGTACCTTGATGAGCCATAAAAGTATTATCGTGATAATGCTTTATCACTGTTGCTATTAGCGAACGCGGAATGACAACTTGTATCCCGTGTGCAGGGGAATGCCTACACAATAACCCATTATTATCTTTATGGAAGTCATCAAATTCAATTAACCTAATCAGCTGATCATCGGCTAACTGTTCTGACAAAATCAATTCTTCGGTTAAATTAAATTCTGAGTCTGAGGTCACAATACCAACATGTCGGCTTAAGGCGTCTGCATGAGGTAACTTTTTGCCTGGTTTGTGAATCACTTCATAATCAAACTCCGCTAGTCGTAGACTCCATCTAGTGAGCCTCGAACTCGGATCTTTTAAGTTAAGTAACCATCTGAGGGCTGCGTGATCTGTGTGGAGAGTAAATTTTCTCCCGTACAGATAACATCTGAATTGCTTCGTAGCAAAAATGACTGCAAGAAGTTCCCTTTCAGTGCAGCTATAATTTCTTTCAGCGGCATTCAACTGTCTGCTGCAATAAGCAACTGGTTTCTCTTCTCCATTTATTTTCTGTGATAGGACAGCGCCTACGGCTTCCTGTGATGCGTCTGTAGTTACAATGAACGGTAATGAAAAATCAGGATAACTCAACAATGGTTCTGTACTTAATTTTGCCTTTAGTTCTCGGAAGGCTTCTTCCTGACTAGTCCCCCATTTAAATTCAACATCTTTCCTAGCTAACATTGTTAAAGGTTTAGCAATAGCGGCAAAATTAGGGATGTGTCGTCGATAATAGGATGCTAAGCCTACAAAAGAACGAATATCTCTAACTGATCTTGGTTGCGGATAGTCCCGAATGGCTTTGATTTTCTGTGGATCGGGCTTCACACCTTCTCGCGATACAATATGACCTAGGTACTCAACCTGATCCGTTGCAAAAGTACACTTAGATGGCTGAATTTTGAAATTAATTTCTTGCAATTTTACAAACACCTTTTCTAAATTCTTCACATGAGTGGCGATATCTTCACTCATTATCAAGATATCATCAAGATAAGCCAAACAAATGGTCCCTTTCAGGCCCATTAATAGGAAATCAATACATCTCATAAACGTGCTGGGAGCATTCTGCAAGCCGAAAGGCATTCTATTATACTGATAGTGTCCCATGTGACACGTAAAAGCAGTTTTCTCTTTGTCTTTTTCATCAATTGGTATTTGCAAGTAACCAGAAGCCAGATCCAATACAGAAAATACTTTACATTTCCCTAGAGAATCTAACGTCTCTACAATGTTAGGGAGGGGATAAGCATCTGACTTTGTAACGGCATTTAATCCCCGATAATCAATACACAATCTGTGCTTTACAGTTCCATCTTGAGATTTCTTGGGTACAAGTACAATAGGACTTGCCCATGGTGAAGTACTGGGTTCAATAATTTTCTTATCTAACATGTCATTAATTTGTTCTTCCACCACCGATTTTAACGCGTGGGGAATTCTATAAGGATTCTTCTTCACTGGTAAAGCATCTCCGGTATTTATGGAATGCTTCACTTCACTAGCACAGCCTATTTCTGGACTTCCTTCGACGTAAAACAAATGCTTATACTTTCGTAAGACGGCTATCATAAGTCTCCTATCTTTGCCCTGTAAGTGCCCTAATTTTTCATCTAAAAATTTCTCAAATTCCCATAATTCTGGTACATAATTGTCTTTAGCCCTACGTCGATTTGTGTTCCATGCTCGCTTTGTTTCCCGGTCAATCATATTCACGGTCCTATTACTGTTATTCATCTCATTAGCGATTTCTGATTCTTGATCAACACCTAGGTTTGCTACACTAGCTTCTCCTATAACACGGTGTTTGACTAAACTCACAGGTTCGGGCGAAAAATTAACAATTTGAATAGGTACGTAACCTAAAATTTTCTCACACTTTAATACATTAACAGCTTCATGTGGTGCGTTTTCCATAACTAATTTTTCCTCTAATTTTAGTTCTCTATTCAACCCTACATTCACCCCCTGTTCTGACGATCGTGAGCAAAATAAAACCTCACCATTATCATCAAATGTTGAACTTTCACACAACTGGTGTTCACAATTATTTATCTGCCTAACTTGACCTTGACTATTCACGGGAATTATAGTCTCCTTATTCAGCACCGGTCGGTCGTCCAACTTTCCAGTTGCAAACGCCGACTCTGCCGCACCATTCACAGACAGTATCATAAGGGATTGTTCGTCCGAACCGACTAATTTATCCGGTGAGGGGTTTTTGCTTTGGGAAAGACCTTTTATGTTGGTAGGGAAATTTTCTTGGCCACTTGCATTACAATGAGGAACACAATTATTACTTTTATTACGATCACAATTTTTCTGGCCATTCATGGAGACTTTTCGAACGTATCCCGATCCGTGATCATCCACAAGGGAACTATGTCCCCGAGCATCATTGACAATTGTCCTAAAATTACCAAGTTGACTAATGCTGCGTGCTACATGAATTCCAGGTAGCCCATCCTGATCACTGGTTGGTTCTACCAATAGCACTTGAGAGGTCTTTGGGTTACAACTAAGATTATGGCGTCCCATAACCTTACCTCGGACTATTTTTACTGTATGTGGTGGTAAGACAACGGACTCGGCTAGCAAGATAGGTCCGCTCCAGTCAAGCTGATCGTGAGTCGATGACTGCGAGGCCATTGCAGACACAGAACCCGATTTTCCAGACACTGATGCGACATTGCACGATTGTAGATCAGTGTTGATCAATGTCACAGTTTGCCTGCCTATTACCAAGGAGTTCGACTGGACGTCTATACGCGCACCAACATAGCGCAAAAAATCCATCCCTATGATGCCTGCGGCGCTGATTCGTATGTCGCTTATCACAAATTTAAATTCAAATTGCTCACTTCCCATAAGGAATTTGACCGTCTGGGTTCCAAATGTTTTTACCTTTTGCCCGTTTGCACCCCTGATCACTACATCAGATTCTGTAATTAGCGCTGAGCTTACTGTGGGTTTAATTAATGATACTGTGGCGCCGGTATCCACAACGAATTCCCAAATTTTCCCCTCTATTTCTAAGTCTACCCGAGGCTCGCTAACTACCTCGTTTAAAGCAGACGGCGCTACCAGAACTGAGTGTGACTGTAATTCGGCTCCTACGACGGGGTTTTCTTCGTAGGACCTATCCCGTTTGGGTACTGTCGCGGATGCCCCTCTGATCCCTTCCTACAGTCCCGTTGATAGTGACCCATAATCCCACAGTTGTAACATTGGATGCTCGATCGGTTACTATTTGAATTTCCACGTCCCGGAGCTAACCCTCGCCCCCTTGACCCGTTATACTGTCCCCTAGTATAATTTCCCCCGGGTCGTACATCTCGACCGCGAGCGAATCCCCTGTTGAAATTCGGCTCATATCTGCGGTTGTTGCTCCATGCTTGATAATTACCCGAATTTTGTTGTCTGTTCCCTGCTTGGGCTTGAACCATAAACAATTTCTTGTCTTTTTGCTCCTTCAAAACGGATGCACCTTCATCCTTTTCCGTTTGATACACTTGATTCGCTATTCGTAGCGCATTATCAATTGTAGTGGGTGCCTGAAATCTAACTTCTCGGCCAACAGTTCCACGTAAACCATGTATGAATGCGGCAACTAATCGCCTATCTGCTTCCTGCTTCAAAATCTCTCTAGTATTGGCATCCTGATCATGCACTATTGTCTTTAAGCTTAGTCTTCGCACTCTGTCGCAAAATTCTTCTGGTGATTCGTGCTTTTCTTGCATGGCATTTTGTAATTTTAAGTAGTGATATTGCATCGATCTCTTATCTTTAAATCTAGCAATAAAATTTTCCTTGAAGTCTTTAAAAGAAATATCTACTGCTTGTAATTCAGGTGTGGTGTCATAATATGTTCTCGCTGTGCCTCGCAATTTCAATATGGCAATCTGAACTGCATCTTTATCTGTAAGTCGTCCCATGGTGGTAATTCTTTCAATTTGGTCAAAGAAACTGGTAACTGGTATACTATACGAGTCCCCTTTCCATGGCTCTACTAATTTGGTTACGCTTAAGTCTTTGGAAATTAATGCAGGTGGATCGTTTCCTTGCGGCATCTTGTTGGTATTTGATTACACTAGTTATTTAATGGATACCTTCCCACTCGTCAAGTATGGATTCAACGCTGCTGTCTACTGGTCATCTGTTCAACAGTTACGTGGTCTGTGTACCTACGCTTGTTGGTGGGGTTTGAGCTATTATGCTGACTCAATTCCTCCCAACCAGCTTATGTGCGCATTGACACCCTCGATCCTGCTATCAATTCGTCGCTAAACTCACCACTCTGGCAATACTGGGGAAGATAGTCCGTACGTTCGATTTCCAAAATAGGGTAGTCGAATTCTGGTGGTACGTAGCGTATAACTAGTCGTATGTCTACTTCGAAAATTACCTCTAACCCTTGCGAATGTTCGTAACGGTATGTTTTTAACGCTGGTGTCTTAAAAGTTTTAAACGGTCTACCTGCAAAGGCAATATCAAGGCGAGATCCTGCCTTCAAAGCAACAAATTTCATACGATGCTCTTGAATTAAATTCGTATTAATATTAGTATGTTTTCTAAAAAATGTCTCAACTAAACTTTGGGCGTAATTGCTTGATCCTTCCAAAGCTAAAGGATGCGATACCCCAATTACATGTACAAAAAGGACGGTAAATTCTGTATCACCTTCGGATACACCCGAACAACATTGAAAACAAGCCATACAAAATTAAATCAATGCAACCACATTAGATAATAAATTCAAAACAACAACTAATAAAAATTCAAAAACACAAATAAAACATAAATAAAATAAACACATAAACCACCCCCTGTTAAAATCTGACACCGCTGCCACCAAATGTCGTGCCCCCGGGAATCGGATAAGTAGGGGATGATAAGGTAGTCCAGGTGAACGAATTATCAATCCTATAATCACTGCTGAGGATCCCAAGGAGCGGGAAAAGAACAGATTTTAAAGGAGTTGGTTATTCAACACACAAATTGCAGCTTCACGCTTGCAATAATAAGTAAACACAATAAAATAAACATAATGCTGAATATAATATAATAAAACATAATTTGAAAGAATTCTACATTAGTATAGTGAAAAAGTTGCTAACTTCTTTCGTAAGTTCCTTCCTTAAAGAAAGTCTGAATCTGGCTAAGCAAGTACGGACAATTTCCACTTACATATAAGTTGTAGAATTGCCATCTCCCGTTCTTGTAGCCAAGCTCTGAATTCGTCTAAGTGGTGAAGGGAATATTCGGACTTAGAATATTCGTGGCGTTGGAGAACCTTCTGAGCTATAGTCTGCACCCTCCTCCTGGCTCTGGAGTAGCGTAATGTAGTCTCTTCCAAGTACCGCCGATTGAGAGTGATGAGCCAGATTCATGGGGTTTTATAGTAATTATAAAAAGGGATACGCCCGAAATAACAACGTCTGATTGGTTAAGATTCTAGCTTGGGGTTGGAACTTCAGAAAGAAGATAGCTTTACAATTGGTTGTTCACCATTGAAATATCATCGATCCCTTATAAGGTCATGACAAAATATCCTGTAAACAGGATGAGTTGTGGTATAGTGACTTTACATAAAAGAGCAAAAATACAGTAATTTCTTATGACAAACAGGATATAGGTGCGCTTCTTCCTTTGTAATATCAAAGTACAAAAGTCACGTAATGCCAATAAACTAAATAAATTGCAAATAAAAAGAATACAAGTTAACTATACAATACTGCAATCTTCTCTTACTTTCTAATGTTACAAATTTTAAGTGTCAGGTTCAAGGTGGGTTAACATCAAGGATAATCCTTAAACGAACTGCAAGGCCAGAGGCCCTCGCTTAAGGCCAGGTGATCAATACTAATACAGGTAAGCTTAATTACAGGTGTACCTGGGTAATTGCAGGTATACCTGGGTTCGAGCATCACAGTCTAATTCAATTTCAATGTTATATCAAGATTAATATTCATTTTACTCTCTACATTATGTCAAGGTCAATGACATTCGTTTCTCGGAAAAAATCAATACTTTCGCGTCTGCGCACATTTCACAATTTACGAGATATTGCACAAGGTCAGTTCCGCTCCCCAGTCAGATAAGAATAACATGAATACTTATGAATAATTTCAAGTTAGAAATATGGTCGAGCATAAAAAGTCGTATGAAACTTGCCTATAATGGTAATTAAGACGCTCGTATGAAAATTATGAAACTCGCTTGCGCTCGTTTCATAAACATACTCACCTCTTAATTACTACCATTATAGGCTCTTTGCATAATGTACTATTAATATAGTCACCGTTTTTGGCGTGTGAAATAAGTAATGGGAACGTTAAGTGCTAGTGTTTTACCTTTACCGTAGTCAGTCTGACAACAGTGTTTGGGAAGTGGCTGATGTGACGTGTATAGGAAGTTCTACCATTCTCAGATGCACTAGCAACATGCTAAAAAATTGGGTATAATACTGCAGGGCACACGCCAAAAATGCTGGCGCCAGGTGTAAAATTATGAAATTAGACTCGATATTTTATTTTGTAAAATATGGCAATATTTTTCATACGTTATAATTTGCGTGCAGTCCTGTATCTCAACTCGATATTAAGCAGTGATGGTCGCCTGAGCAGCTCGGTTTGCGACATGATTTCAGTTATGCGGTGGATGTCTGTGGAATGTGCCTTGAAGCAAATTGAATCTGTGGCTCAGTACAGGAAGCAGGCGTCCGGAACCACACATTCCCGATTGGTCTCAACTACGTAGAACAAGTGAGCAGGTCTCATGCTGGCATGCGTCGGAATGCTACCCAATTGTTCAAGAAGTATGAGGCTCCAACATCAGATTTTTAAAATGACAGCACGACAGGGGCTGGTATAACTGTCCAGAGTAAAAGTATGGTTGGAAGTCAGTTTTGTTTCCTATTTTAACTAGTGGCTTGTGCAGCAAATGCTGCAAACTAATTGAACCAGTGAGTGGAAAACGGGAATAACTACATTTTTTTTTTTTTTTTGCTAAATTGAACTGAGATAGCCATTTTGTTCCTCAATGATAGACCTATTGGATGAGCTGAAAAAGGGAATATTACTACAATTCTTACCCAGGTAAATTCTCATGTCTGTTCTGTGTTGAGTGGAAGAAGGAAATAACTTCTGTAGTAGTTCCCTTTTTCCACTCAAGATTATGCCAATGGCTGACTCAGCTGTTCTATTACAGCTAATATTGAAAAAGTTTTATAATAAACTAATAATATATGATATATGAAGAGAAAATTGAGAATGTGGATAGAACATTTTGTAGCATTTCCGGGGTGACTTTAGCACAGGCTTCAATGATACAGTTCTTTAAATGTTCCATATTCTCAATTTCCTTCTTCCTACCAAGCTCTTTATATAACCCCAAAAGAAAAAATCAAGAGATGTTAAATCTGGAGACCTGGCCGGGCATTCTATTGGTCCACGTCGACCAATCCAATGTCCAGGGAACTGTTCGTTCAGTCTGCTGCAACATATCTGTTGCTTAACGTACGAGAATGAAGAATTATATCAATTCTTTCCTCTTTCGATAATGCCATCACGAAAATCAAGAAATTTGTTACAGGAAAGCTTCAAATAATCACAACAATGTATTGAAACTGTCACAGATTAAGCAAGCAGTAAAGCAGGAAAAGTTAATTACGAGAATTGCATAAAAATACTTTTTCCAAAGCCTCCTTAGGACTGTACCATGTTACAAAATACGAGTATCTGTAGATGCAGTAACTGTTTGTGTCATTATTACAGTTATCTTTAAATAACTTGAAAACGATTAGAAATATCTCAAAACGGATTGCATCATTGTTTTTCTCAGCAAATTTCACATGATTTTGAGTACCTACATGACTCACTTTCCTTTTAAAATTTCAAAGCTGCATTCAAAATGGCGGCTTTTGAGATAGCTGAGAGCTAGAATCGAATGTGTCGCTGGTAGAGCATTTGGTATTACAAATACTGGTAACATTTATAGTAATGGAAAATCAAGTATATAGAAGATATGTATATGGTTCCAGACTTTTGATTCACCCTGTATATTTTTTTCCATAAAATTGTAATGTGGATGTCGTTATTAACCTATTTAATCATTTATATACATTCTTAAAGAAGAAGAAAACTGGAGGAGAGATTAGGAAGCTACTAAAGTAAATGTATGATTATTGAGTGGAAAAAGGAAATAACTTCATAAATTTTAAAAACTTGTATACAAATATTAACAAGACATAGAGCAAAGTTTAATACTAATATATATACTACAAACAATAGTGAACATTTTTACTTTTGACAACATTTAAATCAAACTTAACAAAAAAGCTGTAGAAAGTTTTTTTTGTTTCCTGAAAAGTTGGGCTCAAAGTAGTTATTCCCTTTTTCCACTCACTGATTCAATTACATTAGACGTTCAAATAAACATGTTTCATATTTATTTTCAATGAAGTATACCAGACATCCTGAAAGTTACTTGCTTCCATCATAATAAAGAAATACTTCCTCTGAATGGTTTTTTTATGCCAAATACTTTTTCTTGAACCTATACACCTTCAGGTTTTTAGTTTGAACTCGAAAACGCAAGTAACAATGTCAGGGCGATCAGTCGGTTTTTCATGCGAGGGTAAAGCAATAGCTATTTCAGGTCATTGCAGATTGTAGGTGAAAATTAAAAAAAAAGTCAGGTTTGCTATGCTTTCGAACAGTAGACATAGCATCTTGGTATAGCTGCTGCATGTTTCGTGAACTACCTTGAAATGTAGAGGGTAAAATCATTTTATGCTGCTAAGAGAGCTTGCTTACAAATTCCTGTAGGCCTCTTATTTTATCAATAAGTAATACCTTTTGGTCTTTCCTTAGGAACTCCAATTTTCTCTCTCGAGCCAATACTGAAGGGAATCATGCATATAAATATCTAGACCACACCGCTATTAAATATATGAAAAAGACCCAACCCCACTTGATTAATAACTATAAAAATATTTGATTTTAATAACAGTATTATCTTACGTAAGTTTTATAGCGTTCAGTAACATATACTATATAAGTTATGCTATATAGCCGCCACTCAGTAAATTAAGTATAGAAATCTATATCTAAATTTAAGATATTCTCTAGATCTACTTATATAACCCCAAAACGTTTCACTTTAATATAATCAATATAGCATTTGTATGTATAAATAATGAAAAATATTCACATCATGACATTAACTATAATACTATTTGATTTCTAATGGTAATAATGTTATCAAACCACCCAGAGGTTTGTAGTTTTTAACATCCAATACACAGCTGTACTCAGAAAATTACACACCCCAGAGATCTTGAAATTTTTAATAATCAATTTAATTTGAGCTCTAAATATGTTAACATTCTTGCAGATCATGTCCTTCGTGTAATATTGTTTACTTTAGTGTGTGTTATGTTTTATTCTTAAATGCAATTAGTGACGACAGATAGATTTTAGAAAATAGGGAAATCATGTTGAAAAATTGACATTTCAATGAAAATTACTATTTTTCTGAAATAACTTCGGGTTCCAAGCTTCAAAATGAGGCGTCATTTATTAAAATTCGTTCAGCCGTTTTCCTGTAATTTCCATTAACAGTTCAAATTATATTATATCGTAACTATTGTAGATAAGTGCATTCTAGAAGGTGATAACAGTCAAACTTTTATCTTATATATGGGTTTTAATGAAATATTATAAAGCTGTTAAAACATTTATAGACATACAATGATTGACGTAAGGAAGGGTAAAATATTATATTATTAAATTTGACATTGCATGTTTTTCTGGTTGTTATTGATTGCTATGATATTTCGGACGTTACATTAGTCCACTTCCAGAGTTATCGATGTGATCTAGAGGATAAGAAGAGCACCTCATGTTGCGTTAGAGCGTCGGTTAGAATTCTGCTTGGGCTGATTACCCGATTAACATTATTCCAAGGTTTTCTCTGCTATAGGACCAATTTCAGGTAATCTGATGCAAACTTTGGGACACAGTTCACCAAAATACCATACACACATAAATAAATAAATACATAAATAAATAAATAAATAGATAAATAAATAGATAAATAAATCGATAGATAAATAAATAAATAAATAAATAGTGAGTGAGTGAATCAATGGTTGAATGAATGAATAAATAAATAAATAAATGAATAAAGAAGCAGACTGACTGACTGTCAATCTATCTCTCTGTCTGTCTCTCTATCTGATTGTTAGTTAATAAATAAATAAATTGCTAATAAATACACATATAGTTAATAAATTTGCAAATAGCTACTAAATATTAAAATTGCTAATATATATAAATAGTTAATCAATATTAAGATAGATATTAAATATTAAAATTGATTATAAATATTAAAATAGCTAATAAATATGAAAATACTTAATAAACATAAAAACAAATAATAAATACGTATAAAAATAGCTAATAAATATAAAATTACCAAATAAATAAATATTAAAATACCTAATAAATACAAAAATAATTAATAAATATTAAAATAGGTATTAAATATAAAACTACCTAATAAATATAAAAATAATTAATAAGTATTAAAATAGATAATAAATGTTAAAATAGCTAATAAATATAAAAATACCTAATAATTATAAAAATAATTAATAAATATTGAAATAGCTAATAAATATAAAACTACCTAATAAATATAAAAATATTTAATAAGTATTGAAATAGATAATAAATTTTAAAATAGCTAATAAATATAAAAATACATAATAAATGTAAAAATAATTAATAAATATTGAAATTGTTAATAAATGTTAAAATAGATAATAAATGTTAAAATAGCTCATAAATATAAAAATAATTAATAAATATTAAAATAGCTAATAAATATAAAACTACCTAATAAATATAAAAATAATTAATATGTATTAAAATAGCTAATAAATATAAAACTACCTCATAAATATAAAAATAATTAATAAGTATTAAAATAGATAATGTTAAAATAGCTAATAAATATAAAAATACCTAATAAATATAAAAATAATTAATAAATATTAAAATAGCTAATAAATATAAAAATACATAATAAATATTAAAATAGCTAATAAATATAAAATAGATAATACATATAATACCACCCAATCAATATAAAAATAATTAATAAATATTAAAGTAGATAATAAGTAAAGAAATAGATAATAAATAAACAAATAGCTAATAGCTAATAAATATTTAAATAGTTAATAAATATTAAAATACCTGACAAATATTAAAATACGTAATAAATAAAAAAATTAGCTGATAAATCAAGAAGTAGCTAATAAATAAACAAATAACTAATAAATATAGAAACAGCTAATATACATACAAATATCTAGCTAATAAATAAATGAGGCCACCGGCGTGGCTCAGTCGATTAAGGCGCTTAGCTGCCGGTTTGAAGTTGCGCTCGGGCGCGGGTTCGATGCCCGCTTGGGCTGATTACCTGGTTAGGTTTTTTTTTTCGAGGTTTAACCCAACCGTAAGGTAAATGCCAGGTAATCTATGGCGAATCCTCGGCCTCATCTGGCCAGAAACCATCTCGCTATCACCAGTCTAATCGACGCTAAATAACCTTGTAGTTGATACAGCGTCGTTAAATGATCAACTAAAAATAACTAAATAAAGTGAATTAGTCATCAATTTAATCGAAACCTTCTAACTATACAGTTTATTAAAGATAGTCAAATTACCAAATAAGAAAAAAGTCGAATTATTTATGGATTTTCTCTTATAAAAATACGATTTTAGACACAGATTTATGTCCTACCAAGTCCTCCGTATCTTATCTTCGAAATATATTTACACATTTTCATATGTGACCCCGCCGATATTTACGGGAATGTCAAAAAAAGAGTCAAAATAAGATTTTTGTGACCCAGAACCAGTAGACTAACAACAATAAATTAGTTGAATATTGATCATATTGCATTCTAATACATAAATCAGTAGCAGCGTTGTTTGCGATGTGTGTTCCGTGTTACGTCACATCTAATTTATTGCACTAGCTATGTTATTACATGTAGCGCTAAGTTCGAACGAGAGGCCTCCAAATTCACACAAATTCTAGGTTGCGTAACTGCAAAGTTGCAAGTATTAGAACATACAGGTACTTTTGATACTCTTTACAAACAAACAGGAGGGCATATACAGGGTGGTTCTGAAGGAATAATAAGTACTTTATGGCATGACAGTATGGAATGAAAAAGCCTAAATGAACAAGAGTCCATTTCTCTAATGGATATGTGTTATATATAGTAACGTGGAAATATTAATGACTAAACATTTATTACTTTTTTACACGGTATCAGTATATTTTAACAGTTCAGTGCACTTTCCACTCTTTTAGCAAGAGTAACGTTGTTCTTATGATATCGCCTTCTCGTTCTTTTATGAATGCAGTACTTGTCATAATACGAGAGACCAGTTCATTCCTTGTGTTTATTTTCAGTGATATTAGGAGGAAGAAGAATAAAGTGCATAAGATTTGCTGATTATATGGCATTGTTAGCAGAAGAGGACATGATTGCATTGTATTTTATTTATTAACATTCCATGGTATTCATACATGCTTACAGCTAGAATATGGAACAAGTAAAAAAACTTAATCTATACTAATAATAAATCTGTAGCCGAAATTTTTATCGTAATTTTCGATTTTCCATAAATAATTGGTCCTAACATACATAATTAACCATCCTGAAACCGAAAATCGCTTTTTTGAAATGTTTGTTTGTATGTCTGTCTGTATGTTTGTTACCTTTTCACGCGATAATGGCCAAACGGATTTCAATGATGATTGGAATATAAATTAAGTTCGTTGTAACTTAGATTTTAGGCTATATGGCATTCAAAATACATTATTTAAAAGGCAGGTTATAAAGGGGCCTGAATTAAATAAATCGAAATAAATCGCTTATTATTGATTTTTGTGAAAAATGATACATAACAAAAGTTTCTTTGAAACTAATTTGCGATAAGTTTTGTTCCTAGAAAAATTTTTATAGGACTGATATTTAATGAGATAAATGAGTTTTAAAATTAAAATAACTGCCATCTAAGGCCGTGTAATGAATTAAAAAACAAATGATTTCGTCTATAAGGGGCCTTGGACAGCAACAATCGAAAGCTATGAAAGATAGCCTACAGATAATGTTTCTGTGTTTGTATGAAGTAATATCGCAAGCTAAATTAACCGATTTGTGTAATTAATTATTATTTCACCATAGGAAAGTGTAGTTTCTCTAGATGGACATAATGCTATAATATTATTACAGTAACTTCTGATATAATATAATATATAATATAATATAATATAATATAATATAATATAATATAATATAATAGGTAATATTATATAATACAATTTAAGTTATTAGAAGGGTTCACAACCATAGCGGGCCAAGCGCCATTTACTGAATACGTAGAAAACAAGGGTTAAAATTAAGTTATTACCATATTTCAATAGAAACCTATAACAAGTAAAATAAAATATACACATTAAATCTAAATGATGTCAATCTTCATTAAACTATGGTTTCATGTAATAAAAATTAGGAAACATGTTAAAGGAATTATCATTGCACAAAATGAGTGTCTCTGGACCAAAATGATCGCATTTTAATTATTTGGATGCAATTTAAATTAAGTAACACATTAAACGATTTATCCTTCTATCAAACACGAATGTTCCCTGTTTCTAACGTCCTATTTCAATTATGTAATTACTTTATATTTATTTCTAATGGGTGCAGCGGAGCGCACGGGTATGGCTAGTACTATTATAAAATCTTAATTTATAGTCACAGTCTAGATGAAATATATACAGACGAGATTCACAATATAGTCTACTAGTACAACACAAAATTTTAGTATCAATTTCATGAAATGTTATTGAATGTCATGAATTCACCTACAGAATAGAAGGCGTGAGAAATTAGGTACTTTTTAATTTGGCCCTAAATAATTTTGTTTTGTGTTTCATTTTTTATATCGATAGGGAGGCTATTAAAAATGTTTACTGCCATATAACGCACTCCTTTTTGATAGCACGATAGACTTGCCGATGGAGTATGAAAGTATTTTTGACGCTTATTTATGCTAAGAACTGATGAATTAGTTACAAAGTTTTCACGATTACATATGAGGAAGATTATTAATGAAAAAAAATATTGACAAGCCATGGGCAAGGTCATTTATAAACACTAGAAAAAGTAGCGGACCTAATATTGATCCTTGAGGAATTCCATTATTGATAGTTCCCCATGTTGATGCAGTTTTCATATTTGCATTGATTTCAACTTTCTGATTCCTATCTATGACATATGAGTGAAATCATTGGTGTGCAACACCTTTAATTCCATAATAATCTACTAATTTATCTAGCAGCATTTAATGATTTATGATACTGAGGGGTATGCTAATGGAGCTAAATGACAGCTGTGAGCTGTACGGAATGAAGATAAATGCCAACAAGACCAAGAGCATGGTCATAGGAAGAAAATTAAAGAAGGTAAATTTGCTAATTGTATATGAGTCTGTAGAGCAAGTGGACAGCTTGAAATATTCGGGGTGTACTATGAGCAGTAACATGTGATGCTGCCAGGAAGTCAAAAGGAGGATAGCAATGGTAAAGGAGGCATCTTCTGCAGACTTCTGGAAAAATAACTGAGGAAGAGACTGATAAAGTGCTTTTTGTGGAGTGTGGCGTTGTATGGCGTAGAAAATGGACATTACGACGAAATGAAGGGAAACGAATGGACAGACAGAATAAGAAATGAAGCTGTGTTGGAAAGAGTGGATGAAGAAAGAATGATGTTGAAACTGATCAGAAAGAGGAAATGGAATTGGCTGGGTCACTGGCTGAGAAGAAACTGCTTATTGAAAGATATACCGGAAGGAATGGTGAACTGAAGAAGAGTTCGTGGTAGAAGAAGATATCATATGATAGACGACATTAAGATATGTGGATCTTATGAGGAGACAAAGAGGAAGACAGAAAATACGGGAAATTCTAGAATGCTGGGTTTGATAAATTCACACTGAAGACAGAAATCCGTTTCATTGTTGGTCCACATATTTAAGAAAGCTTCCTATAAACATCACACTTCTCCGACTAGGGCTGCCAACAGATTTTCACGTAATCTATACTAATAATGAATCTGTAGCCAAATTTTTTCTGGTATTTTTCGATTTTCCAAAAATAATTGGTGTTAACATATATAATTAACCATCCTGAAACCGAAAATCGCTTTTTTTATTTTTGTTTGTATGTCTGTCTGTCTGTCTCTCTGGATGTTTGTTACCTTTTCACGCGATAATGGCTGAACCGACTTATATGAAAATTAGAATATAAATTAAGTTCGTTGTAACTTAGATTTTAGGCTATATGGCATTAAAAATACTTTATTTAAAAGAGGTGTTATAAGGGCGCCTGAATTATATAAATCGAAATATCTCCCTTGTTATCAATTTTCTTGAGAAAATGTTACATAACAAAAGTTTCTTTAAAAATGATTTCCGATAAGTTTCATTCTATACAACATTATGAAAGGACTGATATTTAATGAGATAAATGAGTTTTAAAATTACAATAACAACGCCATCTATTGAAATATAAACAAATGACTTCGTCTATAAGGGGCCTTGGACAACAACAATCGAAAGCTATTAAACTTGGCCTACAGAGAATGTTTCTGTGTTTGTATGAAGTAATATCGGAAGATAATTAATTGTTTAATTATTATTTCACCATTAAAAAGAGTAGTTTCTCTAGATGGACATAATTCCATAATGTTATTACAGTAACTTCTGAGTGAAATTGAAGTACATACAAGACTTTTAAAATAACAATACAATACATTTTCACCGCCGCCTCAGATTATAGCGTTGTTGTTCCTACAGTAACTCCTATATGCAAAATATAAATTTTTTGAGTAGGAAGAAAAAACACATTTATTCATTCCATGGCAATGGTACATAGGAGATCGTGAATTGTTATATTTTCGAAAGAAAGAAATATAATTACATATCACTATATATGCTGTATCACTATTTAATTTATTTGAAGGGTTTCAGAACCATGGTGGGCCAAGCGCCATTTACTGAAGATGTAGAAAACAAGGGTTAAAATTAAGTTATTACCATAATTCAATGGAAACATATAGCAAATAATATAAAATATTCACATTAAAACTAAATGATATGTCAGTCTTCGTTAAACTATAATTGCATCTAAAAATAATTAAGAATCATGTTAAAGGAATTGTCATTGCACCAAATGAATGCTCTCTGGACCAAAATGACCGCATTTTAATTATTTAAATACAATTTAAATTAAGAAACATATTAAACGATTTATCCTTCTATCAAAGACGAATGTGCCCTGGATCAAACGTCCTATTTTAATTATGTAATTACTTTATATTTATTTCTAACAGGTGCAGCGGAGCGCACGGGTACAGCTAGTTAATTATAAAATATTAGATGATGTTATAACCCGCATGAATTTAATAGTTTCACTTACCCTGTGTGAAGTCAGTTATTAAGGACAATTGACTATGTGAATTTACAAGTCTATTATAAAATTTTAAGTTTTGTGGTGCGTATTTCTCAGTTTATGTACAGGAGGTCGAGATCGTTTGTTGCGTTTGGCAGACCTTATCAGGAAAAGTTGAGCTTCCCTGTCTGCACAACTCAGTAGGAAGGGAGTATGAGCGATCCACCCTAAAATGGTGAAATGGTTGAAAGCGAAGACTCTAGTTAATTTCAGTGCCGTTCTTCTTAAGTGCTCCTAACTAACTCATGTCTGTGAAATGGTTCAGGTTGGCCTATAAAACTGTACACTTACTGCACTATCATATCTCGTAATACGTTGCACGATGCTATCGTTATTAAATAAAGTCTAAACTGCTTAGGATAACCATTTCACCGGCTCTTTATGACAGAAACCTTCAAGTGCCGTCTGAATGCCTTCATTTTAGATTGTATGTTTAAATGTGTAATGTAATAAAAAGACACGTGGGGTTCATTGATTATTAGGTTAAGCACCCTTCATCTAGTCCCGAGGGTATATAGTCTTGCTGTTATTCTTAGGAGCATGCTTGTTACATTCCCACAATGCATCTGGGGACAGGAGAACTTGATTAAACGAGGAGAATTACTGGAAGATATAATGTGGATGGATTATAATACAGAAAATTGCGACATTCAAAAGTGCTGCAATGAGGACATCAAGATAAGATTAATTACAATGTTTATGTAAATAAATTTATGGTTTGCACAGCTGAACTATAATTTGAACAATGGCAAAAAGAATGGTATTTTGTAATGTATCGTAGTGCATAACATATAAGATAATTGAATTTGTTACAATAACTTGTACTAAGTTTTATAATTTCACTCACTGCACTGATACATTCCAATTTCACCGTTTTTTTATCACAATACATCTGAACATTGTTTACTTAATTAAATAGCTAAAACAACAAGAAACTGACAAGCACCACAGATCTACAAAATGAAGCTAGCTTAAAACTTATTACTGCAATATGTTATGTAATGAAATATCATTACAAATAATTTATCAGCATATCAATAACAACCTCATAAAATTACTTACAAAAACACTCCCAAAAATAATATACAGTTATGAAAAAAAAATAAATAAATAAAAAATTATTGGATTAACAATATTTTTACCAAATCAAGATTTCAGGTATTGTTCCGGAGCCGGGTATCGAACCCGGGACCTTTGGTTTAACGTACCAACGCTCTACCACTGAGCTACTCGGGAACTCTAACCGGCACCGATCCAATTTTTCCCTCTATATCCACAGACCTCAAAGTGGGCTGACAACCATCAAGCAACCAACTTCGAGTGCACACTAACTCCGTGTGACTTAAATTGTGGTTTTCTGTTAACGAACAGTGACGTTTATTATGCAAATCAAGATTTCAGGTATAACTTCCTGCAAAGTTGATTTGAATAATTTCGAGGGAAAAATTGTTCCGGAGCCGGGTATCGAACCCGGGACCTTTGGTTTAACGTACCAACGCTCTACCACTGAGCTACTCGGGAACTCTAACCGGCACCGATCCAATTTTTCCCTCTATATCCACAGACCTCAAAGTGGGCTGACAACCGTCAAGCAACCAACTTCGAGTGCACACTAACTCCGTGTGACTTAAATTGTGGTTTTCTGTTAACGAACAGTGACGTTTATTATGCAAATCAAGATTTCAGGTATAACTCCCTGTAAAGTTGATTTGAATAATTTCGAGAGAAAAATTGTTCCGGAGCCGGGTATCGAACCCGGGACCTTTGGTTTAACGTACCAACGCTCTACCACTGAGCTACTCGAGAACTCTAACCGGCACCGATCCAATTCTTCCCTCTATTCAATATTTTTACCGTTACAATTACACTAAATATAAACATTTTCATAGAGATAAAAAAAAATTTACAGGAGAAAAAGTTCGTCCAAAGGGCTGGACTCTGGAAGAGTACCCAAAACGCTCATTGCATTTCCGCGTTGAATAGCAAGACTTAAGCGTTGACGCAAATAAGTAGTGCAACGGCGATCACCAGTAATGGAGATCAAAATTTGGCCGATTTGAGATACTAAAACTTTAGCGTCATGACTCCAAGGACCGAAGGTCTCCACAGCAAAGGGGACAAAGATATAATTGTCTAAAAGATGAGCATATTTATTGACTTTCTTTTTCACGGCTAATTCAGCAGCAGATGCTGCGTGTCTGGAGGTATTCGGCAAGTGAGATGGAGCTAGAGTGTCAACGCAAGTGGAGTCCCAAATTAAAGATTTTCCTCTAGACCATGGAATTAAGGTGAGACCATCGGGTCGTTTACCATCCGCGCGACTAATACCTGATGGTTCCAAAAGAGACGGGATGCCACAAGAAGTCAGAGATCTTTTAATGATATCATTGAGTGATGTATGTCTGGGAATGCGACCCTTGCTCCTCGCACAGCTGAGTGCATGATGGCCGTAAATATCAGCAATTCCTCCGCAAATACATTGGTGTGGCTGGCAGAGTTTACAACCAAGGCGTAAAGCTATTGCGATTTTAAAGGATGTACTATCTATTAGGGTGCCGATGTGAGGAGATGTAATGCGTGTAACCAAGCTCCAGACTCACTCTCTTGAAGAGCTAGGAGACGTGTAATGTCTTGTTCGGTTGTGAAAGAAGAAAGGAAAGATAAAGTACCCAAATAAGAGACAGGGCCCTAACAAGAGATACATTGTTAACTTCTCCGGTATAATTTGCCATCTCTCGACAACTATGGTAACTCAATGTTTGTGCTTCTATGGCAGCTATGGGGACTATCAGCAAAGTAGGGAGGGAACGTTCCTACTCACCCCACATTCGTTTGATTGACAGGCGAGGGGTAACGCAGTTGTTTTGCTAAGTCAAGTGCAGTGGCGGATTCGACACAACTTGCGCATCAGTAATTTCTCCGTTGTTATTTATTGTTTCAAAATCTTTACAGTCTTTTGTTTATATGAAGTACATGTATCATACAATAATTATTACAGCCACCTACTGTCGTTAGGCAAATTATATGCTCCTCAATTGTATAACCATTCCTTTATCACGTGCAAGAAAAATTCTTGAACTGCCTCGTGATCTACTTGATAAATTGTTTCTTTTTAAAAACAATAAAGAAAAAAACAAAGCTCCATTGTCATTTAACTGTACAATATATTTTAAAAATATAATAATTAACATAATAAACTGTTTCTTTTTAAAACCAATAAAGAAAGTAACTAAGCTCCATTGTCATTTAACATGAAAACATATTAAACACAATATAATGATCAACATAATCAATTGTTTCTTTGTAAAAACAACTAAAGAAAGTAATTAAGCTCAATTGTAATTTAACTTTAAAACATATTAAACAATGAGATATGAATGAAACGAAATACTACTGTAGGCCTATACTGCTAGTTTTCACTTTTTTTGTGTTGATGTCCCTCGTAGTTTTCTGTTATTAACTAAAAAGGATATATTTGTCTCTAAAATAGAACAACTCAACCGTAATACTCAAACTAAATGCATGTCTATGATCCTAGACCTGGAGATACTTTTGCTCATATTCATTTTGGAAAAAAAAAAACAGCTCACAACAGTAAGTTGAGCCAAACATAGATACAATACTCATTGCAAATGTCCGCAGATTAGGGAATTGCTTCTCTGGTAGGTATTTAAAGAGATCTAATCCATCGTAATGGCTCTGTTGCTTGGGTAACATCAAATACAAATGGATTATTGAACAGACACATCTCCTTGTCCATTGCAGTTACTTCTGAAATCCTTTCTTGGAAAGAGAACTCATCAAGTAGGCCTAACATGCACTCAAAATTTTAAATAAGTAAGTTCAGTTCCAGATCTATTCTAATAGTAAATATTTAGCCGATATTTTTCTGGTAATTTTCGATTTTCCAAAAATAATTGGTCCTAACATATACAATTAACCACCCTGAAACCGAAAATCGCTTTTTTGACTTTTTTGTTTGTATGTCTGTCTGTATGTTTGTTACATTTTCATGCGATAATGGCTGAACGGATTTCGATTAAAATTGGAATATAAATTAAGTTCGTTGTAACTTAGATTTTAGGCTCTATGGCATTCAAAATACATTATTTAAAAGGGGGTTTATAAGGGGCCTGAATTAAATAAATCGAAATTTCTCGCTTATTATTGATTTTTGTCAAAAATATTACATAACGAAAGTTTCTTTAAAAATAATTTCCGATAAGTTTTATTCCTTGAAAAGTTTGATGGGACTGATATTTAATGAGATAAATGAGTTTTAAAATTAAAATAACTGCAATCTAAGGCCGTGTAATGAATTAAAAAACAAATGACTTCGTCTATAAGGGGCCTTGGACAGCAACAATCGAAAGCTATGAAAGATAGCCTACAGAGAATGTTTCTGTGTTTGTATGAAGTAATATCAGAAGCTACATTAACCGATTTGTATAATTAATTATTATTTCACCATTGTAAAGTGTAGTTTCTCTAGATGGACATAATGCTATAATGTTATTACAGTAACTTCTGAGTGAATCGAGGACAGGTAAGATTAAAATAGCTTCTTATGCACAGAAAACTTGATAGGCTATTCTGTACATTCGTTTCCTGTATTTCCTAAAATAATTTTTATGACCAAATGAGTGTCTCTGGATCAAAATGATGGCATTTTAATTATGCAAATACAATTTAAATTAAGTAACATAATAAACGATTTATCCTTCTATCAAACACGAATGTTCCCTGGATCAAATGTCCTATTTTAATTATGTAATTACTTTATATTTATTTCTAACGGGTGCAGCGGAGCGCACGTGTACGGCTAGTACTTAATAAAATAATAAGTAACCAAACCCCGAAAATACCATAAACATATTTTGTTTTGTATCGTTTCACAAATATTACGAAAATAGCTTTTAAAATTGTAAATAAATACTGTAAGATCACCGGTCCGCGTTATTCTTCCGATCAAAGTGGCGTTTAATATTGAAGCGTTTTATATGCGCAATTTTAAATCCATATATTAAGTAGCAGACTTTTTTCTTTTTGTAAGTAACAAAAAATTCTTTCTGACACTCTTCCTGAAACTGACGTCCCGAGATCGAAGCCATACCCGCCACTGAATGAAGCGTGTCTAGAGAAGCACCAGGCGGAGAGATGATCGGTGGAGTGAGGTAAGGAGCTTTGAGTGCAGTGGCCCTTCGGTGCCATTTTTCACCATGGTTGTTCTAAGGCATCGTGTTCTTTGTCTAACCTCAGTTACACGTAAGCAACGAAGCTGAGAGCAAGCGAAGTAAATTTTCATATTTTGAACTTTCTACTGGTTTTTGTTGAGGAAGAGAACAGCAGGTAATGTAAGCTACAACAAATTTAATACTAATTTTATAAAATTGCTGGAAAAATGTTGCATATAATAAGGCAGATTGCTAATAAGGAAGATAATAACTTATGACGTTTGGTAGCTATTTCATTTATATTTATTATTTTAATGTACCGAAGTACATATGATATTTCCATGCAGATATTCTGCGTTATCATACGATGAAAGAGTAATGGAACGGAGAAAAATTCTCTCCGGCACTTCGAGATTTAAGACGGCGCTTATTCCGTCGGATCCCGGCCAACTAGTCACTCATAACGAGTGCACCTCAGCACATGTATGGACTTCGGTCCTAGGTTAATAGATATCTATGACGTAGTGTAGAGGGCGGCCACTAGAGGGAACCCAAGAGTTGGAACTTAAACTGAGGCGATTCTGTCCGACACCGGGATGGGTATCCGGTGTGGCTTAGTGGATAAAGCTTCAGCACGTAGAGCTGAAAACCCGGGTTCAAGTCCCGGTGCTGTAGAGAATTTTTCTCCGTTCCATTACTCTTTCATCATATTTCATTTTTACTTACTCTGTTCCCTAATAAGAGATACCTAGGGGTCCTATTAAGAGAGAATGTGGCTCATGTTTATCTCTGTATAGTTTAATTTTTCGCTAAATTTCGTGCTCCATGAATCCAAAATTCCCTAAAATGGAATGGAATAGTAAGAAACATGCTTAAGTGTTACATTTCTTTAATATTCTGGATGTCAATTTTGTTACAACTTTAAGTTTGTGAAATTTTCAAAATATTATGTTTTTGTACTTAAGGGGAGAGGATAGTATTTTTTAAAACGTTTTTCCTATTTGGTGTAAAATATTATTTTTTTTTGTATGTAGAGAGCTCATAGCTGTAGCAATTCAACCAAAAATAAATATTTGAAAAAAAAATTATTTGGAGGGCCCAGATTTGAAAAAAAATACACCCTAAGCAGGATTTTACTAAAACCGATATATCTAAACCATTTGTAAAGATAGATTCATGCCGTTTTTTGCAATGTACTTGCAAAAGCATGTTCTACGAACTGTCTGTAACAGAATTTTGATATTTGTCCCTACGTTTGTAAAATAAAGAATTAAAATTTAATAACACTTTTCTGAATTCCTTTCTTGCAAACAAACGGACGTGGTTTTAAAATGAAATCAATTAACAAAATTCTGTTACAGAGGAAAGTTTCCTAATAGTTTAAAGAATGTGTGTTCTAAATTGCATGCATGTATCTTTAGTAGTTCAGAAATTATATCCATTTTTGTCTGGCAATGTAGCAAAAAAAATGAAGTTACTGGAAACCGATAAAAGGGGCCGTGTGATTTAAAAATCCATAGCGCAGGAAGTTTAAAAATGACGTCTCAACATCCGATAAGGGCACAAATACCCAGGAAATGTTATGCAATGCATTCCACACATATCTAAGGGTATTTTAAAGATTTTTTAAATTCAATTTACCGGAAACAACAATAAAAGGGGGCGAGTGATTTAAAAATCCATAACGCAGGAAATTTGACAATGGCGTCTCAACATCTGATAAGAGCACAAATACCGACAAAATATTATGCTATGCATTCCACACATATCACAGAGAATTTTAAAGAATATATATATTTCTTTAATTTACTCATTTCTCTCCAAAAAATACCACCCTCTCCCCTTAAAATAGAGACTGGATATAAACGACATATGCCTACTGTAAATTTTTATTAAGAACTAGCCGTACCCGTGCGCTCCGCTGCACCCGTTAGAAATCAATATAAAGTAATTACATAATTAAAATAGGACATTTGATCCAGGGAACATTCGTGTTTGATAGAAGGATAAATCTTTAATATGTTACTTAATTTAAATTGCATCCAAATAATTAAAATGCGATCATTTTGATCCAGAGACCACTCATTGGTGCAATGACAATTCCTTTAACATGATACTAATTTTTATTACATGCAACCATAGTTTAATGGACATTGACATCATTTAGATTTAATGTGTATACTTTATTTTACTTGTTATAGGTTTCCATTGAATTATGGTAATAACTTAATTTTAACCCTTGTTTTCTACGTATTCAGTAAATGGCGTTTGGCCCACTATGGTTCTGAATCCTTCAAATAACTGAAATTATATTATATAATATTACATATTATATTGTATTATATTATATAATATTATATTGTATTATATTATATAATATAATATTATATTATATTATATTATATTATATTATATTATATTATATTATATTATATTATATTATATTATATTATATTATATTATATTATATTATATTATATTATATTATATTATATTACATCAGAAGTTACTGTAATAACATTATAGCATTATGTCCATCTAGAGAAACTACACTTTCCAATGGTGAAATAATAATTAATTATGCAAATCGGTTAATTTAGCTTCCGATATTACTTCATACAAACACAGAAACATTCTTTGTAGGCTATCTTTCATAGCTTTCCATTGTTGCTGTCCAAGGCCCCTTATAGACGAAGTCATTTGTTTTTTATTTCATTATACGGCCTCAGGCAGTTATTTCAATTTTAAAACTCATTTATCTCATTAAATATCACTCCTATCAAAATTTTCAGGGAATAAAACGTATCGCAAATTATTTTTAAAGAAACTTTCCTTATGTAACATTTTTCACAAAAATCCATAATAAGCGAGATATTTCGATTTATTTAATTCAGCCCCCTCATAACCCCCCTTTTAAATAATGTATTTTGAATGCCATATAGCCTAAAATCTAAGTTACAACGAACATAATTTATATTCGAATTTTCATCGAAATCCGTTCATCCATTATCGCGTGAAAAGGTAACAAACATACAGACAGACAGACATACAAGCAAAAATTAAAAAAAAGCTATTTTCGGTTTCAGGGTGGTTAATTATATATGTTAGGGCCTATTGTTTTTGGAAAATCGAAAATTACCAGAAAAATTTCGGCTACAGATTTATTATTATTATAGATGGGGAAAATGTTTTTCCAATGCGAGCTAATCGACTTTGCTATATTTTAGGTCCATACGTCTCGTTTAGAATAGATCGAAAGGCTAATGTTGCAGAGCATAGCTTTTAAGACCCACATCTTGCCTTCTCTGGAACCAACAACCACTGCAACTTTCTCTCATCCTCTCAATTCACTGCCTGTGAGATCCTGCACAAGAATTTTCATCAGAACGCGAACGATCTAAAGAGGGGATGGGTAAAACTCAAAACCACATCTCTGAAACTTGTGAGAAGATAACCACAGGCTGGTAGTTCCTCCTCTAGTTCTATGGGCGGAGAATAACTTTGTAGGGTTGAAGAAAACAGATCCCAACATGAAGGATTAGAATAGATATGAAGGGATCTATCAGTCGATGAAAGAGTATCTCCATTCCAGTGAAGCTTCGTGGTAACTCCTTCAGGTAAAATACGCTGCAACGACAGGAATATTTATATATCTCAACTTTCTTCTTCTTTCGAAAGACTTGAATATATTTTTCTTTATAAACACATACAACATATGCTGTGTACAGCATATTAACACGGTATATTGAATATACAGAGAAGGTATATTCGAGTAAACAGAATATAGAAAAAATATTGTCAAATATATAGAAGCTAGATGAAAGCATACCACCGTAATGAACACCTCATCAAATAAACTACAGAATTCTGACGCTAGATACTTGTTTGCATTTGCATTTGCGTCAGGTTTATCTAAAACTTTAATATAAGTGTATTTCAAAAGTCAGTTCAAACATATAGAGGAGTCTATATTGAAGGTTTGGTTGTACACTCTTAGACAAAAAAAAAATGACCGGACTCTTGAAGCGTAAATTTGTCTAAGTTCCGTTCGGCTGTGCGCCTGATACACAAGACTAAAATCAGAGTAGTAAGGACGAAACCAGCGAGATCCAAGAACATACTCTTATATCGGCAAACAACGGTTTGAACTGTGTGTGTGTCATAGCTCCGTGGTAAAACTCTGACTTCACACGCAGAAAACCTGGGTGCGTATCCGCCTTCGTATAAGTATATATATTTGTTTCGTTTTGTTTTTTCTCTAGCTAGAAACAAATGATACATTTATTAACGTGCACAGGAGTTTAGATTAGTTAAAAAATTAAACAAAAACATTCAGTAATATCGGAGACTTCTTCCTAATTAACCTTGATTTAAAATAGATGCTCAGTTCTTGGATCTTCTCCCTTCTCCATAAGGTGTATTGATCAGTTACTATAATTTGTATTAGTAGTAATAGCTGCAGTAATAATAATAATAATAATAATAATAATAATAATAATAATAATAATAATAATGGAACAACCAGAATAATAACAATAATATTCATAGTATTAGAAAGACCATCATCATAATATTAATAGTATTGCAAAAGTGAGATGAATAATGTTAAAGACAAAACCAATGTGTTCCAGATATTGGCTACACTCGTAAATAGTGCCGTTACATATCTGCTTTTTTTAATAGCTCCATGGTAACAGTTTGGTAACAGTCTAGCTTCTTGTGCAGGCGATTCAACTTCGTGTACCCCGTAGGATGCAGGCGGTTATAGATGTGGAGGGATTACATTCCCGGTATTGAATTTTTTGTTTATTGGTCTCCGAGATGTATTTCTTTATTTTGTTTAATACAAGGAAAACGATGATGTCTGTTTATTCCTATCCGAGAAGGATTTCTTTTACTTAAGGTTTATTTTTGTTTATTTCTATCCGAGAAGATTTCGTTTAGTCTCTTTAAATACAAGATACAAGGGAAAGGATTGCTATCATGTACCTAACTTGCCCTTTGTAAATATTAACTTTCTGTTAGATATTTCACAATACTGGTTATTATCAGTATACAAGAAGTAAAAGATGAGAATGAAAAAAAAAACAAAGTATAGACTGAGATTTGAACTGGAAACCTTTCGGATACAAGGCCACAATGCTACCGACTACGCTATGCGAGAGAGACGATGACTCTTCAAGAAGCATGTTATGTAATCATCATATAGTGGTGGCAGTGGAGTGTTGGAAATATTTACGACAGAAGAAATTCGTCCGCGTGTATATCATGCTCTGACGAATGCACCCGAAGTCTTCCGAATCGGACATAGAATCTGGAGCCCGGTCATTTTTTTTTGTCTAAGAGTGTACTGATCCATTACATGGGATGTACTATGTTAAAATGGCAATATTTGTGTAGAAAAACGATTAAAATATTAGGATAAACTAGGGTCTGTTGGACACTCCGTACTTTAACGTGTTACCACGCCACTTACGGGCACCACATTCAGCTAGAAGTCAATGACGGAAGTAGGCACGAGTGGGGCTACTTCCGTCATTGACTTCTAGCAGAATGTGGTGCCCTCAAGTGGCGTGGTAATACGTTAAAGTACAGAGTGTCAAACATGCCCGACTGTCCAACAGACCCTAGTTTACCCTATACAAAATAATGGGTATTAATGGACAAAATATGTAAAGAAAATATCAAAGGAAATAAACATTATTTTATATTAATAATGGAGATTTATGGCCAACATTAAATGAAAATGCCTAAAAAATGACCGAATAAAACAAAAGATGCTGTTATGAGTTGAAACAGGCAAAAAATGTAAAAAAAATGCCCTAACAAATATGTTCTAAAACACTCAGTTTATCTCATAACATATAAATACTAAAGCAGCTATGTTTCTGGATTAATAGAAAAAAAATTAATTTCATCAAAATCCTAGCCCTAGTTATTACAGTTTCGATTTAAAATAGCTCCCCAAAAATGAATCGATGTCTGCGATTTATATGTATAGTCTGTATTTCCTTATTGAGATCCCTATTTCCTACAAAAATTGTCCCTCGCTTGTGAAGGTTTTGTAGGCACATTATATTTGTTGTGTAAGGATATCAGTGTTCCTTTAACTTCCTGGAAACATACGAAATACCTTCGTCACACCGATACTATAACCTCACTTCTTCTTGATACCTCTCCATATGTGTCCGACCATATTTGCTGGTAAAGGACACAGTCAATCCAGTACACAGCGGGATTTCGAATAATCAGCAACAGAAGTTGAAGGAAACATAAAAGATTTTTCGTTCTATTTTCGGTTTGGTTTTGCAGATTGTTCGGCGTAACATCCGGTATTTCTTCAGCATATTTTCATTTGATATTCTAAGAGGATATGTAGACGTTTCATTTCCGTCAACCGGCTTTGAAGTCCAGGTGTAGTGAGATTACTTGTACAACTTTACAAAGTATAAGCTAGATCATGTTTTCATTGTGATTGAGTTGTGTGAAAAATTTCAGACAAAAAGTGGAGCCTTTATGACGCAGATTACGTTGCATTATATCGGAAGGGGTAAGTCACAACCTTTAGCACTGCGCCTATTTCTGAAAAATTCGTTGTCATCTATTTCTCAAGGAGCCTCGTATTATCAATAAAGATAACTAGTTTTCTGATTGGGATTTTATTGAAGTCAGTTAGTTTGAGAAATTCAAGACCCAAGTATAGATCAGACATTAGTTAAGACTTTTAAAGCACACAATGTGCCGTGCTGTTTCGTCATAGAGTTGACATCGTCTGCAATCAGGTTCAATCCCATGTATATGGGGAGAGATGTGTCGGTAGATTGTCGTTATGAGGAGATATCTCAATTGAATAATATGTATGGTTAAGTTTAATTTGTGGACTACTTATAAGTAAAAAAACAATAGGGGCCATATTCATAGACAGCCTTAGCGCGGGCTTCCGGTGGATGATCAGCGAACTAACGTTTTTCGTATTCATAAACCAGTCCTAGCGATATGATATGGTATGGTATGGTATGATATGATATGATATATGATATGATATGGTATAATATGATATGATATGATATATGATATATGGTATGGTATGGTATAATGTGATATGATATGATATGATATATGGTATCGTATGATATGATATGATATATGATATGATATGGTATGGTATGATATATGGTATGATATGATATATGATATATGGTATGACATGATATATGATGTGATATTTGGTATGGTATGGTATGATATGATATGATATGATATATGGTATGATATATGATATTATATATGATATGATATATTGTATGATATATGGTATGGTATGGTATGATATGATATGATATGATATGATATGATACGGTATGATATGATATATATGATATATATGATATGATATGGTATGACATGATATATGATATGATATGATATGATATATGATATGGTATGATATGATATGATATATGGTATGATATGATATCATATGATATGATATATGGTATGGTATGATATGATATGATATATGATATGATATGGTATGACATGATATGATATATGATTTGATTTGATATGATATGATATATGATATGATATGATATGGTGTTATATATGGTATGGTATTGTATGGTATGGTATGATATGATATGATATATTATATTATATGATATATGATATGATATGGTATGACATATGATATGATATGATATGATATGATATGATATTGATATGATATATGATTTGATATGATATGATATAATATGTGATATGATATAATATGATATGATATGATATGATATGATATGATATGATATGATATGATATGATATGAACCCTGCACAAGTAATCAGTGGGTAGCCGGGGCTAGTTTAGCACCCTCTTAGAGCGGGCTAGCAAAATGTGTATGAATAGCATTCTAGGAGTTGAAAGTTGTTTCATTGAGAGTAACAGGAACTTCTGAATTATTCAGAAATTTAAATGTATGAAATATGCATGACGGTTCATATTCATCTGTACCAGTTCTTTGGCACTTCAACGCAATCACTTTCTTTAATTCCTTCTGATTAATATTAAAGAACACCCAACTACCTTGCCTCTCGGTTTAATCTCCTAGCTTCACATCATAATCGTAATACACGTTCACAGCACAATCTGTTGCCATCAATACCACGTCATCAGACATCTCTGTACTCAAGTTCTTTCTCAATAGCCATGGCCCGCTCATGGAATTCGCTGCCGCTGGAAATCAGGGGTAGTCTTAGTCCCCAGTTGTATAAAATTAGGTTGTTTACAAATATTTTAAATGCACAGAACTAGTTTTTAAGTATAATTTTTAATTATTATTATTATTATTATTATTAATATTATTATTATTATTATTATTATTATTATTATTATTTTAAGGTCGTTACTTTATTTTTCCAATAACACTAATATCTAGGTAATTGTCATTGTCTCAATGTAACACATGCTGTGCTCATCATACTAATTGTACTATTCCTTTAGTTGTGTATTAATTATTTTTTTTTCTTTTAACGTAATACTTGTATACTAGAATGTATTTTTCTGTTTGTGATTATGTATTCAGTCTCTTTTTTTATTACATATATATTTTTTTATTATTGTTATTTAAAAGTTAATACTGATTGTGTATATGTAGTCAATCTCTCTTTTGTACTTAATTATGTTTATTATTATTTTTAAGTTCATATTTGTATACCGGTATGTATTTTTTCTGTATGTGATTTGATCCTGGTTGAGTGGAAGAAAAGGCCTGATGGCCTTAACTCTGCCAGGGAAAATAAAACTATTATTATTATTATTATTATTATTATTATTATTTTTTTTATTTAATCCTCGCACATTCACGGCTTGAATTAGGCTTAATTTTATTATATACACCGAACATTGTGCAAAGTACTGTATTCCGTTTCTTTATATTCATATATGACGCGTCAGAGGAGCTTCATAACAAGATGTAGGATCCGGGAGAGTTTAAAAACCAATACGCACAACTTGACTATAGAGTTCCTTGAACATAGCAGACAGACATACTGTGAACGTAAGCAACGACATCAGTGTGCTGCGTTATATTCTACTGTTAATAGTACAATATAGTGACGGTGCAAAATGAAGTAGGATACATAACTCACAAGTTTTCATGAAGGTGCAAAATGAAGTAGGATACATACCTCACAAGTTTCATGAAGGTGCAAAATGAAGTAGGATACATACTTCACAAGTTTTCATGACAGTGCAAAATGAAGTAGGACACATACCTCACAAGTTTTCATGACAGTGCAAAATGAAGTAGGACACATACCTCACAAGTTTTCATGACAGTGCAAAATGAAGTAGGACACATACCTCACAAGTTTTCATGACTTTGCAAAATGAAGTAAGATACATACCTCACAAGGTTTCATGACGGTGCAAAATGAAGTAGGACACATACCTCACAAGTTTTCATGACGGTGCAAAATGAAGTAGGATACATACCTCACAACTTTTCATGACGGTGCAAAATGAAATAGGATACATACCTCACAACTTTTCATGACGGTGCAAAATGAAGTAGGATACATACCTCACAAGATTTCATGACTTTGCAAAACGAAGTAGGATACATACCTAACAAGTTTTATGACGGTGCAAAATGAAGTAGGATACATACCTCACAAGCTTTCATGACGGTGGAAAATGAAGTAGGATACATACCTCACAAGTTTTATGACGGTGCAAAATAAAGTAGGATACATACCTCACAAGATTTCATGACTTTGCAAAACGAAGTAGGATACATACCTCACAAGTTTTATGACGGTGCAAAATAAAGTAGGATATATACCTCACAAGTTTTCATGAAGGTGCAAAATGAAGTAGGACACATACCGCAAAACTTTTCATGAGGGTGCAAAATGAAGAAGGATACATACCTCACAATTTTTCATGACGGTGCAAAATGAAGTAGGATACATACCTCACAAGTTTTCATGACGGCGCAAAATGAAGTAGGATACATACCTCACAAGTTTTCATGAAGGTGCAAAATGAAGTAGGACACATACCTCACAACTTTTCATGACGGTGCAAAATGAAGTAGGATACATACCTCACAAGTTTTCATGACGGTGCAAAATGAAGTAGGACACATACCTCACAAGTTTTCATGACGGTGCAAAATGAAGTAGGATACATACCTCACAAGTTTTCATGACGGTGCAAAATGAAGTAGGATACATACCTCACAAGTTTTCATGACGGTGCAAAATGAAGTAGGATACATACCTCACATCTTTTCATGAGGTACAAAATGAAGTAGGATACATACCTCACAACTTTTCATGACGGTGCAAAATGAAGTAGGATACATACCTCACAAGTATTCATGACGGTGCAAAATGAAGTAGGATACATACCTCACAAGTTTTCATGACGGTGCAAAATGAAGTAGGATACATACCTCACAACTTTTCATGACGGTGCAAAATGAAGTAGGATACATACCTCACAACTTTTCATGACGGTGTAAAATGAAGTAGGATACATACCTCACAACTTTTCATGACGGTGCAAAATGAAGTAGGATACATACCTCACAAGTTTTCATGCCGGTGCAAAATGAAGTAGGATACATACCTCACATGTTTTCATGACTTTGCAAAATGAGGTAGGGTACATACCTCACAATTTTTCATAACAGTGTAAAATGAAGTAGGATGCATATCTCACAAGTTTTCATGACGGTGCAAAATGAAGTTGGACACATACCTCACAAGTTTTCATAACATTGCAAAATGAAGTAGGATTCATACCTCATAAGTTTTCATGACGTTGCAAAATAAAGTAGGATACATACCTCACAAGTTTTCATGGCGGTGCAAAATGAAGTAGGATACATAACTCACAAGTTTTCATGACGGTGCAAAATGAAGTTGGACACATACCTCACAAGTTTTCATAACAGTGGAAAATGAAGTAGGATACATACCTCACAAGTTTTCATGAAGGTGCAAAATGAAGTAGGACACATACCTCACAACTTTTCATGACGGTGCAAAATGAAGTAGGATACATACCTCACAAGTTTTCATGACGGGGCAAAATGAAGTAGGACACATACCTCACAAGTTTTCATGACGGTGCAAAATGAAGTAGGATACATACCTCACAAGTTTTCATGACGGTGCAAAATGAAGTAGAATACATACCTCACAACTTTTCATGACGGTGCAAAATGAAGTAGAATACATACCTCACAACTTTTCATGACGGTGCAAAATGAAGTAGGATACATACCTCACAAGTTTTCATGACGGTGCAAAATGAAGTAGGATATATAACTCACAAGTTTTCATGACGGTGCAAAATGAAGTAGGATACATACCTCACAACTTTTCATGACGGTGCAAAATGAAGTAGGATACATACCTCACAACTTTTCATGACGGTGTAAAATGAAGTAGGATACATACCTCATAACTTTTCATGACGGTGCAAAATGAAGTAGGATACATACCTCACAATTTTTAATGACGGTGCAAAATGAAGTAGGATACATACCTCACAACTTTTCATGACTTTGCAAAATGAAGTAAGATAATACCTCACAAGGTTTCATGACGGTGCAAAATGAAGTAGGATACATAACTCACAAGATTTCATGACTTTGCAAAATGAAGTAAGATACATACCTCACAAGGTTTCATGACGATGCAAAATGAAGTAGGACACATACCTCACAAGTTTTCATGACGGTGCAAAATGAAGTAGGATACATACCTCACAACTTTTCATGACGGTGCAAAATGAAATAGGATACGTACCTCACAACTTTTCATGACGGTGCAAAATGAAGTAGGATACATACCTCACAAGTTTTCATGACGGCGCAAAATGAAGTAGGATACATACCTCACAAGTTTTCATGACGGTGCAAAATCAAGTAGGATTCTTACCTCACAAGTTTTCATGACGTTGCAAAATGAAGTAGGATACATTCCTCACAAGTTTTCATGACGGTGCAAAATGAAGTAGGATACATACCTCACAAGTTTTCATGACGGTGCAAAATGAAGTAGGACACATACCTCATAAGTTTTCATGAAGGTGCAAAATGAAGTAGGATACATACCTCAAGTTTTCATGACGGTGCAAAATGAAGTAGGTCACATACCTCACAACTTTTCATGACGGTGCAAAATGAAGTAGGATACATACCTCACA
This sequence comes from Periplaneta americana, assembly GCF_040183065.1. Classification (NCBI taxonomy): domain Eukaryota; kingdom Metazoa; phylum Arthropoda; class Insecta; order Blattodea; family Blattidae; genus Periplaneta; species Periplaneta americana. Next base: position 18,545,648 of record NC_091129.1, read on the forward strand.
AGTTTTCATGCCGGTGCAAAATGAAGTAGGATACATAACTCACAAGTTTTCATGACTTTGCAAAATGAGGTAGGGTACATACCTCACAATTTTTCATAACAGTGTAAAATGAAGTAGGATACATACCTCACACCTTTTCATGACTTTGCAAAATGAAGTAAGATAATACCTCACAAGGTTTCATGACGGTGCAAAATGAAGTAGGATACATAACTCACAAGATTTCATGACTTTGCAAAATGAAGTAAGATACATACCTCACAAGGTTTCATGACGATGCAAAATGAAGTAGGACACATACCTCACAAGTTTTCATGACGGTGCAAAATGAAGTAGGATACATACCTCACAACTTTGCATGACGGTGCAAAATGAAATAGGATACGTACCTCACAACTTTTCATGACGGTGTAAAATGAAGTAGGATACATACCTCACAACTTTTCATGACGGTGCAAAATGAAGTAGGATACATACCTCACAAGTTTTCATGACGGTGCAAAATGAAGTAGGATACATACCTCACAACTTTTCATGACTTTGCAAAATGAAGTTAGATAATACCTCACAAGGTTTCATGACGGTGCAAAATGAAGTAGGATACATAACTCACAAGATTTCATGACTTTGCAAAATGAAGTAAGATACATACCTCACAAGGTTTCATGACGATGCAAAATGAAGTAGGACACATACCTCACAAGTTTTCATGACGGTGCAAAATGAAGTAGGATACATACCTCACAACTTTTCATGACGGTGCAAAATGAAATAGGATACGTACCTCACAACTTTTCATGACGGTGCAAAATGAAGTAGGATACATACCTCACAAGTTTTCATGACGGCGCAAAATGAAGTAGGATACATACCTCAAAAGTTTTCATGACGGTGCAAAATGAAGTAGGATACTTACCTCACAAGTTTTCATGACGTTGCAAAATGAAGTAGGATACATTCCTCACAAGTTTTCATGACGGTGCAAAATGAAGTAGGATACATACCTCACAAGTTTTCATGACGGTGCAAAATGAAGTAGGACACATACCTCATAAGTTTTCATGAAGGTGTAAAATGAAGTAGGATACATACCTCACAAGTTTTCATGACGGTGAAAAATTAAGTAGGATACATACCTCACAAATTTTCATGACGGTGCAAAATGAAGTAGGTCACATACCTCACAACTTTTCATGACATTGCAAAATGAAGTAGGATACATACCTCTCAAGTTTTCATGACTTTTCAAAATGAGGTAGGATACATACCTCACAATTTTTCATGACGGTGCAAAATGAAGTAGGATACATACCTCACAAGTTTTCATGACGGTGCAAAATGAAGTAGGATACATACCTCACAAGTTTTCATGACGGTGCAAAATGAAGTAGGAGACATACCTCACAAGTTTTCATGCCGGTGCAAAATGAAGTAGGATACATACCTCACAAGTTTTCATGACGGCGCAAAATGAAGTAGGATACATACCTCACAAGTTTTCATGACGGTGCAAAATGAAGTAG